>NW_025335941.1:19136407-19310654 GCF_004798865.1 Varanus komodoensis
TCAATTGTATTTAGCATTTAAAATGTTGCTTAAATAAAAAGGTCTTAGCCTGGCGCCGAAAAGCAAATAACGACGGCGCCAGGCGGACCTCTCTGGGGAGCGCATTCCATAACTTAGGCGCCACCACTGAGAAAGCCCTTCTCCGAGTAGCCACCCTCCTAATTTCTCTCACGGAGGGCTCCCGGAGAAGGGCCTCTCCCGCCGATCTCAGGGGGTGACTGGGCAAATATGGATGTAAATCATGGAAAGGAAAGCTACATGAGGTTGTCTTATTTACCTCAACATAAGCACGTGCACCCCCAATTTAGATTGGAACCATAGTTTCCCAAGGTGGGAATTTAACATCTTCATCTTGCAATTACATACTCTTGTCTGGACATAGTGTTAAAAAAGGAAATGTGTCTTTTGTAACCTAATGAAAAATTATTTTCTCTTTTGTTTTCTTTTCAACTCTCCCTAAGGGGTGTGTGTGTGTGCATGTAAGTTCAGAACAAAAGTGGAAAAGTGAAAGCATGAATATCCCCTTCCAGAGAGTCATGATCCTAATCTGCATCAGGGCAGTACTTCAACCATGATAAGAACCAATAGTTGCTAGCCATGCCTGGGTTCCTACAAAAGGACAAGCAACAAAAATAATGGCATATTATTAAGCAAGGTTGCTTGTTAGGTTATGCAAACCCCATCAATGTGTAGAATGTGTAATCTGGCCTGAAGCCTTATCAGTAAACTTAGAAGTTATAGGGATTGGAGGATAAATTCTTATGGATCAGTTCCTGCTTGAAGAAAACCAGCTGTAGGAATAATTGGACATTTCTGATGGATGTAAACAAGGCTGCTCTCACACTGTCATCCAAGGACTGCATTGGGAATAGTAATTTCTAACTTTTTCATACAAATTGTGAATGAGATCAGTGAATTGACCAGGTCTGCTAGCAACCTAAAATGGTTAGGATGCATTCCATCAAAAGAATGGTGAGGAAGTTAAGGTTCAACAGTAGTGTAATGAACTTTCTCAGTGTCCAAAGGGTTTTTTTAAAATCATAATGCCAAGCCTTACTGCCTTCAGCTTGTTAGCAGGTAACTACCTTCAAGATGTTTCTTCAAGTGCATTCGTTAGATAATAGCCTCTGGACTACTAGGGTGGTATATAAATGCAAATAATAATAAATAATAGCTAGTTTTGGATGTAAGAACTGAAATTGTTTCTTTTACTGAAACAACTTTGCCACCCCCATGTGGGGTACAGCTGGGATACATTAACAGTCTCTAAAACAGAGGGAGAAGGGAACTTGATAAAATCCATGACAGGTTCTCAGCTTGAGGAGAGGAAGTGACATGAGACTCACCCAGGCCACTTTGGATGCCCAACCCTGAAACAAACATGGCTAGACATAAGGGGACTGTACACCTTCTTTTGCTTTTTTATATTCTGCATCTACGTATATTCCTTTACTATAATTGATAGTTTTGTTTCTCCCTATGTTTTTTAAGGTATAATGTGAAATGCTTTGTCTCAACCATACCATGAGGCATTCAGGTTGATTAAAACAAAAAGAGATAGTAAAGAGTTTCAGAAATTATATGTTCAGAGAAGAGGAATGGGCATGAAATTAATGCTGTACAACTAAACTAAATACAAAGTGATGCACATTGAAGCAAACTTCCTAACCAGATATATGGGGTCTGAGCAGGCAGAGCATAGGTTTGTGGTGGACAGCTCAATGAAAAAGTTAACTCTGTGCAGCTGCTGTAAAATAATGATCACTTGCAAAGAAATTAAAAATAAACCTGCCAATCATGGCCATCCTGAGATGCGATAGTGAAGGAAAGCATACAAATGTTTTAAATAAATAAATAAATAAATATTAGAATATAGTTATATACATATCTATGATCCTACTACACTTTGAATTTTGTTTACAGCTCTGGTCAAAATTAGAATTAGAAAATATAACAAAAAGCAACCAAAATGATCAAAGAATGGAGCAATTCCTTTATGAGGAAATGCTAAGACATTTGGAACATTTTAGTTGAAAAAGACATTAGGGGAGACAATAGAGATGCATTCAGATATGTAGATTATGGAGAAAGTGGATAGGGTACCATGGCAATGAACAGCCGGTACTAGTGCGAATTATACTGGAGGATCTGAAGAATATTAGACTCATTAGGAAGAAGAGACATGCAGGTACACACACACACACACAATTGTTGTTGCTATTAATATGTTCTACACATGGGAATTTACTGATGTTTCAAGCATATGTACTTCCCACAATCATCTGCTGTGCCCTTATTTATTTATTGAATGCATATACCATTTGGGAAGTAATTTTAAAATAATGATTTATAATGGCCTTCGCCAACATGGTGCCATATTTTGGCCTAGAATTCTCACTAGTCACAGCTTCGATGGCCAATTGTTGATGACTAATTCATGTTCACGTTTGTGCAATTTTTTCTTAATGAACAAGTTACCCAATGTGCACCATATTTCATCTAGTTTTCCTTCATAGAATGTTCTTTCTTGGTATGTTTCTTTCTCTAATATATGGCTTTTTGTGTGAATAGTGAATAGCTGCTATGTCCCAGTTCATGTACATAATTGGAAGTTGGTAGGTTCACATCAAAGCATGAACTGGATGAAATCTTAACAATTCCAACCATTTTAAGCAGCATTAAACAGGAGTCCCAGTGAAAGATCTCTTATCATTGGAGAGAACATCTGTAGCCCTATCTCCCCACATCTCTGTCACATCATAGTTATCTTCCCTCCACTGCAGTGCATGCTCCCTTCCTCCTGCCTTATTGTGCCCCATGCCTGTTCTGTCACTGCATAACCCTCACTCATTCCTCTCTCTTCATCATGTATCCTTCCAAGCCTTCTCTTCTGTGTACAGTGCACCCTCTTCCACCTGTTTCTTCTTGTACAGCTTCCCCCACCCCTCCCCACCACTGCACCTGCTTCCCAGAAAGCCCAGTCACCCACTGCCCACCTGTCACTGAGAGAATTCTCAGCATGAGCCAGAAAGCAGGTGGCTAAGAGCACCTCAGAGCAAACACAGGCCAGTGGCTTTTTAGAATGTTCCACGAGCCACTTGTCCATGTTACTGCCACAGCAGTGCACTGGGACTGGCAGGTGTCTATGGGACACTGGCTAGTGTCACCAAGCAGATGGCTATGTGGGGACAGCCCTACACACTTTGCTTTCCCACTCTTACAAATGCCAGCTTACAGAGCATCTGCTAGAGAAGGAGGTAGCCTGTCTTGGCAGGGGCATGGGAAGGAGAGAAATTTGCTGTTCCTCCATTTTGTCAACTTATTAGAAGGTTGGCGTGTTAAACAGATTTCTTGCATGTATGAAATAGCTAACATGGAAGGAACAAACATGGTAGAAATTTGAAAGGCTCAACCTGCCAAGCTATATGCCTCTCATTGTGAAAAACTGCAGGTGGGTGTTTGGTGGATTTATTTATTTCCAAATTATATGTCTTTCTACCACCCTTTCACTCACACAAAATACTGACTTTTAAGCAGTGTTTTTTCTTCACTTATTTTCATCAAGAAATACACACCCACTAGAAATCCATTCCTGAATAATTGCACTTGTAGTTTGGTAATGATGCACTTTCAAAATGTGATGCATCACTTAAGCAGAATACAAAATAAAAATGACTTAAGGATATACTGTTCCACAGTGGTTTCCAAGAAAGGGTAAAACATGAAGCACAGTGGGATATATATTTGCCGCACTTGAATTTTAAATGCATTCTACATAGAATATATATCTATCTTTAACTAGTGCATATAATTATTTCTGTGCTGAGGAGGATTTTCAGCATGCCTGGATTTAACTGATTTCCCTCGTTTGCCATGTCATTATTTAAAAACAGAACAAGTTGGGTGGGGGTGGGGTGGAAGTAGAATACATTAACTTGATAAATTCAATTCTGAATGTCAACCATTTAGCATTAATAGGTGCTGTGTTCTTTGTTATGAATAAGTTTCCGAGAAGACAGTTTGTTTATGAAATTGAAAAACAAAGAAACTAGTCCTACTAGAGTGTTATCTTCCAAGTAATCATAATTGTAACTGCTTGTCTGAATGGCATGAGGTGTAGCCATTGAATGGTGAATGAGTACAGCCCCATGTTTTCCCACCATGGTCCTGTGGAACAGATTTCTCCAATCCTCTTGGATCTGTTGGTACATATGAAATTTTGGAAAGTGTAGACACTCTCACAAAATAGATGCTATGGGAGCTATTAATTCATAAAATGCATGTCATTGCTGGTATGAGCACTGAAAAACATTTCTAGAAGAAACACTGGTTAAGACAGGAAGAAAACATTGTGACTGAGGGGATACCGGAAGGACCACTTGCTCCCTTATATACCAGCCCAGTCCCTAAGATCTGGTGAGGAGATCCTTCTGAGAAAGGCATTTATAAGAAGGTGAAGGGGATGACAAATACAAGATGGGCCTTCTCGGTGTCTGTGCCCCATTTATAGAATGGCCTTCCGAAAGTAGTTTACCTTGTGCTGTCTTTACAATCTTTTTGGTGCTAGGCAAAAACACTCCTCTTCTCCAGACATTTTAATAACTGATTTTATACTTGGATATTATTTATACTGTTTTTACCTTTAGTATATTTTAACTTACTGATATATGACCTCAGCTACTTCTCTGTTTTATTGTACGCTGTTTTTATTTTTTGTTATTTTATGAAATATTCATAACCATTTCAGTGTGATATGAAGGTATACCAGTAGTATCCAGTTCTTCAAAAATCTTACATAAAATCAGAAATGTCGATCTAGACATTGGGGGATGTATTGTACCAGGCTGTGTATTTGTGGACAGAATGATATTTGGGTTATTGGCAGGGTAGTTTGATAAACTTTTATTTTGGAAATATCATATGGATAGCAGACCAAGACATAATCACAATCTTTCTACTTTTGCTACATCTAGGTCCATAGCAGGCTCCTATCCTGAGAATACTCTTTGATCCATTTTTGTCACTTGATGGTCAAGTGGGTTTTATTGCTCAAAGTTTCTTATACCAGCTTCAGCTTACACCTCTATCTGGTCAAGGATAGTCTGGTTTCAGTAATATACACCCTGATGGTATCTAAATTAGATTACTACAATGCACTCTAGTTGGGGCTGCCACACTGAAGACAGCTGCAGCTCATGCAGCACACAGCAGCCAGACTAATAACTGGGACCCATAAGTCAAAACCCTTAAGCCCAGTTCTGATCCACTTGCATTAGCTTCCTGTATACATCTGCGATCAATTCAAGATACTGGCTTTAAGCTATAAACCCTTGGCTTGGGACAGCATTATCTCTTGGAACACCTCTCCCAGCTGCAATCTACTCAGACTCTACACTCAATCTCTGGAGTCTTTCTTTGAGTGCCAACTCTGGGGACAGCTTTGCAGGTAGCAACAAGAGTGGTTTTCTCTGTGTGCTTTCTCCCATCTTGGAAAGGCCACCCAGGGGTTTGAGGGAATTGCACAGCCCAGATTTTAACAGTGCCATTATTTGTTGTATGGTTCATATATTCTATGAAGTTTTATTGTGTTTTATGGACTGTTGGAAACCACCCATATGGCCACTGCTATGGGTCAATATTGAAACCATCACCACAAACACCTCCAAAGTGATTATATTTATATAAATAAATATCTGGTATAAGCAGATAGCCAAACCTTCTCTCATACCCAAAATATATGTTTTTCTTAAAAAATAATTTGTACACATGTTGAGATTTAGGGCTAACTATGCATTGCATTAAGCTTTGCCATTTTTTGAATTTTAAAAAGTACCCAATCAGTAACATTTGCTGGTGACGAGATGTAATCAAACACTAAACAGTGAATAACAATCTCTCTTTCCTTTCCCTGCCATGTGGAAACTATAGAGCAGAACTATTTTTCTGTATTTAGGAAATGAGTTCTAAAACTTAATGAAAGGGGGGAACTTAGCTCTTGTATTAGAAGAACTGTTTATCTCAATCATCCTGGATCTATTTTTCTAGTATTTTTGGTTGATATTTTGTGATGTTTGCATAAGACTATAAGATTGTGTATAAGAATATAAGATTAGACTACAAGATTGTAAGATTATACAATCAGTGAATCCTTCTTCATCCACTAATTCTATCCACACAGAGTCTCTGTGAGATTTAGGATCCTGGTTGCTCAGGTTTCTAAATCATGCAGGGAGCCTTCATGCATAGGACACATTTCCTGTGTCAGTCCTTCTGCCTGGATGACTGGACAGTGGTGTGCCTGAGGCATTAACGATGTAGTCCCTGGGACTGGAACCAGGCAGAGCTCCAATCTTTCCTCACATAATAGTGACTGCATGAGGGCTAGTTATCAATCCACCAATATTCCTTTTTTCATCACCAATTTCAAGTAAATTAATGCAAGATGTTTTCTGAAACAGAATCTTGGTTGTGGGTGCTCTCTCAAAAGAAGTCAGAATAGGTGCATCCCTTTCGGGCAGGGTTGATTTCAAGGTGGAAAAAAATCTATGATTAAAAATAAAATAAAAAATCAGTTTTTTACATTGAAATCAGATTTTTAAAAATGAAATACTTTTGAGTAAAAATGTATCTATAGTTTTCTATTCATGATACAATATAGTTCAAATGTTACTCATCACGAAAATAAGATTTAATTTTTAATTTTGTAGCATGAGGCTGTATATATATGCAGGGTGTATATATATATATGCAATGTTTAATTTTTTTGGTAAACAAATTCCATATCCAGGTTACGGTAAGATTATTGAGCAATTTTTCTATCTAAATGATAATAGATGCTCAGTTTTATAGTTCTCAAAACTTGAATTTGTATCTGTAGGGATCACATGCCTCTTCTTCACAGCAAAAATGTTAGAAAATAAATGTACATGATCAGGAAAAAGACCTGAATCCGGTTCTTCTTTTGCAAATCTATGTACACAGATTTAATGCCTTACCTTTTAAGTACTAAGTTTCAGAAAATGAATGAAGATGTGTGGGAGTGGAATAAATCTGCACAAAAAGAAGCTAAGTGTGAGGAAGAAATGCAAGCAAGAAAAATGAAAGTGATACCTTTTGAGCAGAATATTCTGCAAGTCTTTGGATATTTTGTGTATAGCCTGAGGTTTATGATATTATTTCTTTTTCCCTGGAGGAGAAAACCTATAATGGCAGCAGGCTGCAAAAAAGATCTAGTTTTGGAATGTTTTAATGAAGTTTCTCTAATCATGGGTAAGGCATGCATTTTGCAAATTATGTAGAAAGCCATGCTTTAAATCTAGTCTTTCTGACTGCTGATTTAAATCAAATTCACTCTGGTTAATTTGTTGTTGTTGTTTTGTTGTTGTTATTTTGCAAGGCTTGAAATGGTGCTTACTTATGATACCTGTTTCTCTGCTGTCCTAGATTTTATACGAAGCAATTCTATGGCCCGTAAGCATTGCCTGAGTGGCCATAGGATAGTAAGGATTCCTTCCACTGAGAAACAGAACTTTGGAAAGGAAAGTCGAGGTTCGGCTCCCTGTTTCCCACTCTACGAACCAGTTCACAAAAGACTTGTGTCAACTGACCTCTGAGGTCAGAAAATCCTTCACACTGCAATCAAAGAGCTATCGCTAGAGGGGCGAAACAACACACATAGTGAACAATGCAATTACTGGATGAGAAGAAAGAACAGCAGTCTCTGATGCCACTTCCCTACTGCAAGCTTCAGCACAGCAGGAAATGGGAAACATGGAATTAAAGGGTTTCTATCTTGGGAAGTGGTAGCGACCCATACATTGTGCCCTTAATCTAGTTCTATTTAAGAGTGCTTAAGCCTGTTTTTACTGATGTTACTGTTACTGAATGAACTGTAAACTACATTAGGAGCCCTTTCTGGGGCCAACAGGTAACACAGAAATCTAAATCAAAAACTAAGAAAGCAAGTTACAAGATCCAGTCACAGATTTTCCCTAATACATCTGCTTTGGCTCTTATCATCCAAAGGCTGATTCTTTGACTCTAAGATGTCTCAGGTATTTATTTTGAGCCAAGGAAGAAATGTTGCTGAGGTAGTTCACACAGAATCCAGACAAGGGACAGATTGTATGATATTGAAGGACTGTGGGACAGTGTCTCCTTAGAGATGAGACTGAAGGAAGAGGAAGAAAAGCAGTAGGGTGTGATCAAGGCACCAGGCTGAAGCAAGTGGGGGCAATGAAGATTACCTAGCTAGATAACTAACCTTCAGCTGCAACTGTCTTACTGTAAGTGCAATTGTTGTTGTTGTTAGTTACAAAGTCATGTCCGACCCATTGCGACCCCATGGACAACATTCCTCCAGGCCTTTCTGTCCTCCACCATCCCCCAGAGTCCACTTAAGCTCATGCCAACTGCTTCAGTGACTCCATCTAGCCACCTCATCCTCTGCCGTCCCCTTCTTCTTTTGCCATCTATTGTTCCCAGTATTAGGCTCTTCTCCAGGGAGTCCTTCCTTCTAATTAGGTGGCCAAAGTATTTGAGTTACATCTTCACTATCTGGCCTTCCAAAGAGCATTCAGGGTTGATCTCCTCTAGGACTGACCGGTTTGATCGCCTTGCAGTCCAAGGGACTCGCAGGAGTCTCCTCCAGCACCAAAATTCAAAGGCCTCAATCCTTTCGTGCTCAGCCTTCCTTATGGTCCAGCTTTCACAGCCATTTACTGTGCAATTAGGGATAATGAAATCATCAAGTATTGCTGGCTTCCTTTCTGATCATATATCTAATTACTGTTTCCCTTGTAATGAGTTGGAAGAAATGTTATGCTTATATCTATGTCCTATTAATGCTAGAGAGAATAAGAAAATGTCTTTATTAGGACTAGGTTTTCTACTCTCTGAAAAAAATGAAAAATAGAAAAAGATGCATATGTGGCATGAAGGTCCAAGATGATCTGAAATATTTAGGACCATAAGTTTAAGAAATACTCAGTGGTTCCATTAATTCAGTTGCATGCACGTATGTATGCACATAACACACTTTATGTTATGTTATTGCACAAAACAACTGTGCAATTTCTAGTTTGTATGATTGAACTCAAGGAAGCTCCCATCCAACTGAGCTAAAGCTTCAACAAAGGATCAAAATAAATGTTCTGCAAATTAAGCATAGGAAAGATATGTAAGATTGGCTTATTTACTTCAGTGCAAGTGTGCAGGTCCAATTCAGACAGATTTCAGCACAGCATAAACACTTTTAGTGCCAGATTCAAACAGAGAGTAATGTCAGGAATCACACATGTTGGACAGAAGCTCACATATGAAGATAAAATGCATACTGATTTGATTGTGTGATGATTTGCACAGGCTGAGCTTCTGCTTTTACTATGCAAAGATTCCATTGGGCATGCAGCCTTAGGCATGATAATTATTTTTTGCCTGCTTTCCCTATGCAATGAAAATACCTGCAAGGTGTTTGAAATTCTGCTCACAGCCACCTTTAGATTAAATATTAGCTCTTTTTCTCATATTCCTTTCTTCTGTTTGGGAACCAACCATCTCTTCCATAAATAATTTTCTCAACTGAAATAGGGCCACCTACATAAACAGGGATGTCAGTGAATTCCTCATTTCCTTTTTTACCCTTTTATCTTTTTTGGGTCTAAGTACACAGCAATATCAAACACATCACAGGGAATACAATAAAACTGCAGTATGTGTTTGAATTTGATTCACATCTCAAACCTGCTGACAAAAATCCTTGCTATTCATGAGTGCGAGAAGGTCCATTGTTCTTTTGGTAAACACTATTCTTTCCGTGTTTGTAAATATTAATGTAGTGTAATTAAACACAAAAATGTAATAAAATAGTATATAATATATTAAATTTGAATGAAAACTAAATTTAATTTTGAAGCTACACAGAGAAGAATCAGCTTATAATATAATTACACTGCAGGGAAAGATGGAAATGGGGTTCAACTATGGTATTTTTCTGTGGAATTATCAACCTGATTTAAGAAGTGGTCCTGGACATGCCTAAAGTGGCATGGAAATGAGCATTGTTCCAGAAGTGCACATCCGACATGGAAATCCACAGTGTGCTCTCATGGGTCCAGCACTGTACCACTGATCTGTGCACTCCCATAAGCCACCAGTGGACAGTCATGACACTCATCTCCAGGGCAAAGCCAGCAATCATCATCAGTTTCTTGCTACAGAAAGGACAAGGCCATATGCAGGCAGAATGCAGCATGGGCAGAAGATTCAGGCAGGTGAACAGAAATGCTCCTCTCCCCTTTTCCTAGCATTGGTGGAGCCTCCTCAATGGGATGCATCTCTGCAATGGCTTGCAATGCAACGGCAAGCATGTCTGGAGCCATGTGCAGTTCTGCTATTCTCTCCCCCTTTAAGTCATGCAGTGCTGCCATGTGAGGCAGAAGGAGGATGAGGAGAGAGCCATAGTGAAGTGCAGTGTGGGAACGGGGAAGAATGCAGAAGCTTCCCAGGTGCCTTGTGTGTGAAAATGGACAGTGTGGAGCAAGTTGCCACAGAACTAGGAATGCACAGATGTACAGTGGGAGGTGAGAAGCAACAGTCATCTGCACATAGGAATGTTTTACACATCATGATAGACCATGCAACACAGTGAGTACGTTTCACCTCGAAGTGGCAGGGGACATGCATGCACAGCAATCACAGCAATGGTTGCTAGTTCCAAAGCAAGAAGAACTGCACCCTGCTGATCAGTCTGGCACTTGACAGAATATCATGGCCAACACACCAAGACTGTCATTTTCCTCAGGTACCTGCATCCCAGCATGAACCTGTTCCAAAGGAGCTTCACTGGACTATTCCAGGACTAGGGTTATATAATGATGGAAAGAGAACAAGAGACATGAGTTGTTTTTGTTTTTGTTTTCGGCAAGGACAAGTGTTTTGAGCAAGGGAGGGAGTCTTTGAGCAAGACAGGCATTCATGTATCTGTTGCTTGGCACGATAGCATAGTGCAGGCCAAAGGGCTGGGGCATCTCCTGCAGCTGCCTCTCTTTCCAGAGTACTCTGTGACAGCTGCATATCAGGACCATGGAAACCATGATGTTAAGTTCGGATGACCAGAGAAGTCATGGTGAAGCATGATAACCATAGAACAAACCACTGATTCTCTTAGTGGTTTCCAGAAACTGAACCTTCCATGCTGAAGTAACACAACAAGGTTCAGACAACACAACAGAACAACTTATGCAAAAAACTAACCAAAAACCACTGCCATTTATCATGTTGTGTGAACATGCACTAAAATTGTGCTAAAGGCTAGTCTGCGCCCTCCTGCATATCTCAAGAGATCCTCCTGGATCTCTCTTCTGCCATCACACTGCTTGTTTAATTGTTTGTGTATTTTGTTATATTTTTATACTGCCCAATAGCTGAAGCTCTCTGGGTGTTTTGTGATTTAAAACAATTTCTGAGGCATTCTGAGGCACTCTAAAGGTGTTAAACCCTTAAAGGTGGGCAGAAATAATTTTAGCTAGATGGATGGATAGATATAAAAACCAATCAACAGACAAATCAAGAAGAGCAAACATGAAATATGACTGATTACAGGAGGCTATCCATCCATTGGCTTGGATTAGCCTGGATTTACACCAAGGCATCTCCTAAATACCAAGAAATTCCTCCTCTCATTTCTAAACAAAGGTGACATTTTCACCTCTTTTTCATTACACCTGCCTTGCCTAGAGAGCTTTCAATGTGCAAAGGGTTCTATTGGATTGTACTTTTAAGGTTGGAAAAATGAGAAACTGATGCAAAAGAAATTTTCATATTTCTTCATCCCTAGTTACAGGTTTCCACAAACTTGAACAGAAAAAAGATCAAAAAAAGAATTTAGAAATAAACTTGAACCTGAGTCTTGAAAGAGAGGAATACCCTAGGCACCTGTTTAGTGCATGAGATTTTGTGAGTTTTTGCATATTGAGATGGCTAGATCCACTGTATGAATAACAGCATATTTATCTTGTCCTCATTATGTTCTGGTTCCTCCATATGTGATATTAATTATCAATGAGCTAAAGCTTACAAGTCCTGTATTATAGCCTTATATACAAGTTGTTAACAGACCATGAGAATTCTCTCATCCAGACAGAATATGAGTTTCTGACATACTCTTCCTTTCCCCTAAATTCTCCAAGTCTCTGTCTCAGCGTAGGTTTGACTGATAAGGTTAATGAATACCTTTCCAGTTTATTTGTTCCTGTTACATGAGAATGATCTTGATTATCTGTTCTCTCACTCTGTGTTTTATCTGCTTTAACTATTTTTGAAAAAGGAAAGTGGAATGAAGCTGCCAATGAATAAATAAATACATAAGATTTAAATCAACAGTCCTTCAAACCTTAGCCTTTAGCTTTTGTCTAGAAAATGTAATACTTCTCTTTTTTGCAGTCTGACAAACATACCTTATTGTGGTTTTTTTTGTCTCCCGCTGCTCTCTCTTCAGCTCTTTCTTTTTGTGAGTGTCTAAGATCTTTTTACATTCAATCATTTCTGAGCAAGACATTTTCCTTTAGTATTTAATCCTGCTTTTCAAAACCTCTTACTCCTATTACTTTTCCTCATTTATTTGCTATATATATACAAAAAGAGAGAAACAGAGAGAGAGTCCTCATACATTTAAAAACATGTCCACTGGCATGCACAGACTATTATCTTTCTCTCCTCTTTTGTAGGATGATCATGCACTGCTCTAGTCTCTATTCTCCTAAGCTTTTATTCAAAATGAATATCATTTGACTTACTCTCTGCTGAATTTGGGTTTGTTTTGTTATGCTCTTGTCTAACTACCAAGAACTTCAAGTAAGGCCTAGTCAATGCCAAAAGAAATGCATTCATCTTTTTCCTCATTTCATCTCTTCACTCATTTTGTGTCTCAAGCAATCTAAAATGCCATGCATATGCATGCCACTGTCCAATGAATTAAATTTATCCCTTTGGTTTAAAAATCATTAAAATTCAAAAACATTAATCAGAACTCTGAAAATTGTTATTTTCATAGAGAGATGGAGTGGCAAAATGTACTGCATACAAATTGGTATCTTGGGCATGCAAAAGCCAATTGTGGATTTATCAGTTCAAAGCACTTTTAAAACGCTAGTTGTTCCATCACAGAATGTCTAAAGGACTGTGTCCTCCCATATGCACCTCTCTGCTTAGATCACTAATGGTCAAACGAGATGTGAGGTTACACACATCTTTAAATTTTTAGTACAGTGTTGAGCTTTGAAATACAAACATTATAATCAGGATTCTGGCAGGTAAAATAGAGAATTGTATCTCTTTGTGCCCTGAGGTGATTCTCCAGAAAATTTCTCCTCTGAAGCTAATACTGCCAAGGGTTCCTTAGAACCAACACAGTCAAGAAGACATAAACACACCCATCACCCCTACTTTAATCCCAATAATCATTGGCCATTCCATATTATAGTATTTTGCCTTTGAACAAACCTTACCTGTGTGCTACACATGAAAACAGGATACAATGTTCTGTATCTTTAGACAGAAAAAATATTTTCCCAGCCATGTCAGCTTTGGAGGACTCCAAAATTTCAACATGCATAGGATTGCACCCTTAATTACTCATTCAAAAAAATTAGAATATTTCTAACCAGAAGCTCTCCTACTTTGCATATAAGGATATTAGAGTGGTGTTTCCCTGCATCCCTTCAACTGAACTGCATTTGAGTAGGGGCTAAAGCAGACATTACCTTAAATCTGTGTCTTACTCGTTCTAATAATGAACCAAACATAGGAATTGCTATCCCAGTTTACAACTAGAAAAAGAAGAGAAAGGTGCTAGTTAATGGATACTCCCTACTGTGAGGAATGGGAAAATATGTATGTCGAATCAACCTGGGGAAATGCCAGATGTGCTGTCCCCCTGAAGCCAATGATATAGCCAACAGATGCAAGCAGCCTGTACAACCCACTGATGAGTTCCCCTTCCTCCTGATCCATAGGGGAATCAATGAGACAGTCAGCGGAGATAACATCAGACCTCAAAGCTCTAGGGAGGAAAATAAAGAACACTGGATCTTTGCATCTTCTATTTCTCCAAGATATTTTGTGTAAGGAAATGGAAGAAACTGTCATTTTTCCTCTTTTATAATATGATTTTCTCATTAGCTCACTCATATCTCTGCATAGATGTTAAAAACTACTTTTTTAAAGGGCACGCATAACCTGCTTCTACAATTGCATTTGTGTGTGACACAAGTTCATGCTTTTTACATAATGGAAACTGTGCTGCATTAACTAGCATGTGACCCAACAGTCTGAGTAATTACCATGGCTTCTAGATTAATGAAAGGAACTCTAATGGAGATCTGCTCCTAGTCCAGGGGGGGAAAATAACATGACATGACATGCAGCAGCTCCTGGACATAGATTTAGTCTATTTTGATCCTAGAAGATGGGAGATGACCTTGTCTGTTGTAACTACGAGGCCTCATAACTCCTTGCCTTCTGAGGTTTCGCTGTCCTATTCTTGATGGTCTTTTTGAAAACATTTATCTCCCCATCTATGATGCTTGTTTGATTTTAATATTAGTTTTGCTGACTGACAGTTCTAATTATTTTATTGGATGTATGTTTTTCTTTGTTTTAAACAGAAAATGAAATAATTGTTCTTAATTAAACAGGAAAGAAATGAGATGCCCTGTGTCCTGCTAACTGTACGCTTTGAACTATATTGGTAGAGAAAGAACATGCAGCTAGTCTCTCCTATCATACAGCTGAATGAAATCCCAACCTTCTTTTAGATTATATATTCTATATGGAAATTGTTTTCCTCTTGATTTCTGTCATACCTTGCTAGGACAATAATGTGGAACTGAATTGCCAGATAATGTTGTAGCATTTGTAGATTTTCGTAATACCAAAGCTGAGAGTAAGTATTCAACAGTTAATTATCATGCATGTGCATATAAAACCATTATCTGATTAGCAATTGACAGGGATTTCCTATTTCTGATTATGCTAAAGGTGCAATTTGCCCCATCACCATTCATTCTAGTGGAAAAACCCATCTGAAAATGCCTCCTCTTCCAAGAAGAAAACAACAGATAAAATTATCCTTTGCAACTTCTTTTTCCCTGCCAGACTCACATCATTTTAGCAGATTGCTGGTATGGGTGATAGAAAAACTGAAAATTTATTTTGAAGGAGTTCCTTCTCAGTGGTGAACTGTCAAAGACAGTTGACAGGAATGCAGAGCAGCCATCAATTTTGCAAATGATTTTAGATGGCTGAAATGTGTTTATTCTCAAATAGTTTGAAAACATTATGTTAACTTTCAATGCATGCAGTGGTTTATTTCTGAAATTCACTTGGGAACCAGAAATATTGTCTGTTGTTCTTCACCATGACTCTTCTTATGGCCAACTAGATGTTAAAGAAAAAAAGTGTGCTACCACCAAAATAGCAATTGCATCTTCCTTTTTGTAATATCTGGTCTTATTCATATTAAGGCCTTATGGTATTTTGCCAATAACACCCTTCTATCTTGTTGTTTTACCAGATTCTTTGTTCTGTGGGCCACTGAAATAGTTGGGAAGTAAAAGGGTGATTGGATGGGGGATTGCTACTTCAGGGGACATATGTAGCCTGGTCATTATTCTCATAAATATTAACAACTACATTATCAGTAATGCTGCCATGCTTTCAACAATATGTACTTCAATACACTGTCAAGATGAATGTTAAAACTGTTTTAAAATATGCTTAGCTCTTACTGCATAAACACACACTATCATCTGCACTAGTCACTCTTGTTATTTATTATCATCAGTGAGAGTACATGAAGTTAGGCTCATTCAGGGACCAAGTTCAGGTTATTAACCTGTCCTGACTCAGGCACACTATGCAAAGAACTGACAACTCTTCTTTTTGTTTCTTGCCTTGTTCTGTGGACATGCTCCAATTCCTCCACAAACTCAAATTTGATGAGAGCCTATTCATTAATGGGCCATTCCTGCATTGCCCCCAAAATTGTGGAATGCCCTTTTAAGAGAGGTTCATTTTATTGACTATATTTATTTACTGTACTCCCAAGCCTTTAAAATTGCTGTTTTATTTTGAATATGTTTAAACTTAATTTTAAAATAATTCACCTAGATAGCACCTAGAATATATTCCTATTACCTGATTTTTAAAATTATTAAATGAATGGTTTTTCTTTCTGCTCCCTGCAATATTCTTTATTATTGTTTGTACTGTATTCTTTATTGGCTACAGGGTGACTCATAATCTGAAATAACAGCAATGTGTTTGTTCTATAAATCTGAAATGCATATTGTATCCTACCAGTAAAAAGAAGCCTTCAATAGAAATTTCTCCGAATGTCAGGAACAAATGTACTTGTCATGATTACCAGGAAATCCAGTATAATAACCCTATGTTCCTTCTGGCCCCTACCTCTCCAGCTGCCATCTTTTCATTTGTAAGAACCTTCTAAGATAACAGGACACAGCCTGGACTGGCTCTGGACCCAGGTTTCCTGACTCTCCATATGCCTCCCCTCCCCCATGTCCATTACTGCACCGCTATCTCTATCATTTGGCTATTGTTTTGCTGTCTGAATATCAATGATAAAACTAAGTGACAGTTGGTGATATTTGTTTATGAAATATGTATTTCATTACTTTACCTAGGAGACCCATCACAGTTTATTATTCATGTGCAAGATGATAAAGCATTACAAAAATTAAAACTAACGATCAACTGGCTACCCAAAGAAACGAACATTAACAACCAAAAGCAAAACAGTGGCCAGACAGCAAACCAAAACAATCAAATTACGAAGTGTTTCTAATAAATGCTTCACTAAACAAAATTATCTGGTCTGTTACAAAAGGCATGTTGTAAGTTTATAAGGCTGGTCACCCAGGACAGGAAACCCCACAGTCAGGATACCACTGATGAGCAGCTCCTACCCTGCACCTCCACACTCAGCATTTTCAGTTCATAAAGAATGTGGCAGCTAGTTGCAAGCAGCTGCATGGGGGCACTGTGATTGCATTGCACCAGCATTAAAAGATCTGCAAGATCTGGTTGCTGTTTTCCATGCTCAAGTCTAGGTGTTGGTCTTAACCTTTAAAATCCTAAATAGCTTAAGCTATTTAGTCCCTCAGTATCACCTGTCTTGGTATAAACATGCACAGATATTTAGATCAGTGGATATTTTGGAAGATACCCACTTGCCTCCTACTTGCAAAGAGCCAATAGTCAGGCCCACAAGAAATACGGTTTCCCTCTTGAATGTCTTCCATTTGGACTTGTGACTGCTTCCTCCCCATTCCTCCTTGCATTCAAGAAGTCTGTGGGTGCGGGGGCATCTTTTTAATTAGGTTTTTGTAAATTATTATTGTGTTTTTACAATTTCTTTTACTCTTTACAAAATTTTAAATTTGATCATTGTTTTATATTCTGGGATTTTCTTTTTGTTTTACAGTTACCTTGATTGGATTTAGAAAGGTATTATAAAAATGCCATAAATATGTAAATAAACAAAACCTCATAAAACTGAAGACAAAGAGCAGACTTTCCACAAGGTATTGGCAGGTCATTTAGGGTGGCAGGTGTCCTCTTTTCTACCAGAACATCCAATTTTCAGGGAATGGCTAGAAAAAGTTCCAGTTTCTATGTGTATATATATATATATATATATCATCTCCAAGGCCTATGCATGATGCTGAGTTGTTGTTGTTTGTATTCCCATCTAATCTATTGATCTATTAATTAAGTGGAAAATAAAGCCATTCTGGTTTGGGCGAGTGTACTATGTACTGATTGCAAAGTCCTCCCCACCACTCCGTGCATCTTTCCCTCTGAATTCTGAAGTGAAAATCCCAACAATCACAGAAAAGAGGGGAGAGCTAAGCACTGAAATGAATAGTTTAGCAGGCTTTCTGGGTTTGCATGATGCAGCAATCTTCAAGCTTTACTTGTATGTTCATACTGGCAGCCACATGTGCCCAGCAGGTGCTGTGGCCTCATCAAAGCTTAACCAACACTGAGAGGGCTGTTTGGGCTATTATGCCATGCATACAGACCCATTCAGTACTTCCACTATGTCCCTAGAAGCATATGGAAAAGAGATTAAACAGAAAGTATTATTCTTCCTGAACTGTCATCTATGGAACAATTTCTCAGTCTTCCAATTTATGTTATGTCATGAAGTTGTGCCCAACGCATTGCAACCTCATGACTTGCACTTTGGGCATTATAAGAACTAAAAGGTAATGCCTCTAACACACAAACCTTTTGATGCCGTGATTGATGGCACTGAATCTTCTAAGTTTTGTAGTGGAATAAATAGTGATGCTAACATCCCACATCCAGGTTTTAAATAACAATAAAAGTGCAAATCAAGAGAAGGACAGGGGGAGAGACAACTTGGATGCCAGTTTGAGTGGTATTAGTATTCATGAGCTGATTACCTGAAGTACGCTTAGTATACTTAGTATCTTAGTATCTTAATTCTATTATGCCCAGGTCTTATGCAATGGGATTACAGGAAGAGATGGATGCTGAGCTGGCAGTTACTTAACACTCAGTGACAGATGATAAGATACAGCTAATTATGTACTTTATCCTAAGTATTTGACTTATATGCAGAGCACATCATGAGAAAGGCGGGGCTAGATGAATCACCAGTTGGAATTAAGATTGCTGGGAGAAATATCAACAACCTCAGAGATGCAGATGATACCACTCTCATGGCAGAAAGTGAAGAGGAACTAAAGAGCCTCTTTATGTGCGCAAAGGAGGAGAGTGCAAAAGTTGGCTTGAAACTCAACATTAAGAAAACTAAGATCATGGCATCCGATCCTCTCACTTCCAAAAAGATGGGGAACAAATAGAAGTAGTGACAGATTTTATTTTCCTGGGCTCCAAGATCACCGCAGACAGGGACTGCAGGCAAGAAATTAAAAGACGCTTGCTCCTGGGGAGGAAAGCTATGGCAAATCTAGACAGCATACTAAAAAGCAGAGACATCACCCTGCCAACAAAAGTGCGTATAGTCAAAGCTAGGGTTTTCCCAGTTGCAATGTATGGCTGTGAAAGCTGGACCATAAGGAAGGCTGAGCACCGAAGAACTGAGGCCTTTGAATTGTGGTGCTGGAGGAGACTCCTGCAAGTCCCCTGGACTGCAAGGCAATCAAACCGGTCAGTCCTAGAGGAGATCAACCCTGACTGCTCTTTAGAAGGCCAGATCCTGAAGATGAAACTCAAATACTTTGGCCACCTAATGAGAAGGAAGGACTCCCTGGAGAAGAGTCTAATGCTGGGAACAACAGATGGCAAAAGAAGAAGGGGATGGCAGAGGATGAGGTGGCTAGATGGAGTCACTGAAGCAGTTGGTGTGAGCTTAAGTGGACCCCGGGGGATGGTGGAGGACAGGAAGGCCTGGAGGAATGTTGTCCATGGGGTCGCAATGGGTTGGACACAACTTCACAACTAACAACAACAATTTGTCAAAGCATAACTGCCTGTTCTTGTATTCTGAGCCCCCAAAATTAGAAATCAATATGCAACTGAATCATTTACATCATTCAAAATATTTGTTATTGGGAAATGTTAAAAAGGAGGAGAATTTAAGAAAACAGAACATCTGACTACCCATTTAATATATGCTGTTCACTACAACCACACCTGCACTGAGCTTAATATTTCTTTCTATGCTACCTAATCAGCCTGTATAACATAAATTACTTCCCTAGAATTTATGATGGTGCAAGTGCGTGAACCTTCTCTTGATTGTGCTGCTTCTCATATTATTTATTAAATTTCCATTCCACCCTCAAGGCAGCTCACACATAAATGTAGTTTGCATAAAATTGCAGGTAGATTGTGCATATTTACCATGCTACTGTAGATTTCCACATTGCTTCCCACAAAGAAGTCATCACATACATCAAAATTAGCATAAGCATTTTTGTAGTCTGCTCAGTCCCAGGGCAAAATGAATTCATTCTTATTCTACAGTGTTTTGGACCTGCATTCTATTCTGAACATATTACCCTTCTGGGTACTTCAAACTGGTGTAGATTTGGTCTTTTTAAACTAACACACTAAAAATGTATGCTATTGTATATGTCCATCACATCACTCTGGAATGAGATGTGTCTTCTACCGGCACAGTAGTGTGCATCTAATTAACTCCTGTCCCTACTATAGTGCAATTTATTCATACACTGATATTATGTCAATACAACTAGTTATGCTCCGATATGGCAATGCATGCATTGTATTTTGGAAATAAACAAGTTACACATGATTTTAGAAAGTGCTGAGGTGGGTGTGGGTTGCTAACTATACGTTCCACGAGCATATATAATTACATCCCTTTCCAGTGGATAAAAAAAATACCTGCAACTTAGTTTTATTTATATATTCAGGGTCATTTATAGCATGCCTTTGAACATATAAAGTTTTCCAAGTTGGTTTCCATCCCGACATTGCCCAGGCCTGGTGATGCTTGGCTGCATGTGTCTTGCCATTTATTTACAGGAAACATCACTCAGTGTTGTATTGCAGTATTATTATTCATGATACCATAAAAGATACACAAATGTGATTCACTTGCAGTACTCAGGGGCTTTTCTCAGAGAGGATTTTAGCTCATAAAATATTTGTTTTATTCATTTGTTTGTTTGTTTATTTTTGAATTTGTATGTCATCCGCTAATCTAGATGGATGGATATGACCAGCAATGTGTATGTAAAACATTTTTTTTAATTGAAGAGATGTATCTTACTATGAAATTTAATTAGCACTTTTAAGAAAGAGGTATGTTTATGGCACATTCTAAGTTATTTTTGCTTTGCTTCACCTCTGCAAGTGTTATGTTGTAATGCTTGGATCTTGAACTAGATCCATGAACAGAAGATTTCTTTACATTCACAGCAGGGGCTCCAATCCAGAAGAGGTCCCTGCTGAAGGTATGGGAGGGTGAAGTGATCTCCACAGGGCCTGCTTCTGTGCTCTTCCGGACTCTTCCGGATTTTCTTGACTCTCAAGAGCAGATTTTCAGTGGGTAGAGTTGGCTGGGTTGGGGAGGGGGAGGGGATGCACAGGCAAAAATCAAGTTCACTCCATTAAAAGTGAGTGAACCAGTGTGGTGTAGTGGTTAAGAACTGGGACTGAGACGGTCTGGGTTCTAGTCCCCACTCAGCCTTGGAGCCAACTGGGTGACTTTGGGTCAGTCACAGACTCTCAGCCCAACCTACCTCACAGGATTGTTGTTGTGCGGAAAAGATGGAGGAGGAGAATGATGTAAGCTGCCTTGAGCCCTTTGTAGGAAAAAGGCAGGATATAAATCGAAAAATAAATAAATAAACAAATAAATGTATCTGATGAAAGAGTTTCCATGAGAATAACTCTGCTCACAGTGACTTAAGAGTGAAGGTTGTATATTTCTATTCTGTATTTTCCTTTTAAAAGACTAGCCAACCAAAACATGTGGTTACCACATGCCTTAATACTGGAACAAGACTAAAGGCTGTGCAAAATCAAGGATAACGCTACCTTACAACTCAGAGGAGAATGCAAAATGTCCCTGTGAATGCTTTTTGCTTCATGACACACAAGCTATGCAGCTGTGATAACAAAGCTATCGAAAATCCATCTGTCACCAGTATTTTTTTTAATGAAAGATTGCTTCCTTACTGATGTGGGGAGGGTGCAGTGCTTACTGGCTAAAGCTGTAATATGAAATTCATAGTCTTAAGTGTCACAGAACTACTGAACAGTTGGATATCTGAGTTTTCTGGACTGGCCAAAAGATAGCTATGTGAGGAATACTTGGAAAGAGAGAGTCAATTTCACACATCACAAGACAAACGTACAGATTTCATAAATGAGTTTTCCCCATTCAGTTCTATGATATTGCCAAGTACATAACATTTCTCAATTCAGGTACACATTTAAAAATGCCATAAACATTAGTATCTTACACCAATGTTCTTCAAGCAGTTCCAAATTGAAATTTTCTATAAATCTATACGGAAATTCTATATCAGTGCTGTCTTGGTCCTGGGAATTTTCAGTAATGTCAAGCACACATAATGATACATAAGTGTTTCTGCAGTTTTGTTGCACAGAATTTTGCTTACAGGGACACAGAGAATTTCATTTTGCTCACCAGACTTAATTCTTTAAATTACAGTATGAATTGGGGTAAAATAGAATAATGTAACCAAGTTATAATTTCCTTAAGCTCTTTTTGTATAGAATATGTCTAAATTTAACTCTGTTCTAGTAATATAAATGTTATTGTTGGAAAATTAGATACAGAGCCAGATAAAAAACAGATAAGCTATGAGACCTTACAAGTTAGACATATACACTATGATTTATTAAGGGTGTTTTCAATAACAGGATTATCTGACAAATAGAAAAGCAAGGAGGTGTTTATAGTCCCATTCTAGGCACAACATGCTTGACTTGTGCTGCTAACTTAATTTACTGATGATCCAGCCCCATGTACTATTAGGATTGTATCTTTCTCACCCATATATCTGCCTTTCTTTCCCTCCTTCATTCCAATTTCTTCTCATTGCTCTTATTTTGCAAGGAGCCAGAAAAATATAGAATGTATAGCCTGCAGAACTGACATTCTGAGAACTCCAACATCCATTTGAAAAAGAAAAGAAAGAATCCCACACCTTTGTAGTCATCTATTAGCAAAGGTGGTCTTCAAAATATGCAGTAGTTCTTGGTTAAATCTAAAATAGTTGCTGAATATGATTTCCATTTCTCAGAAAGATAATTCATATGCCTTCAATAATATTTTGACCTGTACAGTTCTTTGCTTATCTTCTTTACTAGCAAAAGCTCACAGAGCAATACAAAATGCAAAATAAAATACACAGACAAAGAACTGTGCCTATCGGTTATTTACATTCCTAATGTTGGCATGAACATATTTTAAGCATCCCGTAGAATTGCTTTTATCTGCAAAAAAGAAAAAAGAATAAGGATTGCAGCTACTTTAATGCACTAGCATGGCTAGATTCAAAGAACCTTTTATATGTATACACCAGGGCATCTCGCCTTTCCCCCAAACAACTCATTCTTCACATGTGTTCCCTATAAATGAAAAATACTCTCAAAATATTCATAGATTCCCCGGTCTGGGCTTGAGTTTGATATGCTCAGATTCTACACAAATAAAATGATAGGAAAATTGCAGCCTTATTCAAATCACCAACTGTGCATGTAGATCTCTTTTTGTTCAACTGACCATATCATTTATTTTATCAATGTCTACTTTGCCCAAAACTAGATGGAGTTTATATCATATGCCCTTCCTACAGGCACCTACCATAGTTAGCACAATATTGTTATAATATTGTAAGTCCCCCTTTCTTTCCCCTTTTATCCTTCTAATCCTTTATTATGATTTCAGCCCCTACATCAGGTTTCTTGTCAAATACTGATTTAGAACTATCTGTTACAGCAGGGAAAGAATATTTATTGAATAATTCAGTTCTCAAATAATAGCCATTGATGCTCCTTATTACAGGGTCTGTTTATTCTGTAAATAAATATCCTAATTTGATTACTTATTTGAATATTGGAGTGAAGGTAACAGAAGATGGTCCAGTTTGACAGCAACCATTGCATACATAGATATTCTCAGTGCAATTCCCCAGATTTCACTCCTGCTTACACTTATACACTAAAGGAGGATGCTCAGACTGACAAGCCTTAACATGGAGGCTGTACAGAACAGAATGTATTCTGCAGAAACATGATGTTTCTCTCTTTCTCCCATCATGTTATGTAATGCATTTTGAAATGTTTGAATAATTAAATCTTTATAAATTTATTTATCTATTAAAAATGTGTACATACTGTTCTGCACTGGAATGGATTTGTTTACCTAAGTGGTGAATGAAAGAATGAAACTGTATTAAAAGAGAATAACAATAAAAGAAAATGTGGCTGGACAATCAAGGAAAGCTTCCTGAAATACCAATCTTTTCAGGATACCTTGGGAACAAATAAATCTTCCAGCCTGCCCAGACACCAGAAGCAGAGAGTTCCATAGAAACTGAGGTTCCACACTGCATGTTCTTTTCCAGCTGGACTCCAGTTGTGTCATAGATTCATAAGGAACTACCACAAGCATACTGCCTGATGATCTCCGCGACTGAACAGACTGAAGTGGGGAGTATTATGGTCCTCTGTTTAGGGCTTTATACAATAGTACCAAATCCTTAAAACTGTCCCATCAACAGATAGGCATCAAAATGCCAGCAACCTACAAAATCCTGTATTATTATTATTATTATTATTATTATTATTATTATTAATTACATTTCTATGCCGCCCCTTGCCGAAGCCTCGGGGCAGCTTACAACACAATAAAATACATTGAAATACAATAGAACATAATAAATTACCACTGAATACAAAAATACAAAAAATACACTGAGATACAAACATAATAATATAAAATTAAAATTAACAGTATAAAATAAGTAATAAAGAATATAGGAGGAGAAAAGAGAAGGAAGAAGAAGTTGCCCTGGCCAGATCTTATATTTTAACAATTAAAATGATGTTTAAATAAAAAGGTCTTTACCTGGCACCGAAAAACCAGTAATGACGGTGCCAGGCGGACCTCTTTGGGGAGTGAATTCCATAGGTTGGGCGCCACCACAGAGAAAGCCCTCCTCCGAGTACTTATTCTCCTAATTTCTTTCATGGAGGGTTCCCGGAGAAGGGACTCTCCCACAGATCTCAAGGGGTGGTCGGGCATATACGGACGTAAGTGCTCATTCAGGTAGCCAGGACCCAAGCCGTTTAGGGCTTTATAGGTCATAACCAGCACCTTGAATTGGGCCCGGGCTTCAATGGGAAGCCAGTGAAGCTGACGGAGGACTGGAGTCATGTGAGCATAACGCCCCATCCCCGTCAGCAACCTGGCAGCTCTATTTTGCACCAATTGAAGTGTTCGGACCGTCTTCAGGGGAAGCCCCACATAAAGCGAGTTACAGAAGTCTAGGCGGGAAGTCACCAGCGCATGTGTCACCATCGCCAGGCAGTCGTACTCCAGGTAGGGGCGCAGCTGATTAATCAGCCAAAGCTGAAGGAAGGCGCTCTTCGCCACCGCTGTCACCTGAGCTTCCAAAGAAAGCTCCGGGTCGACGAGTGCTCCTAAGCTGCGGACCTTGTCCCTAAGAGGGAGTGTTGCACCATTCAGGACCAGGTCAAATCCACCCTCTCCGAAGCCCGACCCACCAACCAACAGGACCTCCGTCTTGTCTGGATTGAGTTTCAGTTTATTGGCCCTCATCCATTCCATTACCTCGGCCAAGCACCGGTTCAGCACAGCCACTGCCTCACCTGGATTAGTGGAAAATGAGAGGTAGAGCTGGGTATCATCAGCGTATTGATGATTCCGCAGCCCACACCTCCTGATGACCTCTCCCAGCGGTTTCATATAGATGTTAAATAGCAAAGGGGATAGAATAGAGCCCTGTGGTCATGTTAGCCTATTTGCGTCTCTCACACAGTCCTAGTCACTGACTTTTGTACTTATCTGAATGCAGTAACAAAGATTTGGCAATCACAACAACTAGTTTGAGAGAAAACATTGATTTAAATATGTATTAAAATATTTTGAGAATATAAAGGGAAATATTAAACATGTGAAAATGACAAAAAGTGAAAGCTGTATGCTTTCTTCAGTATATAAGCCCTATAAGCACAAGGTTTGTAATATATAAGCATCCGTTCAACCTTCATTGTATATTTGAATTCATATGGAAGAGTCAGTTGTAAGACTTCCATAAGTTGTATTTTTGCTTTCCTTTTAAGGGCAAGATCAGAGTCATAATTTTCATAATTCTGAGTAATTCACTGTCTATTCTAAATACCATTTCTCCCAGCACTTCCTGGTGGCACCTTAAGCCTCCTTGTCTAAGACCCTAAGACAAGCACAGGATTGATGCTATAACCACTATATACTATCCCATCCAGCAGAATTTCTCTCAGCTGTCACATTCTGCTTGTGGGGCCACATGAATCTGCAAGGAAGTGGGAAAGTGAAGTCTTTTCCTATTCAAGGTGTCCCTTACCATCACATGTTCTACCTCATTAGATCAACATCCTTTCCCAGACTCATCTTTCATCTTCTCTTCGAATTTGAGTCAGGTTATTCTCTCTTCCAGCAGTGACTAAATAGTGACCATGCTTCCCTAAGCTGTATCTTATATGTATATGCATATTAGAAAAGTTCATCTGGAAAGGATGGGAGCACGGGATAGGAACTAAAGCATCTGTACATGTAGTTTCAAAAGCTACAGCCTAGTGCCATAAACAAACAAACGAACTAAATGAATACCCATGGCTTATTTTCCTAAACCACACTGTACAGGGAAGTTGTCTACAACAGGAAATATTATTTCCTGTTGTGACAAAGTTTTCTGAAGAGTCAGTAGAACTGAAAATATTATGACTTGATTGAGAATTAAATCACTTCTGTTCTAATGAATGGGGATTATGATATACAATGAAATGAACTGTGGGTAATACATATGCATGGCATGATCAGCAGTGATTCACCCCCTTTCCAATACACTGTGGAAACTACTCATCAGCTTCATTTTGGGATATGTGTCTCAAGAATGCAAGCCAGCAGACAGAAAGACAAGAACTTCCATAGAAATCAAGGCCTTTATGAAACTAATAAAAAACATACATAAAAAAATCAAGGCACAGATTTCATATTCCCTCACTTTTTAGCCTAAACAAGAAATGCTGAGGTCTTGAAACAAAGTACAAGGGAAAACTTAGATGCTTACACATAAAATATCGCTAGTGATTTGAAGTCTCCCTTAGGTTAATACATAGAACTATAGCTCTCAGTTAAATTGGAAACAATTTTGACGATTCAAAACTGAAGATTTCCTTGGAGCAAACCTGTTTTCAGGAATTTGATATAATTTAAGGCAGGCTGTATTTCAGCTGTTATTGAAAGTCAATAAAAAAGCTAAGTGGCTAAATTTTCATGGTAGAATGGTATTCTGTTACACAAGTAGACCCCAAGTTGCAAACACCAGAGTTATAAATAACCCATAGTTACAAATAAACTGCCATAAAGCCTGTTAATTAAAAAAAAAAACCCTGTGAAACATCATCATCACCACAGAGAGACAAAAAGCGGGAGAGAGGAAAGGCATCCAAAGCATGTCTTCCTGCCTCACCCATTTGGAGAGAGAAATCACTTCAGCATTTCCTTACTGAAGAGAGGAGGCACTGGTGAGCATGGGAGAGGTAGGGTGGTTGATATATCCACAGTGTTTCTACTTTCATGGAGGTCGTGCACCTTCTAACCCCTCTGAATGTGGATGTCCAACCATGTGTGATGGAACTTACATACAAATTCCACTTCAAGATGGATGTCTGTTTTCTTGGGACAGAACTTGCTTGTAACCCAGGGACTACCTGTACTGGTAGATTAAATATAAGTATTTATGGTAGATTAAATAAAAGCTTATGAAATTGTGTAAAATGTACCCATAGCAGAGCATAAGATAATTGCCTTCATGATCATTCATTCAGTTCAAACACAACCAGAAAGCAAGTATAACTTATCACAGTACTGAGAAGATCTATAATTATAGAAGTACAAAGTCTATTTTTCCACTTTTTCTACCTGGTGATAGTGTAAACTAACTTTAAGGTCACAATTCATAATGCCAAGACATAAAATAATAAATTAAACATCATTAATATTTTTTACAACCCGGTTTAGCAAAGGTTTTAAATAAAAGACCATCTTCCAGTAATCATTTCTATAACTGATAAATAATTTCCTTTTTTTGGTTTAAAAAAATGTAATCTGGGTTCCTCCATGAGTTCCTTCTTACAAAAGCAATATAGAATAAGTATTCTATACTAGATGCATCCTGTTCTGATCTTCACAGACCCACATCAGTTTTTGATGGCACTAAAACTAATCCTAACGGCATTCAAACTAGGATCAAAACTTGCCATTGGTTTATAAGAACACACACTCATTAATTAAACATACAATGGGAATTAGTTCTGCAACTGCTACATCCCCTAAAACACAAAGATTGAGTTTTATCAGACAATGGTATGAGAAGAGCAAATTGAGACTCATAGAGATCATGACCGGCCATGCACAAAACCTTGCATAAAAACCTTGACTGAAAATTAAGTGAATTAAACCCGATTGTGTACTTTTGCAAACAGGGGTTGTATCTGTGCAAGACTCCTTGATCTAGGACTCGTTCCTCCTTCCTGCTGCAGCCATTTGCATCACCTTCCACACAGTTCTGGAGCAGCTTTGGGGGTGGGGGCAGAGGACTAAGTTTGCTGCAGTGGGAGGGAGGAAAGCAAAAGCGAAAGATTAAGGAGATGAGCTATGCTAATCAGTCGCTACTTTATATTAATATGAATAATGAGAAGAAACAAGCCTTGCAACTGACTGTTGCACGTGCTGATTGGTATCCCTTGAATGTTTGGTTTGCTGCCCAAGGGGTCTGCCTGTATTTCTAACTGGTTTTGCAGAATCCTCTCATTTCTAATTAAAGCTGTGTTTCATTCCAAAATGATTCACATTTTAAATGATTTATTTAACAAATCTTTTAATATTTATAAAATCGCAGTGTACTGGCTGATCATTTATTGATGGTTAGAACGAACCAATGGGCATTTGCTTTAATTTGGCAACAAGACCAGGTCACTTGGAACAAAATCTGGGGAGAAAATCAGATAAGGAACATTTTGGAAGCAGCCATTCTTTACTTCATACTTTTTCATATACCAGATAGAATTTGCAATGAATTATGAGAAAACCAGTAACAAAGATCATTTGCCGCATATAGGATTTGCACAGAGGGTTAGCTGTGATAATGCCACCATTAGGCTCTCCACAAATGCATTACTCTCATTGCACTCCTGGGGAGAAGAGTGAAAATTGATGCCAAGGTATTATTTATAGCTTCATGTGCCCTCTGAAATGGTTGACAATTATGCCCTTACTTAATGGCAACTCTTTGGAGGCTGTGCATATTTAAAAGGTACAAAATAACCCATTTGGTTCTGCCATAATTCTTTCAGTTAAACATTAATATTCCACATTCAGCACATATTTTTTGCAATGTAGGTGCTAATGGTTATTTACAGGTACCCAAGTTAGAACTTACATTTTGTTATACTTACCATGGCTTAAAAATATAATAATTTGTTTCTGTGATAATCAACTTTCAGAAATTGCTTGAGAAAAGGATAAAGAGCATTGGACTAACATTAATTTAAAAAACAGTTTATTAGTTGTTTCCAATAACTATATGAACAACATGGTGAGAGTTCAGCCAAGATGCTGCTGTCCCCTTGGTCCCTCCACCTCCACAATTTTCCATCCTCTTCAATACTGTGAAGCCGAGTAATTGTTTCATGATTTTTTTAGTGGCAATCCTAACACATACACACATTTTGTTTTAAAAAGCTCCAGACTGGCTACTTATGTTTTGCCCAAAAGATAGAATGGATCTACAGATGGGCACCTGTTTGGAACAGATTTGCATATATTAATATATAGCTCTTTTATATGTACTGCTGGACATCCAAAATCATTATTATATCTTCCCACAATGTGTCCAGTGTGTCTTGAGCTCCTGCCTACAGCCTATTGTTCACATTCTCAGTGTTGGTGGGCAACAGTTTTTATGTTTTTTTTTTTTTAATTTTTAAACTGTAATTGGACCAGGCAGCCCTTCAAATTGAGGACATGCTCAAGCAGATGATACTTCTCTATAAAAGAAGTTGCACAACCGTCGTCAGTACTGCTCTAGGAGGCTGCATATTTGGCATTTCCTCCCCCATCTTTGTCACTCTCAAAACATCAAAGTGAGGGCTGGAAGCAGGGACACACCCTGGTTTGGCTATGGACAGGACTCAATTGAATCTCACTGGCTGCAATGCATGACCCTGAACTTCTGTCTTCACTCTGGTGTTTTGTGCATAAAGATAAGGTGGGTGGGCCTGAATAAGCCCAGGAACAAAGAAGATCACTGTCAGTAGGAGCTAGGTGAGACAAAATGGTTTTGTGAACCTTTAGTCTCTCCAGAGATCCTTGTTTCAGCTCATTTGGAGACTTCAAGTTCAGGTTTTTGTTATTTCTTTTGTTTTGTTTTTCTTTTTTTAATTGTGAATTTCAACAAACAAAACACTAAAGAGCAAAGAAGAAAAATTAAAATTTGGAATGTACCTATAAAGATGCACATATAATTTTTCCTAATGCACAGGAAAAGAAATTTTGTGTAAAAAGGACAGAAAGTATTATCTGTAAGTTTCAGCCAAAGAAGCCGAAACATTATGTGTCCATTCATTCAGGAAGTTCAGGATCAGTGTCAAAGGCAATACAAAATTACTCTGAACAAGGGGAGCCAGTGAACTATTGATTCAGACTATGGACCACCTTCTAACAATTCAGTGATCTAGGCTGTAAACAACATATGTGGGCAAAACATATTTCACTGTGGAGGGAAGCAGAATGGAACAGAGTTGTTAGTGGGAAGTAGCGATATGGTATATCCTGAAGAGACATGACAGTAAGTTCCTAAAACAAATGTTAGCCATACATTTCTCTATAGCTTAAAGATACAAAGGGATTCACAGTATTTACCTGAACTGACAAGGTTTTTCTAGAAAATGAGTTCCACAGTTATGGAACCATTCCACAATTATGGTATCATGACACAGAAAATCAACAACACATTTACTCAGAGTTGAGTTCTACCAAGTTCTGAAAATGGAATTTATTTTCCTGTAAGTATATTTAGTATTTTAGCCTTAGAGTGTCCCCTTTGTACCTAGCCTACCTCACAAAATCAGCTCCAGGCAGTTCTATGAATACTAAACTCACCTTCACAAATAACCCCTTTCCCACACGCACACACACATTCTGTAACTTTTCCTATGTCTACATATTTATAACTTAATATCATGTCCATTTTGTTATTAAAATGGATTGAACACAATTGAAACAAGAAGTTAACCTTATGGATGTATTATTGACCTTATCCCCACCATGTATAATGTTTTAAAAGCATAATGAACTCACAAGGCACACGTATTTCACTGATATATCCTTCACTGTCCTTGCGATAAATGCAATTGCAAGCAGTATAATTTAGATGCAACCTATAGCATCTTGTTTTCCCCACTGAAAGGCCAAGTCCCCTCTTGCATGTGCAATTTTTGAACTTAAAAGTAATGACAGCTTTGGCAGCTGACAGAAAATATATGCAATGTCCTTTTGTAAAGGCACTGAGGCTTTAATGAAGAAGCTTGAATACATCTATCTGTTCATCCATCCTAGTAATGGGTAGGAAATTCATTGCAGTTTGTTTTCGACCAGGATTTCTCCAGTTTGTACTTCCTGAAACTGAATGTGGATGTGAAGCCAATCTAAATTTTGGCTACACACACACACAGTTCCACTGGGTTTTTTGTTTTTTGTTTTTTGCACAGGCTGCATGACTTTTTGAGGTGTATTCAAAACACTGAACAATGTGCTGAAAAATGTATACAACTTGTGTTAATGTGATTGTGTGATTAAAATGTGTACAATTTTTGTGTATGAGAAACAAAGAGGAGAAAAAAATCAAGATGGATGCCAGGGGACTTCTACATACTTTATTTTTGCTGATCCAGAAGCTTCTCATTCCAACACTATAGATTTTACTGACTTGTTCATTTAAAAAAAATAATGAAGCAACACGGTTTTATTTTATGGTCACAGACCAGGAACATTAAAAATCTTTGCAGGGAAAGCCTTATGATGCAAGACTGAGGGAACTTTGTATTTTCAGCCTGGAGAAGAGGAGACTCTGAGGGCATCTGTTGGTGATATATAGGTACATGAGGGGGTAGAGACCTGTTTTCCTCTGTGGAGAAGGCCAGGATGTGTTCCAGTGCAGCAAAGCTCAGGGAACCAAGGTACAATTTGGATACCAGGAAGTACTTCCTGACAGTTAGTACTTCAAGAGCGTCCATGGGAGGTGGTTGAAGCTCCATCGGTGAGGGTGTTCAAAGATAGGCTGGACATGCACATGGTGGGCATGTCATGAGTGGAGCTGACTAGAGCTGGGCTTCAGACTAGATGGCCCAGAAGGCTCCTTCTGACTTGTTCTGTTTCTATGTTTTTAAAAAACAGGTAATAGCAGAAGAAAATTAAAGCACAGTTAAAACAAGTATAATTTACACAATGTTTTAACTTAAACAGGTAGCCATATTTTTCCTAATATGCATTGTAATCATAAAAAGTTTAGTAGCATTTCCAGTAATATAAGACGATACATCCCTTACACACATAGATACCAGCATGGAAGAAATATTCACGTAAAGATATTATATTAATGGCTTATCAATTTTTCTATTCATTGCCTATAAAAGCTGCAATATAAGAGAACATGTTCCACTGTTTTCTACTGTTCTAGCATCACAGGAACATACTTGTTCACTGAGTCAAGTTCCTTGTTGCCTTTTGAGTAAGCAAATTTTATGGAGTTAATTGCTTTTTCTCACACTACATGATTTTTGCCGTTGCATTTGAAACTTTTCATTGTTCATTGAGTCTGGTCTCTCTCTCTCTCTCTCTCTCTCTCTCTCTCTCTCTCTGTGTGTGTGTGTGTGTGTGTGTGTGCTCAAAGTACAATATATTTGTTGCTAAAATATAAATGATTTGTCTCACTTGAACTATGGTAAATGCAGCAGTTTAGATGTTTCTGACCATTTAAGGCTTGGACAAATCTCAGTCATTACAGTGATCAGCCATCCATTTTAAAAGATGTTTGCATTGCTTGTCTGATAAATAACAGTGCTGCTCTGCCAAAACATTTTCCATTATCCAGTAGCACAGTCCTTTTCACACAGATTGTGAATGAGTCTCTATATCAGACCAGAAAAGCTGTCTAATTCATAGCCAACACCTGGGCCATGAAACATAAGCTGCCAATCCATATCAGATTGGTTAAGATTTCTGCAGACTAAGTAATGGTCTCATGCTCCAAGAACTGGTACTGAGATTTTCATCAAAAGGAAATGACAGAAATGCACTATAGATGCCCTTTGCCTGGGCTCTTTATAATTATTTTTGGAAAGGTTGGCACTGGTCAGCCATTTTATTATAAAGAATGGCAAATTTATTTTACTACAATGCTGCATGCCAAGCATAATATGTGTTAGAAAACAGGGCCAGAACCAGTCTCCAGTGGGCTCTTGACATAGTGCTGCTGATAGCCCTTTTGCTTATATGTCAGCATTAACCCCCCCCCCATTTTATTTTATTTTATTTTATTTTAAGCCTATCAGTAGCAACTCCACCTTCCATGTCCTCCTGCACCACTTCACACTGCTGGTCCCAAACAGTTGGTCTATTTATTTATGAAATTTCTATTCCACCCACCACGCCTTTAGTCTCATTGGCCATGTTGCCCCAAAGGCAGTGGTTAATACGTTCAGACTGCTGCTACTCAAAATGTAAGGTAAAATAAGTTCATTTTTAAAATGCTCAGCACAGGAACTCCAGGCTTGTTGGATTTGTTGCCATAGTACTTCCTTTTGCCACCAGGGTAACTGGACAAGAAGACTGTGAAACAAGTAGATGCCTTAGCAATGACAGCAACTCAACCCTGGCAGCAGCCACGGAGGGGTCACAGATGGCCCTTTTTGAGGCTCTGGGCCCTCAGCTAGCTGACTAGCCAAGCCATAGGTATCAATCTGCTGGCATAAACAGATACTAGTAAGCAGTAATTGAAAAAAGTAGTTCATAATTTTCATTGTTAATGTGCAAGATTTTTCAGATATGACTAGGGGCAACAGACAGACATTGCTGTACTGGACATTCTGAAGACCTTCACGAAACACAAAGGAGATAATTTGCTACATGGTGAATCGCTGAATAAAAATCAGCTTATTTCAGACTTATTTATTTGTTCATGCGAACTGCTGATGGAACGAACACCAGCATTCGTCAGGACATGAAGCCAAAGGGTTCTTCCAGGACCCAGGTGCATCTGCAGGGCTGCTCCACATGGATGAGTTTTAATGACAGAACAGCTTCTGATGGGGTCTTTATGCAATTTAGCCTCAAAAAGGTCACAATGGGCAATCATTAATTTCTACTAGGACTTCTAACATGTTCATACATTAAAATCACAGGGCAGGTTCTTTCTTTTCTTACCCCGAATGTCTCAAAGAACACTGTGAAAATGTGCCTGTGGAATGCTCAGAGCCATTAATTATGACTTGCGGATTATTTTTGCATTAAATCAGGTGGGCAAACCACTGGGCCACTTGGTGCCTGGTGAAAAACATATACAATTACAATTAAAGAACTCATAAGCCCAGGAATTTGTTTTGAGTACCCAAGTAGAATAAAACTCACAGTCTTTCCATATAAAAGTTCAATCCTGGAATCCACAAGCCTCTTCATTTCAGCACTGCCTGTTAGGGACATTCAGTTGCTAACAAACAATGGCTGAACAACTGGAGGTCAGAAGCCTTGCTGCTCTACTGTAACTCACCCGTAGCATTACTGCTGGATTAAGATCTCCTTCCACACTTCTAGTTTCAGGTCTAAATACAGTAAACAAACAAGGACTAATTCCAACATATATCCATTGCCATATTATACTTTTATTGTGTTATTCATTGAATTCTAAGAAGGGAGTCATACACTGGACACTTCCCTTTGGTACCAAAGTATGCTTTGCCATCATTTCTCTTGCATTGCCTCCTCTGTGTGTGTGCGCATGTGTATGTGTACTGTTGAGAAGCAAAAAGTAAAATACTTGCATAGTGTGCTTTGATTGTTCAGCACGCTCTTCAACTGAAAGCACTCATGGTCATTATTAGGTATGCACAGATTTATTTAAGTCTGTGTTTCAAAAACAGATGTTTGAGGAATATGGATTTTATGGATTTTCTTTATTTGGTACTACATAATCTCTTCTGTTAATCCTACATTGGAATTGCTGCATGAGTTGAATTGAACAGAGCCAACACTCAAGCTTCCATTTATGGGTCTCGGCTTGCCAAGCTGGAGAAATATGACCAAGAATCAGGGTTTCTGCTCTGCAGTTTGCACATATCTAGTCAAAATCTATACATCTGCACAAGTTCATAAATTGGTCAAATTTCACAAACTGTGGAGTGGTGGCCTGAATTTTGCATAAATCTGAAATTAACTATCAAAAATGTATAATATGCACATGTGCAGTAAAAGAAGGATGCATCTATACTTCTCATGCTACAAAAAGAACAATGACTCCAATGTAATGAGGCAGGTATGATTTGTGCAAAATGTGCTTGAGATATGCAATTGTCAGCTCCAAATTTATGCAACTATCTCAAGTATTTTTACAGATGCTGAACCTTCCCCCATTCAACATTTTTGACAGAACCTGAATTTTCTTAATTTCACAAACTTGTATTCACACTGGAAAGTGTGCACTTATATACACCCATCCCACAGGCTCATATTTTCATGCTTTAGCTTATGGAGAAAAGCATACATTTTGGTCATATTTTTCCATAGTTTTGAATAGCTAAATTTGTACAGAAAATCTGTAAATTTCATTAAAAAGAGAAATCTGCCTCATAAATCTACTAAATCTACACATATTGAAAAAATGCAGGCCAAGGAAGCATAAAAACCACAGAAACCGGAACTCTTTTAAAATAATTGCAAATTTATCCAAATTAAATATAAAGAGGAGTGGGGTTAATATCAATAAAAGTGAGCTAAGCTAGGAAAAGGATTTCTTTCTGAATTAGCCAGTCCCAACCACCACCACCTTCCCAATATCACAATGAAGCTATCATCTGTCAACTGAAGACTATATATAAGTATCATACAATGCTATGAAATCCAGTAGATTCTAGATTCAAATAAGCAAGGCTGGCTTTCAGTAAAAGCCAAAATTTAGAAAACAAATAATTCCAATACCCTACAGTGTTCTTTTTTCCTGTATGGTGTAAGAAATTGTTAATACCACTCTAGTTTAACCTATACAGCGACACAATCTAATTTAGAAGGGAAAATAAACAAATCCTTTATGGAAATGCCAAATCACATTGGAATGACACTTGATTTCATTCTGCTTGCTGAAGTATTTGATGATGGAGAACAGCTAATGTGCCACCAAATCCCATGGGAGCTGAAGCTACAGAAATGTAATCTTCTCATGTCTGCAATGTAATGCCTTTTACATGAATAAATAGAGTATGAGATTGCCTTTGCAAACTTTTCTTTTGAAGTCATTACTGGGAAAAGCACTACAATATTATGACTCTAAGTCTACTGAGAAAAATAACAACCTCCATACAAAATAGGTAGGCTTTTTGTTCAACCCATTGTCAGTACAATATGCAATTTCAGTTGTACAGAAACCATTTTTAAGAAGTAAAATGAGAAGGTAGATAGTTTTTTTGGGTAATTTACCAACTATAGTTAGTCACTCCTGTAAATACCTTTGTTGTTTTCAGGAAGACCATTCTGGGGGTTTTTTCCCCCATGGTGAGCTTTAGGGGAAAAAACCCTAAGGAAATAACTGCATAACTATTCTTTAATTCAATTCAGATTCCTGAGAATTGGGGAGTGGGGAGGCTACAATTCTACACCCTCTTATATGGGAAGAAAACATACTGTATTTGAAGTTCTGCGTAAAGAGAAACATTGCACAATGTATTTTGTTGCTTTTGGGTCATGTGGTTTGTTTGAACTCTCATTCAGTAAACTATTTAAAGCTGCAGCAGAATCAAGGGAAAATGTTTTGACGAGGCAGATGCAAACTAGAAACTGAATTATGAACACCAAGGCTCACAAAGAGCCATCAGTGCAATTATGGCATAACTTCTGGTCCTGTCATTCCGAGAATGTTTACCTCCAGGCATCATTTTGTACCAACTGGAACTGAAGCTTAATTCCTGACCAAAACTGAGCTGTTCCATGAACTGCAGATTTCACCCACAACCCCCAGAGTAAATACATAAAACAAGCGGCTCGAGATTTTTAGGGATAACAACTTTGTCTAATTGTAAGGTTTGACACAGTGGAAAACAGAACTATCTATCTCCCCCATCCAGTGCAGGTTCTTCATCAGAATGTGGTAGAGGAGGCTTATTCCTTCTACTGATTTTTTTTCTGCTTGAGCTTCTCAGTTCAGGGCTTTTTGCCATGTCTACAGCCAAATCCACAATAATTCTACAAATATACTCAGGTGGATAATGGATTTGTCTTCTATGTATAAAAGGGATTCTTTCACAAAGGTGATCCTTTCACAGTGATCTTTGCCCCCACCACAGTTGCCCATGACCCCTTCAGGAGTTAGATAGGCTTCCATCTGAGGAGGGTGCCAGGGAATTATGTCAGCCCAGCTGCAAATACTTGGACCCAAATCCAACCTATTGCATTTTAGTTTAATGAGTATGCATTTCTAAGTTGTAATTACTATTGTAATTACTATTGTAATTACTATACTTAAAGTACTACAAGTTAGAACTGATAGCATTCCATGAACTTTAAGAATAACTGTTCCATTTAAGTTTAAAATCCAGATGTAACTGGTTTTAACAAAACAGAAGCTTACTCTTACATTAAAATTTTTGCTGTCATCGTGGAATATGTGGGATATATGTACATATATCCTTTTGACAGCAGTAATTGCCTAATAGCACACACATACACACACTTCATCGTCACATATCCCAGTATGAACTGGAAAGCTCTGAGGAAACATTATGGACATATGTGGCTGCTCATGGTTCAGATTCTCAGTACTGCTGGGGACACAACTGCACAGAGGACTGTAGCTGTGTACAGCTAACCAGTCACATACTTCTTTCTGACTTCTCTGGTCAATACAGACTGGTCAGGAGACAAGGCCATTGTCCATGGCTCTTCCATACTTACTGTTTTGAAAACCTACAGATTCAGGTGAAGTAAGTTATCTCCAGACTGCCCATGTAATTGAACAAAGAACTCAGCTTGGATAATTTGCTTTAATACTATATATTAAACCTGTTATAGAAATTAGCTTATTGGAAGATTTACTTTACATTTAAAAAATGATTCCAAAATTCTCTACTAAACGTGAGGCTGAAATCATATACTAGAAACTCATAAAAATGCTGTTCTTTAGCTTTTATTTCTACAGAGTTAACCTGTGAATCACAAGAGACATTCTGACACATGTGACAGAATTTCAGGCATGCTAATTGTACATTACAATACCAACTATAAGAGGAAACAACAAGATGCAAACCTAGGTAATTAAAAAGAACTATCCTGCAGATTCACTGATAAAATCTCACTAATCTAACCACTTCTTGGTGAAGTGCATCCATAAGGATAAATCTGTGTATTATAAACATTATGGGGGAAGAGTAAATGCAAGTGTTACATAATTCCTACATAATAGTAGGATTTTATGTAGAATATCACAGTTCATTTTTGACTGGAGTATTCCTATTTTACACTTTCCAGATAGGAATGTGGAGCCAAGCAAAATCTGCAGTCCAGTCTGTACCTTGCAATGTTATTAGCTCAAAAACAACAATGGCAACATGCACATGAAAGATTTGTACATTTGAAAAAAGTCAATGTGTTTTAATCAGTGGGAGAATATGCCTACATTTCTACAATATACTCAACTAAACAAAACAAAGAACAAAAATTCCCAAATGCATTTTTAAGTGAAAAAGAATAGAAAAAGCAATTCTCATAATTTGATACAGTCACAAATTGGAACCTTCAGGCAGATCTGCATCACACCAAAAGTGAACTACGCTAGTTTCTGCTTCATATATTTTACACAGTGAGTAGAATGTTAGGAATAGGAATCACAAGTAACCAGTATTCTTCCATCCACACAAAATGTGCCATGTGAAAAGCTAAACATGGGCTGGGGAAAGCCTACTCATTACTTCAAGCATGCCTGACTAGATGGCTCCTGAGGAGAGCACAATTTATGACCCATGTATAAACCAACTCACCTGGGAGTTGGCATAATCAGGTTTTAATAGGAAAAATATGTCCAATGGCAAGATCTGTTCATGGTTATAAATATACTATTATGCTATTTAATAGAGTGTCATGTTCAGCTCCTTGCTATGCAAACCACACACACACACAGTTAATTGCAACGGAGAAGTCAATTAAGCAGGCCAAGAGTGAAGCAGAGTTTTTACTGGCAAACAAGGATTTGCCAGAGATAAGTCAGGGACATAGCCAAGGTCAAGTGCATGAGATAGCCAAGTATAATTAAAATCCAGAGGCAATATCAGGCAGAAGTCTAAGCTTGATAATACTGAGTTCTAAACTTGAGGTAGAAAATACAGTGGTGGACTGAGGACCAGTATTCTTATAAGTCCAGACATAAAATGTGTGCTTACATTCCCAGGGGCTCCTGAATCCCACCTACAAAACTGCCACCATCAATACAATTCTTACTCCCCCAGAATTCTTCCCTGGAGTAGGGTAATTCATAGGTGACATTGCTCTTGGGACAGGAATGGGACAGACACACAGCGTATGCCTCTGAAACAGAGGTCCTCTCTTCTGGCTGGGCAGACTCACAGTGCTCTCCCCTGGGGGTCCAAGATCTCCACTGTCTCATGGCTTTATCTCTCTTAGCGAGTTCTAGCACCTCAGAAAAGAAAGAAAATCCCCCCCAGCAGCTGCATGAAAGGCAATAGCATGAAATCCTTTTATCTCATATGAAAAAACAAATTATAACAACAGAAGTAGCAGAGGTAGAAGAGGTTTACCAAAATAATTTGTGGAAAACCTCTTCTATGAACATGTTATGCAAAGTGAAGGCTGGGATGAATCTCTACCTGTGAGACCGAGATGCTCATCATATTGAATAGTTATGAGGCAAACTTTTTGCTAGTTGCTAGTTGATTGAGATTGATGGCTGCACTAACTAACATTTGATCATTATGACACAGAAAGTGGGAGAAACCACTGCTAGACAATTTACAGTTCTTGGTGCTTTTCCACTGATTTCTCATCTTTGAGCTATTAGCCTGTGGGTGTATGTGTGGCTGTTTCCCTTATGTTTTGTTAATCAGGACTTAAAGACCTGGATATTTCAATCCACTTTTATATGTATGGATTCCCAATTTATTTTATAAACTGGAATACACTGTTGTTATATTAAATAAGCAACTAAATACAATAAAATATTGTACATTTCCTGGTGGTGGTGATTGTGAAGAATGCAAAATACAAATGTTACTTTCTGTGAGTCTAGATTCATTTGAACTAATTGTACCTCCACTCAGTAATGATGGTAGTGAACTGTCAATTTGATTAGATATAGTTTATTCTTGATTATCTTTTCAAATGAAACAAGACAAGAACTGACATTAAAATAAGGGTCCAAAGATATGTCTGGTAATACTGGCACAACTGAAGTTCTGTAAGACTGGTTTTTCTGTGAAGAATGGTGACACAAAAGCTTCCAATAAAGCAGCAAAAATGATAAGTCTGGAATAGAGTTCAATTATGGAATTTACTGCTATATGATGCAACAGCTTTAAAAAGGCATTATAGAAATCCCTGGGAAGACAAGGTTATTAGGGATGCTGTCTATATACTATCTCCAAAATCTGAGGCAGAATGTTTTGCAATACAAGTTGCTGGACAGCAGTGAGACAAAGATATTTATTTATTTAACTTCTGTACTGCCCAATAGCTGAACCTGTCTGGGCAGTTTCCAACAATACATTAAAATACATTCTAAAATACATCACATTTTAAACATCATAAAAACAGTTGCCATACAAAATGTAAAATGAAATTTAAAGCATGTATAGAAATTCCAAGAACTTAAACAAGGTAAATTATGATAAATTGTGAAACAAGGTAAATGAAGCAGCTAACAAATATCCAGTAAACTAATTACATGCTTTATGGGACAGGACAGTCTTAATGTGGCACAAAAAGATATTAAGGTTGAGCCAAGCAGGCTTCGGGAGAAAGCTCATTCCATAACTGGGGACCTGCCACTGAAAAGGCCCTTCTTATTGTCACCAAAAGAGCATCCCTCAGAGGTGGCTGTTGGAGGCAGGCCCATGGTACTAATTGTAGAGTCCAGGTAGATGGTGGTCAGCAGAGGTGTTCTATCAGGTATTGTGATTACAAATGGTGTAGGACTTTATATGCTAAAACCAACACCTTTAATTGGTTTGGAAGCATGTAAGCAGCAAGTGCAAGCAGGTCAGTGTTATATGTCTGATCAACTGGTCCCTATTATTGGTCTGGCTGATGTATTTACACAAGCTTGTAAACATGTGCAGTTTCTGAACATTTTTAAGGGCAGCCCTACATGGAGTGCATTGCAGTAATCTGGTTTAAGGATTACCAGAGTATACATTACTGGTAATTCCTAAACTATATTACTGCAATGCCATCTATTTCTGTCCAGACATGGGTATAGCTGGGGCATCAACTAAGCTAGAAGGCACTCTGAGCCACTGAAGCCTGGCCCTCAAGTGACAAAGATGGTTCAAGGAGTACCCCCAAGTTACAAAACTTCTCCTTCCAGGGGAACACAAAAACAAGTTGAATTCTGTCCATCCAGCCAGAAAAACTACCCACCAACAGTATTTTAGTCTTGAATGGACTGAAATTTAGCTTCTTAGCCTCCATCACATCCACTCTCATAGCCAAGACACCGGTTTAGCTCATCCACATCCTCACAAGCAGAAGATGAAAAGGAGTAATAGAGCTGCATGTAATCTCCAGATAACCTCAATCAGCATTTTTATGTAGAAGTTAAATTGCATGAGGGACAAGACCAATCTCTGAGGAACCCTATACTGGAGAATTGAAGGGACAGAGCAATATCCCCCAAGCTCCACCTTCTGGAGCTTGTGATCCAGGTAGGAGCAGAAGCCTCTCACCCCCTATTCAGACTCTTGTTCCAGAAGGATATTATGACCAATGGTACTGAAAATCACTGAGAGGTCCACAGGGTTACACTCCACCCCTTCTCCTAGCATAGGGTCATCATAAAGAATTCCAAATTCTGTAATTATATTATAAAATGTGGTGATTTAGGTCAAGAACTTCTGGATTGTGGCTATACTATGTAAACTATAAATTTACACACACTTGCTTCTAATCCAACATTTAATCCTTTTATCAGCACCTCTGAAAAAACAAAACAAAAGACTGAAGGCCTACCAATTCTGCAAGGATGCTAACCAAATTTTAAATTTCATCAGACATTTGCCATCTACCTTCAAATTTCTATTCACCAAAGAGGAGATGGCATTCAAAAATGAAAGAATATAAAAAATTTGCATAACCTTTAGGCAATTAAGTTGTCATAAAAATATCTGATCTTTTCAGCTAATTAATGCATTCTATGCTCTGACACAAGTATGAAAATAGCCAACAGTTACATTCCTTCCCTATTTATTTATTTATTTATTTATTAAAAGCTTTTCGAACCTGTCTACCACTGATGTCTTGGGACGGCTTACAATTCCCATTCTCATACTTCAAAATGTGGGATGGTACCTAAGGTCAAACTCTATGAGCCAAGTGTGTGATGATGCTAACACGATTAATTCCAATATGTCAGAGATTCTGAGATTACAATTACAAAGCTAATCGTAAATGATTTATATGACATCTAAGAAGCTTATGAACGCCACCAACACAAAGTTGATCAGGAAACCTTTAATTTGCTGATATATCTAAGGAACAATTCTATACATGTTTAGGTGGATAGAAAGAAAAAATCTACAACTGCCAGCATTCCTCAGTTATTAAAGTTAATTTGCTTATTAACTGTGGTGCACATACTGCTATTCCTTTTCAATCCAAGAAGGTTGGATGCATACAGCCCCCTCCTGCATTCTGCAATGCTTCTTGCTAAGCTCTTGCTCTTGCTTACATAGGAGGCTGATCACCAAAAGGGTATCGCTACAGGTAAATTATGGCTTTGCATGTGCTTTGGAGAAATTCAGACAATTCCCATAATTTGAAAACAAAGAGAATGTATTCAGCATTTTGTCAAGCACCTTTACATCAAGACAAAAGAACTCAGTGACCTTAGGACAACTGACAATATCTATAGATATTCACTGCGTTTAACAGCTTAATTTAGCTTAATTTACTAGGATTCAGGCCTTTAGACTATAAATCCCATGTCATGTGACAAGGGATTATGGGAGTTGAAGTCTAGCACATCTGGAGAGTGCTAGGTTTGGGAAGACTGGTTTCAGATTTCTAGTTTAAACATGGATTTCACTTTTTCCACATGAACTGGACCCTTTGGGAAAATTCAAATATGCTTTAAGCCAGTATAACGTTATTGCTAACCTGAAACATGATGAGGACCAGCAATCTCCTAGTCATATCTTAGATACTGCAAACCTCTATCCCATCCAGAGTTTAATCCCTCTGGTATAACCTCATGAGCTTCACACTGATAGAGATCATATGTGTGTGTTTGTGTGGGAAGGAGGCATGACCACCACTGCCACCAACAATTCCTGTGACTGCCCATTTAGGTTGTTCTTTGTACAAAGCAGTTGCCAGAGCCTTCTCCAGACTGCCACAATTCATCAAATAAATAATAAAAAAGAGTTCCCAGTTCACTGAATCCAGGCAGCAAATCATTGTGCAGTAACACAATGCTTTTTATACTACACAATAGCTTCAGAAGCAACCTGGGAAGTAACCCTATAGATGTTTAGACAGGAAAAATAAAACAAAGCCTTCTACAACTTCCAGAATCCCTCCAGCCAGCTATGCTGGCTGAAGGATGCTGGATATTATAGGATTTTCTTCTCATAATGCATAGGCCTGTGCCATTAAGGTGACTGACTGCTTGACTATATTGATTTCCCCCATTAAGGAAAACTATGTACATGTCAACTGAGTAATTTTAAACATCTATATGAAGAATCATTTTTGAAATTAGGTTTAGTAATGTGTTAGGAATATTATGTACAGGGTGCACTCTGAGTGATGACAGAACTCCTAGATTCAGGGCAGGCTTAACCAACCTTTAAAAATGTTCCAATAATAAATAAGAAAAATTGAGTACCTATAGCATCATTAGATTTTCAGAGAACATTTGACATTTGCGATTAATGGCCAAATGAAACTACTACAGCACAGAAAATAAAATAGTTTTCTGAATATAAAGACACTTTTCTACAGTAACAGACAAAAAGAAACACTTTCAAGGTATGAAAATGGGAGGCAGTTTCAATTAAACATCTGAAGGAAGCAACATAAACATGATTTTTCCCATAATTTTGGACCTGTAATGTGAAAAGCCATATTTGCTGATATGTGTCCTTTCTCTGAAAACTACATAAATTCTCCTAGGTTCAGGACCTGGGAACATGACAAAGACTGCAAAAGAAATAAATTCTTTGCTCCCATATGTGTCAAAAGGTTACCTTAAGGAAGCTATTTAGGCTAGAGGATGGGAAGAACTGAACTTGGGTTTTGTCTGCTCAGCCCTAGGCATTTCCATACGTTTATACTGGGGAAAAACAGATGCAGCCACCCAGAGTCCAAGTCTCTTGGAATAGGCAGGATATAAATGAGATGGTGAGGATGATAATGCAGCAAAGGGGGATGGATTTGGGCTGCACAGATGTTGCGTTGTAGCTTTCCATGGTCCCTTACATACTGTTTGAAAAAAGCTATATCCTTTTTGGTCACCACAGTGCTCTTTGCTGAGGGTTTCAGACAATCAATTCCACTTCACCCTTTTGAGTTTTCAGGTTTTCCTGCACATGTCAGCGTCTTACGTGCGGTGCCACACTTTTGGCTTGAGAAAAGCTGTGGAGGATTTCTGCAACAAGCAGACTAACTCCTTTCAGGGAAAGATCAGCCTTCACATAAAGATACAAGTGGTTTGACACAATATCCAGCAGGGGAAATCTACAAGATGGAAACAGTATCATTATGACAAAAGGCTTGCTGAATAGCTGCATAAAGTTAACAGTTCCTGAAATCTAATTTGATTGATGTAATAAAACTAGTTGTAATGAATAGGTCTTCATCATTGTACATGTATGTCATTTATTTAGGCTAGCTTAACTGAAAATAAAAGTGAATCTATATTCTATAGGGCCATGAACCACTGATAACACTGACATGAAGACTTAATGATAAATGTTTACAAAGGGCAAAAAATCTCACTTTCACACAGACTGAAGTAAAACCTCTACTAAAGATTGCTGAGAAAACGCCAAAACAAGATAACAGTCCCAGGCTCTCTCACATTTATCTCATGCAATATACTTCAGCATCAGGCATACACAGGGTGTAGGAGATATTAACTTTGCTTATAGGTATTTTGCTTCCATTGCATTTTCCCTATTATAAAATTCTGCAAATTACCAGACAATTAAATGTCACTAATCATTCTATAAGACCACAATAAAACTCTGGAGCAGCCTTCTCCAACTTGGTGGCCTTTAGAGGCATTTGGACCACAGCTCCCAGAATTCCCATCCAGCAGGGCCATTGACTGGGAATTCTGGGTGTCACAGTCCAAATGTGTCTGAAAGGCACAAGGGTGGGAAAGGTTTCACTAGAGCAAAACCAATCAAAATGAGTTACCTTGACTAATCATCAGGAGATGATACATCAAAGGAGGCTACAGAGTAAAACAGATATGCTAAGCCCTGAGAAAAGCATGAAGAGGGACGGAAACTGGCAAAGGGAGGTCTTTCTACAGCCCAAATATATGATCCAGTTTGGAAAGCATGGGATCACAAGGAATTTTACATCATGTCTATGAGAGACCTATCTTCCCCTTAATAGACATTGTCAGCCACTCGTTGTGGGTTTTAGCATGTCATTTGGCTCACAGATATGACACATTCAATATATGTACCATGGAAATGAAGTGAATCACTTCTCTCACTATCAGGACACTAGTTTGTGAGGGGTAAGGATACATGTTATCAGGCCTGGAGATCTGGGACTGTACGGAGGACCAAACTGCAATCCTACTACCACCCCTTGTGAGAATTCAGTGGCTGTTAGAGCAGAAGAAGCAACAGTGATTCATACAGATATATGAAGAGACTGTTTCTGTTTGCAGCAAGTCCCATTTATAACTCCAGGTACAAAGAGAAACATAATTCCTGGGACATTTTTGCAATTTCCTGAGCATGCATTTGGATTCTCAAGTGCATATTTGAACAAGTGCACAGTACACAAAATTTTCATTTGCATATATGTGCATATGCACACAACCAGAAATCCACGCTTCTATCCACATTTTCATACTTTAGCCTATGAGGAAAGTGCACATTTTTGTTTGGGAAAAAGATAAACTTTTTTTAAACAAATTATATTCCAAATGGTAGTTGGGGTTGCTTTTCAAAAAAGCCTAGTTTTCCTGATCATAAAGGTACATTTTTCCTGATTTATTTATTTTAAGTGTGGTATTTGGGAATGCAAACAAGCTTTCAGAAATAATTTGGAGACTCTCACTGAGCTCAAACACCACATGTTTGCTCATCCCTGCATTTCTGTGCAGTTAAATTAGGATATGTAGTTTGAGAGACAAGATAAAATTGTGACTTGCTGTGCAAGAATGATTAATCCCAGTATTCTCTGTGCACAGACTGCAGATAAGGGCAACTGGTGAGTGGGACAAAACACCATCACAATCAAGGTCTAAAGGGTAGCTGTTTGACTGCTGCAGAAAAATCAACAAGTCCTGTGGAACCTTAAAAGTGAATTAATTTCTTACAGCATATTGCAAGTTTTCATGAACAGTAATCTAAACACATACACATGAAATCACACCTATACTTCCATGATTAGGAACATTGTCCACATCTCCAGTGTAGATCATATGTAACTTCAGATATATAGAAAATCATTTCAGAGTTATAATTGAAGAATTAAAATAGAAATATTTCTTTCATGACTCATGAGATTCTGCATATCTCATAGCGGATGAGATCACGGTATGAGACAGAATTCATCTTAAATCATTCTACTGGCCACCCAACAATGACGTTTAAGCCCAGCTCACCCTAACTTTAGCACTTTCAGAGTATGACCTTTAAGTTATGAATTGCCATTAAGAGTTGGCATAGAACTTCATCTTGCAAAAGTTTCTGTCCCTAATTTGGAGGAGGAAGTTGCATGACTGTCACATGGGCCAGGACCATCCTCTTCATAATATCTTGCCTTTAATGGTTTCTTTTAAACTAAAAGAGGATGTGTATGTATAAAATCAAAGTGTATTCATTTACTCTGTATCATGCTGTGAAAAGTGCCTAAGTTAAAGGCTTAATTACAATATTCTATTTGATTTTGAGCATTCTGTTGCTTTGGGAAATAAGCTATGCATTTGAATATAAGTATTATCACTTTAGAATATTAAGTGGGGATGAGCATGCCTAAGTCCCACTTCACTTATCCTTCAGTGTTTAAAAATGGGATAAGTACTTACAGCATTCCAGGCTAGCCAGCTTGCAGACAGAAGTAGATTCTTTATTACTATCCCAATGCATATTTTCCTCTTAAAATAAAAATTCCAGTTTCTTTGAATTTTTTAAAAGAAAAAAATGGTTTGTCCCAAATTTTAGATTATTTTATGCTTGTATACAAATTTGCATAATATATACAGCTTTACAATACAATGCATTGTTGAAACTTTGTATTTAAATATATATCATCACATATCTACAAATAAAAAAAATGCACACAGGACACATAAAAAGAAACCATTTCCAGAAGACTAGCCTAGACAGCAAAAACAGAGAGAACTAGAAGGCTTAGCAAATGAAAGCACTTTATAATGCATTTTGCTTATGTTACATCTCATATTAATCTGGCCTAATACAGTTAAGATAATGCAACATTTCCTTGTTTGTCACCGATTTATAGAATGAAAAATCTATGTTTCAATCAAGATAACATTCTATGAAGATGACTGGATACACTGGTTATGCTAATTTATATTTGATTTTTGTTTTTCTCCTAGCAGTCTTGACTAACTAAAGTCCTATTAACTTAACTGGATTTATTTTAAACAAGTGAGTCTAGGTCCACTCTCATAATGCTTATAAGGTAATTATTAAGGCTAGTTCCAGATGTGATAGAATTGCAGTCAGCATAATGCACAGGTTTTTGCTAATATATTATCATTCCTCATGTGACTTTGGCAAGATAGACGCTCTGTACCAAGAAGTTTCAACATAGGGATGGAAGTGGAACTTCCAGTGAAGACCTGCATCTACGTATGTAAAAGGCAGTATGAATGTGATACCTATCAGGGTGCATAAAAGTTGCATACAAGATCACAATTAACTAAAAAAAATCATTTCCAACCCTGAAAACAAACACAGGAGTACATTTTCTCCCAAAACATTCACAAATCCTTCAACATGCATTTACAAAATTTGTACTTCAAAACTGCACAACTTCTAGCTCCTTTAGTCCATGTATGAACTTTTGTACATAATTTCACATTCAATACCTGCTTAGCAGCTTTTGTGCAACGTATTCATGCAAAACATACAGTGAATGCAGCGAAGGAGAAAATGAGCAATGAGGTGATGTTCAGAGAATCTTGGTGTGCTTGGGATAGTGCTGATCCCTAGTCATGCACTATAAATAGAAGAAGACCCATCTATTTCTTTCTGTTGTTATTGCAGCAAATTTGAAATAGAACACAAACAAGTATGATCAAAAATACAATGTCTCCTGTTTTCAGAGAGGTGACAAAAAGGAGATCACAAATTGGTGCATGCTAATCTAGAAACCACTAAAAAGCACTTTACCTGTAATAGTATGAACACCTGCTGAAATAATATAAAAGGTTATACAAGCACTAATGAAAGCAGTTTACCAAAAGTACAGGCTAGTCAGTACTTGGGACCAATACTGTCCAGAAAATAATAGGAATGCAGCACAGTGAATTGCTATTACAAAGAGCATTAAAGCTCACTTTTGCTCATGAAGACCATCACTCCATTGTAATTTAGTATACATGCTGAGCTTCAAAAAGCACTTTCAGTATGTATGCATCTAGACATCAAGATTTTAATTATTATAAGCCACTTAAAGAAAGTTCATAGAGAAATTGCATATTTCCCTACTCATATTTTTATATAAATTATTTCTGGGATAAAGTTTTCAAGGCTGAAAACTAATTCCATCACTTCATTTATCTGCTGTCCATATACTGAACAGAAACTGTAACTTGAATAAATCACATTCTGTTACCGAAAGATACAATGCAACTTAGTTGAATGTAAAAGAAACTTTTGCATGTTGAAAAAAACATTTATATATCATTTGGTTAGGCAATTGGATTAGAAAATATATTTGTTTAAGCAGTAACTTAAGTATTGTCTATGTACCACTGGATTGACTCAGCCCCGAACCTTTGTGTATTTAATATATTTGTGCAATCCTTCACATGTCTAGCAGAAGTTCCACTGAGGTGATGGGGCTAACACCCAGGTATTTGGCTACAGAACTGCAGTCTTACTTATGTAAATATTTCAGATGTTTCATTGTGAGGACTAAGGGATGTTATCAGTACAATAAGAAGTCACAATAAAGTTAATAATGGGGGAAAGGGAAAATCAATAAATTACTTTGGAATATGGGAATACAAAGCTATATTGCTTTAGAATATTTTGTATACATGATACAAAGATTGGGCTGAAAAGTAAAGAATGATAGTTTTGAGATAGCAGGGCAACACGGTGTATATATATACTAAAAATCTGCATCAGAATTAATATAATTGCCAAGATACATCTTGAAAGACTGGGATACGTCTTTCCCAGGGGTCTCAGTTTCCTTGTATATGTATAGCTATTCTTCCTGGAAGTACAAGATCTAGATATCATGTAATATTGATAAACTAAGATGTCCATTTGGAATTTCACATGCTAGAACTCACTTTGTCCAAGATGGTACTTCAGTTGCAACACATTTCTAAAATGTAAGTCTACTATGTTCAACATAAAATCAAACATTGCAATGTGTGTGTCTGGGAGAGCACATGCTGAAAATACAGTGTTTTTAAAACACCATTAAAACAACATTAAAATTTCCCAGACAGCTGTAAAACAGAGAATATGATTTTTCTTCCACTGTTTTTAGGATAACAAACCTATTCATTGTTGCTTGTTAGAAGCCTGGGACTTTTATCTTCCCATCCCTCCTCTCAAGAATTAGCATTCAAAGGTTTTATTCCTCCATTTTAGAACTGATTTCACTGTTACTTTCTACAAAGAAGTATTTTTATGTATCACTTCAATGGGCTTGCAATGCATTTCTAGTATGCAATGCAATGCAATTCTAGTATGTTTTTAACAGCTGCCTGCCGGGAGACGTGGAGATGAGAAAAAGCTTTACCTGCTGTAATGATCTCAGAAGGAAAATGCATAAGGTTGTCTAGTGTAGGAATGCTGTACCACATACCACAAAAGTGGAGATTAGTGGCATCATTTTCATGCGAATTTTCATCTAAGGCATATTGCACAATCTGAATCTTTCTTATGTCAATGCAACTCTTTCTTAATTCATTTGGCTAAAGAAGTTTTTAAATCCAACAATCCAGTAGGCACAAAATATTTATGCAATCACCAAAAAGTACCAAATTATGCCATCGTCATCGTTGTCGTCGCTGTCATCATCATCATCGTCTTCATCATCATCCACCTGCATGCACTCTATGTGTTTTTGCAGGAATATGTTTAGCATAATAAAAATAAACAGGTAATACATTCAAAGTTGATTCCTCTAAATGTCTGGACAGAATCAAGTCCCACTGAATTCAATGTGGCTTACTTCCAGGTAAGTAGTATAGGACTGTAGGTTTAATGAAGCATATTAGAAGAAAACCTATTTTAACTAAATTAGTGAAGGTGAACTAATTTCTCTTTTATCTCATAGCATAGGGGTAAACACTATAGGGAGGAAAAAACAAAAGGCTAAGAAGTGACCACAATGCCAGATTAGGGTTAGTAAAACTAGTGCACACGTGCGCGCACGCTCTCTCTCTCTCTCTCTCGCAACATAAGTTCAGCCTGGTGCTACACAGTCTTCTTGATTACCAGGATAAAACTGCACATTTGCTGTTACTGATAAGTTAATTGGTACAGAGGATGAATAGCAAGGGGCCCCAAAAACAGCCTTGGCAAACTCCTCATTATTGGATTTCACTAATTACAGATTCACTAGTTATTAATTTAGCTGCCTCAGTAAATAATGAAATCCCAGGATTAAAGGGTTTGCCAAAGCTGTTTGTTGGTCTCTTCATCATCACCTTCACTGACAAGTTAAAATGCAAAAATGAACACATTTTTCAAGTGTTACATGCATGCAACACTCACCCACTCAGGTACTCATATGCAATGGTGTAATGGAGCCATAGTTCACAGTGTCACTGTGCCAACACATTTTGATTAGCAGTGACACTGATGTCATTTGCCACACCTCAGAATTCCCAGCTCCTATTCTGTTTACCTGTAATCCTCACAGCAGCTGCAGCAGAGAATAAAGGATGTAACAGCAAAAGCAAACTGTTACTTTTTGTAATACAAAATATTTTGCGGGTAAATTGATTTGGTCTTGAATGACCAATTAAGACCCCCTTACCTTAACAAAAGATCTATGGACATGCCTGGTGGACATGAATACTGCTAGAACTGGTTTATTGATTTGGATCAACACAGGTGGATGGATTTTTAACATGGCTATGAAGAAACATGTCATGTTTTATGATCCACCTGGAATATACCACTCAACCAGACCATACAAACTCCATCATATGAACAGGATGGAATGTTCTTTTATGCAGAATGATACACAATTAAGACTGCTGTATTTACTGGAATAACCCTCACTGAAAATGGATATACATACATAAGACTGCAATATAAGACTGCATTCTATGTGCATTTGCAAACAATTGAATTTAGTGGGGCTTAGGTCTGAGTGTGAGTGAAAAGTATGCTCATTTTGATTGAACTGTGGAATAGTTATTTTGTTATAAGTAGTGTTTCTGTGTTATAAGTTAGTAATATGTATCCCTCCTCTCTCTCTCTCTCTCTCTCTCTCTCTCTCTCTCTCTCTCTCTGTGTGTGTGTGTGTGTGTGTGTGTGTGTGTTCATATTCCAAGAGAAACTTGAACACAAGAAGGAGAAAAGGAAACAGTGTTGAGGTTTAAGGAAAAGTATGGGAAAGAAATAAGAAAATGCAGCATGCAATGAATATGAATATATACACATACATATACAATCACTCAAGTACTTTGGCCACCTAATGAGAAGGAGGACTTCCTGGAGAAGAGCCTAATGCTGGGAACAATTGACAGCAAAAGAAGAAGGGGATGGCAGAGAATGATGTGGCTAGATGGAGTCACTGAAGCAGTCGGCATGAGCTTAAGTGGACTCTGGGAGATGGTGGAGGACAGGAAGGCCTGGAGGAATGTTGTCCATGGGGTCGTGATGGGTTGGACATGACTTCGCGACTGACAACAATAACAAACAATCACTTCCTTTTATTCTTTGTTCATCCTGGAGCAACTAACAATCATGACAATGTTCAACTTTGTGGAAGGAAGTGAATTGGCATATAATGTCCGGAGCTCGAGAACAACCCAGGCTAGAGGGGAAAATGAAAATGAGCAAGGAATCTTGAAATGAAGCTGTATTGAGCAAATGGTTCCAAAATCTAACTGAAAATATTACCCTAGCAGCAGCTGGGAAAATTTTCTTCCTCACTCTTGCCTTCTGTTCAAACTTATCCAAAATTCTTCAGTCTTCCTCCCTTATTTAGCAGAATGTAACCAGAAGAACACACAAGGGAGTGCTTTCTTTCTTTGCTGAATTACTATTTAGCATTTTCTTCTAGGCATTGCCTAAAGGAAGCCATCTGATTGGTCAAATGATCTATAAGCCATTCACAAAGGAAATGAATATTTTGCTTCACAAATTATTTCTAATGTTCTTCTCATTTCTTGCTTTGCCTGAGTTGTTTGTTGAATGTTAACTATTGACTCAGAGTATTGGTAATATAACAGGATTATGTATAGCTACCTGGCAGCATTCTAAAATCTCAGACCAGCAGCAGAAGTCCAAGTAGTCCAAGGAAGAAAAGAAGGGTGGTGAGGATAGGCTGGGTTGTACTTAAGGGAATTGCTACTCTCCATTTACCATGTCTAGGACAGAAACTAGAGGTAATCATTTGCCATGATTAAGTAACATGGCATCATTCCTAAGAATGTTACATCATCTATCTAACAAAGTTTATGTTGCTGCTACATGCCATGAAGTCATCTCTGTTATATGGTTAGCCTAAGGATGAATGTCCTCCTAAATATCCTTGACACACTTTATACTTATTCAAAAGTACTTTCACTTTGGAAAATTTGTGTATCTTCAGATTAGTGACATTGCCATGGCTACTTGCATGGCGCCACCATATGTAAGCATTGCCACATCTCACTCCAAACATTTTTTCAACTCCTTTTCCCAAGAGGTTCTTCTGGAAAACAGTGCTAACATTTTTACCTTCTGAAACCACAAAGAAGATGCACTTGAGAAGTGCCATCGGGGCTTCAAGACCTTCATTTCACCTTGATCAAGGCCTAGAACAGTCTACATACCGTGCTTCTGTGAGATGCATAACAGACACATACATGCCACCTTATATGAAAGACCTGCTGACTATTGTGAAGATCTACATGTTTCAACCTTCTACCCAGTACACACCAGACGGTCCACTGTTTACATCTAGGTCCTGCAATATGACCTCATATCCCACCCATCTGGAGAGGGAAATCTCTACTGTATTTCCTGTCTGCAAAGAGGAGGCACTAGTGAGTTTGAGAGGAAGGGCTAGAGATAGTTGCAGTTTTTCCACTTTCATGGGGATCCTGTGCCCCTAACCTCCACAAATGTGGATGGCCAATTATATGTGATCAGACGTCTGTACAAATTCAACTAGAAAATGAATTTCTGTTTTCTCAGGAATGGAACTCATAAGTAACCCAGGGGCTGCCTGTATTCATACAGCATCTTATCTGCTAAAAAACCATCAAGACAATTTGCAGCAATGTTTAACAGTTAGTCAAGAAGTCCTGTCATTTAGAGTTCCAATAAGGAAAATGGTTTTTATAACATTACATGCCAAGATTAATGGATAACTCCAGGATGTCTGCATTCTTATCAACACTGCATTGTGAATAGTCATCATTTATAATTTAAATCAAATTGTCACTGTATGTACATTTGGCATGCCATTTCCCTCTGGCTTAAACGCTTATATATATATTTTTTTCCAGCAACTGTGTGTGTACGTGCTCACATTCATGAATGAGGATAACAGTACAAGCACCTCATGAAATAAACTCTAGTGCATGAAACCTTGTGCCATAATAGTTCTGTTAGCATGCAGTCTTAAGATCATAATGTTGCATGATATAGGGCATTAGGTCATGTTTGAAAGTGACACAAAACCTTTAAGGGATCTTGATTATTCTTCTCCAGTTATATTGCTATGAGTTTCTCTGTCTTGAATATCATATGCCAACAGTGCGATGGACTTTCCTGGCAGTGATCAGGGTTTTACAAATTCCACACTCTTCAAAACTTGAGATAGCTTGAGTATTTCTTCTTACTTGGTTTTGATTTGATTTGCAAAAGGGTTGGATTTCCCACCTCACAAACAAGAGGTTTATACATGCTTTTGACTTCTGTTTTTGTTTAGTCGCAAAGTCGTGCCTGATCCCTCACAACCCCATGGACAACATTCCTTCAGGCGCTCCTGTCCTCCACCATCCCTCAGAGTCCACCCAAGCCCACACCTTCTTCCCCAGTGAATGCATCTAGCCACCTCATCCTCTGATTTGACTGCTGTACCAGAAAGACAATGCAGAACACAATCCTATGCACATCAACTTAGAAACAAGCCTCAGTGCATTTTGGCTTGCTTCCAAGTAAATTTGTATACAACTAAGCCTGAGACAGTTACAAATATATATAAATAAATTATTCAGAAATTAAACCCCCATGCAGCTGTTTTTAAAACATGTTTTCTGTGCAAGTCCTTTACCCTAAATCTCCAGTCAAGTTTCAAGAATTTACTTTTAAGCCCAAGTTGAACCTCAAGCCATGGCAAGAAATATTTGAGTCAAGTTTGAAGAACCAACTTTAACAGAAAAAGGGAGGCGGTGGTGGAGTATGTGTGTCTGTGTGGGGGGGGGGAGTTGTAACCCCACTCGATGTTACTCCTCTGCACTTTTCTCAATAATGCATTTAAGTCCTTTCCTTCAACCACAATGGATTTAAACAGATAAATAAAAACCCTATCCTGCCCCTGCCCCCTTGAAACTCCCTCCCTTCCACCTCTTCCTGCATGCGAAAAGAAGGGCTGAAACCTTCCCTTCCCTTCCTGCTATTGCAAATCCAGGCCCTGCCCTGCTTTAAACTCTCTTCTTCCCACTGCCTCTGTTGAGCTCATGCCTCCCTTCCAGGATATCCTGCTGCACAGTAAGCCCTGGAGTGACTTGGTCGTAAAAAATGTAAAACTTCTGAGCCAAGCCACTTGCTCATTGCTCCTGATCAAGTCCAAGTCAAGTTGTTGACGTGTGTTGAGTCAGACTTTGGAGTCCCTCAATTCATAATCCCAATACTGCAAGTCACCACTTTCAGACTGACCTCTGCATCTATGGATATAAGACATATAAACTGTAGATTTATATTTATAAAATATAAATGTACAATTTATATTTCTTTATATATATTTTATATTTATAAAAATGCATAAATGTTGGCCAACAGTTTGATTTTGAATATTATATGCCTTTAATTAAAGGTACTCCTTTGCAGATGTTGCAGTGCTGCCCTGAGGTCAAGTTACTATGCATGGAAGTAAATGAGTAAGCAAAGAGACCTTCTATTTGTCATGAATGTATAAATTAGAATTGCATAACATTATTGATATCATTAATACAGCACTAAAGTTGTGCTTTAATTTAGACTTTTGTGCAATTCCTGTCAAATGACAACTTCTAAGTCATGGGCTAAAGGCATAATGCATAAAAAATAAAATCTAATGTGTTATTTCTACAGCACGACTGATGTATATTCAGTGTGATTAGTGTGAATTAAGCCACATCCAGATGAACATAAATAGTTTCAATTCCTAAATTAAGAAATAACAAACCCTTAAACTGAAAATTTAACTAAGAATAATCTTGGTTATATTTTATTTGGAACTAAATGGAACAAAAATCAATGGATTCTACTTCCAAGTACACGTGCATAGGATTTGGAAAGAAAGTGACATTTTAAAAATATCTGATATATTCTGTTTGTGAAGGTGAAAGATATAAGAGCAAAATCTCACACCTTCCTCTATAAAACTGTCCCACATTTTCTTTGCCTGTCATTCCCCTCCCCCCCCTTTTTTTTCCCTTTGATGGTTTGGTCAGTGGGGAATAGTTAAAACATTCTTGTGGTGCAGTTTCTGACTCTGATACAGGATTAGCAATGATACTGCCTGCTGTAGCAATTTGCTTGACTGCACTCTGCTCTGCTTGTGACTTTGTAAATAAACCAATATTTCAGATACTCCAAGCATGCAGAACTCTCTCTGCCACTGCAGAGACACAGACCTGGTAAAGATGATCTACCTGTAGCTAACTTTCCACTGCTCAGATGCTGGATGACAGCATAAATCAGTGCTGAAACTCATTTAACAGCACCTCTCCTTTTTCTTTAGGCGAGTATCACCATCCCTACAATAGGCATAAAATCATTCCTGAGGACTGAATATATTGTTACTACTTGGATACTCTTCTGAATAATTTCTGATAAAAGAGAATCTTTATATGTAATGATACAGAAAAATGATACCATCTTGAAACAGAATAAGACCTCGAGTTTTATGATTAAGAAATCACAAGCCAGGAATATTAATATATAACAGATTAATACTGTAGAACAATTTTCAATTTTAGCTAATCCTGTTTGCAGAGGCTTCATCAACCAAACATATAAGTATTATTATTAGAAAGAAAGTATTAAGCATGGGTTATTGGAAGGTCCAATATTTGAAAAAATGATAATGTGTTAAAAGAGCTGCCAAGGAAAATCTTTTTCTTCTATTGTGAAAATCCTGATGGAGATATAAAATAAAAATTAGATGACACTCTTGGGGGATGTGAGAAATGAAATAAAGTATTATATATGATAATTCTAGAAAATTCCAAAGCTGCTTTTCAAAATGCCATGTACTTTTAAGGAAGCCTGAAGACACATATTTTAACTTCTTCATCTAATGGCCAAAAGAGTTACAAAATAATCATATATTCACAAAATAAAGACATGAAACAAGATGCAGGGTGAACTGGGCAACAACTTCATTTGGGGTACAGTTTTATTCATGTGCAGACCTATGCATATGTAAAAAGCCCCATATTATTCAGCATTCTTCAGCAAGCATGGAGCTTGCCAGAGACTGCTGGAATCTGAATGACTTTTTGTGTTTACACAGGCATGGGATTGCAAGACAATGCAACTTATCTGCAAAGTGCATATAGAGTAGGTGCCCTGCTTTCAGATGATAACTAGAAAGGTTATTTCATCCCTCCTCTATGTCAGGTGAATCACCCTAGTTCCTAAGCTAACCTAAACCACTGTCCCCCTGCTTTTCCTTCATAACCACTCCATGGGGCCACTCTATCAAATCGTCCTTTCTTTGATGTCAGTAAAGCTGCCCGTGCTTCAGGGAGGCCCCAGCCCTGTTTGCTATCCAAGTCAGCCTTGAGGATCAGTCTGCTCAACCTTTCACAACAGCAGTGCCTTAGGGTGATTAAGACACTTCCTAAAGGGACAGGAATTGCCCTTTCCTCCCTGCCTGCAATGTGCCTGCTGCTTGTGAGCAACTAATGTTGATACTTATCAGTTATCTCAACTTTAACCCTGAACAGGAGAGCAAAATAATCCCCCATAAATAAATAAATAGAGAAAAAGAAAAAAATAGCAGATTTGTGGAAAAAAGATTAGTTGGCTTCATTTAGGGCAACCAGGGAATATGACACAAATATGAAATTCAAGGTCTAACTCCCACTCGACAAACTGACCAGCTGGCCATTCCATTTATGGAGTGTCTGAACTGTTTTGTCCCCTAAAGGATGGGACAAGACCGGACCTCTATCACTAACAACATGAAAGAGGAAGTGAAATGGAAAAAAAAAACTCTATTCTTTTTTAAAAAGTGGTTCAAAATATGGTGCTCATTCCTCAAATAAGCAAAGGAAGTCTTCAAACATACTGTAACACCATTAGAACATCTACACTCTTTCAACATAACTTTATATGCATTTTATATAACTTTTTATAACTTTAAACCACCAGACTATATTTATAGAATATTTTATTTTAAATTGTTTCTATTGTTAATTGCCTACAATTTTATTTGATAGTTTTTTATGTCCACTGTTTTATTGTCTATTGGTTTAAGTGAATTCTATTTTTAATTGGTGTTTTATTGTTGCGTTACCTCTTGTAAGCCACCCAGATCTTGGCTATGGGTGAAGCACATAAATGTGATAACAAACAGACAAACAGTGAAGGTACCCAGTGCCTTTTCCATGTGCTAAAGAGATTTTTATTTGGGGCAGGGGATAATTGCATGCACATTATATGTGTTTTTGACATGTGTATAAGTTCTAATGCATTTTAAAATATATATAAATGGTGTGTGTATGCTTAGGTTCATGCTTAGGTTCTGGAAGAATGACTGAGGGAAATGCATTAACATGCCAAACAAAATAATTTCTCACCCACCCCTTGTGGCATCTAGGTCCTTGGGGCATTTTTTAACATTTTTTCCCTCAGGGTCTATTAAAACCTGTCCATGAGTGAAAATTCAAATTAGAAACAGGAATTTTAAAATATGATTCCAAGCAGTGATGAAAAGCTGACCAGGCAGAGTACTCATAATTTGTGTGCCTAAAATGATGTGTCTCAAATTGTGCAAACAGAAAAATTAAAGCTGCCTGGACAGAGTATGCTACTGGCACTGCCTGAAAGCAATGTGACTAAAATGTTCCCCAAAGTGAGAGGGTGGCTTACACCTGACAGAAACCCCAATGAGAAACAGGAATTTAAAAACATTATTCAGTGATCAAGATGCTTGGGCAGACTGCCAATAAACTGTGTTGCCTTGGTTGCTCCTTCCTCATTCCGGGAAGGTTTTTCACAAGTGCACACCACTGCTACTTCCCTCCAGTCTCTGACTCCACATGATTGCTAGAACTATTCATGACAGAACTACAAGGACTGACTATTCCCAGTCATCTGCCCTTTCAGGAGCAGTGTTGTGCTCTCGTCTTGACTGGGCATGCCTTTAGTGTTATGATTCTGGATGTGAAGACAGTGCAGCACACTGTTAATTATTTAATTTAGTACTATTGTGATTATATACTCAGAGGTTCAACAAGGACTGAATGTTAAAGAGAAGAACCAGGGCAACAGAGCTCCCAGGTGCCGCAAATGTTCCTTGAATTATTCACAACTGAAATAATATACATGACCACCCCACTAAGATGTTAAAGTCCCAGGTCTTGATTTGGGGTGGAATGTTTACTGCTCTACCTAGGCAGCCAAGCATGTTTTGCTAGCCTCCAAGAAAATCTTGGCCCTTGAAAGTCTGTGCAGGAAAACATTTGCTCAAGCATCTACTTAATGCCCATTTCCAGTAGGTACAGTTTATTTGCAAAGGCAAAGCAAGTCAGTATGAATGCAGGGAGCCCACTAAGTGCATCTGCTCACAAAGGCAAGTGCTAATTAGGGGTTTTTTTTTTTAATGCTGTGTTTTATTTGTGAGAAGTTACATAAAGATTTTCACTGGGGCAACAGCAGAAATGCATATATTTTGCTCAACCTTTTATTGTTAGTCTAGTCGTGTACTTCTGAGTAGCAGATGATACTTTACCAGAGCCATTATAATTTTAATACGTCCATTACGTAGTACTTTCCTTCTACTCAGGCTCTCAAATAACATTATTGCAATCACTCTAGCTAAGGGTTTTAGCCTTCTTACATGAGTGAAAGGCAAAGGTTTAAATCAAAAAGCTTAGAATAATAATGCACTGCACTTTCTGTAAAGAGCACCTGAAAATTACCACAATTTTATAGTTTATCTTTAGTAGTCAATGATCCAACTGCTGTAATTTGAAGAACTACTCAAAGAATATTCTTAAGAATTATTCCAGTTAGTCTCAAGATGGGTGGTCATTTCTTGCAGATATTTAAACAAAATGAATATTCCTGGGAATCAAAAAATACACAGGAGTGCTGTTTTAAGGAAATAATTCTTTTTTTAAAGCAGTTTTCAACTGGTAGCATTTGTCCAAATAAAAATCCTCCAAAGTTAATTGCTGACATAAATTTGGCAGGTACCCTGAACAGATAAAAGGGATATATGGATTAAAACTACTTAGCATTCTGGTCAGCAGTACACAACAGCAACATGACAACAAAGATTTTTTCTAATTAGAAAGGCCCCTTTTCAGTGGATTCCATGGAGCTTTGGAAAAAGCCCACCTTTCCAAAACATAACATTTCAGGAAAAAAAAAACATCAATGAAATCAGAAGATATAAGATACAGAATGTAAGTGGCCATTTTTTAAGCTGTACCATTAAGAGCTTCTTGAACTTTCTCAGCAAACTATTTTATACATAAAAGAGGTCTGAAGGATTCAAGCAGTGGCTTGAATAACGTGACTATTTGGGACAGTGATGGCCAGACTCTATTATTAATAATACAAATATAATGACTGAATCAGTAGATTTCTGGCTTGTGTTGCTTATGTGTATATCCATAATTCCATTCAGTCTAGTTTTTTCAGTAATGTTAGAAGTTTGAAAAAAAATCTGGATAAAACATATTTTAAACACATTTTATCTCAAATTACATGTTTCTAAATAAGCTTTGAGAATATTTTTTGAGCCAAGAGCTGAACTAGAATATTCAGGAAGTGTGAAAACTAACAAGTAATTAAATTCTGATCTATATGTTAGCTTGGCATGTGTCAATCAGGTCACTTGTTACTTGAATACTCAAAGACTGAATACCTCATAAGGAATGTATGAGGAATGTGTTTCAGTTCATTTTTCCCAGTCACACTGCTTGAAGATAGAACACAGTCTGTTGCTGAAGTCTATAAATTTCTGGTATATGTTGCAATGTTGTTTTCAGTAAAAAAGCAGTATTCTACAGCATAGTTGCATATAAAAAAACACACATGAAAAATGCTTATGTCAGAGGATGCTTTAAGTAGTGGCAGAAGAAAGCAAACATTCCAAAGATATGTATAATTAATGTATACATTTGGTAAAATACATACAAGTATATACACAAATTTTCACTCAGGAAGAAAAAAAGTGCAATCTGTTACAGACGCAAAATAGAGTGAGATTCAAGATGGAATTTGGAGAACTTGGATAAACTTGTGTTTTTGTTTCTGCATGCATTCCTATTCCTCAAGCATCCCTAATTTGCACTGACAATTATATGTTCAAGATTATACTCTACAGGTTAGAAGTAAGTCACTTATGGATGGTCAATATCTATATTAAAATTATCAACTACCAGAAAAACCACCTTGGTACAAACACTGCAGAATGAATATGCTTCTTGACAGAATCATTCTAAAGGCAAATTAGAAGTTTTTAAGGGTCCTGTTTTGGGTTGAACTGCTGAGCTGCTGGGCTGGTTGACTGAAAGATTGACAGTTCAAAACCCCACATGGGATGAGTTCCCATGGTTCATCCCATTTCCTGTCAACCTTGCAGATTGAAAGCATACAAATGTAAGTAGATAGAAAGGTACCACTTCGGTAAGAAGGTAACAGTGTTACGTGCACTTTGGTGTTTAGTCATGCTGGCCACATGACCACGGAAACTGTCTGAGGACAAACACTGGCTTCCTTGGCTAGGAAACAGAGATAAGCACTGCCCCCTAGAGCCAGACATGACTGGACTTTAATGTCATGGGGAAGCCTTTACCTTTACCTTTTTTGTTACGATACTAGTTAGTAGTCAGTATATGAATAATTGCTACCTACCACTAATCAAAGCAGCAATGAATTGAAACAACTACTGATGAAAGTGCAAGAAGAAAGTGCAAAAGCAGGATTGCAGCTGAACTTTAGTAAAACAAAAATCATGACTATAGAAGAATTTATAGAACTTTACATTTAACAATGAAGAAATTGAAATTGTTAAATATTTTGCATAACTCAGTCATCAGTTCAAATATCAACAGCATTCAAGAAATTCAAATGAGACTGAATTACAAAAACTACAAAATACATCCATGACAGAAAGATACTTCTTGTTTTGTTTATAGCAATGGTCAGCTGCCCCCCAAACTACTACTAACTGCAGAATGTTGTTGTTGCTGTTTGGCTAAAAAGACATAATTTAGCACAGCCTCTATAGAAAAAGAGAGGACTATGTAAATTTAGACCATGGAAGATTACATGTAGGTTTAGGGTCCATGTTTGTGAAATACTACGATTTTACTTCTGTAGTTATATTTTAAACAGTTATTTTGAAAACAAACACAAGATTAAGGGAAAAACATTAAAATTGACATCATCCTTAAATATTTCAGATGTCATTTCTTTGTAAAGGATGCTGACATGTTCTACATCACCATTCTATACCTCACTACTGCCAGATTATCTCTTGTTATTCAGACTTCTGATTAAAAAAGAGCACCATTCTCTTTTCTGTGGTTGAATGGGAAACTGTTGCATGTAGCTAGACATCAGCATCCCTTTGTCAGGATCTTTTATCAGCATTTTTGGTGCCAAAATTGCAAAGACCATAAAATGATGAAGACGAATATTATACTTCTGGTACTGAAGCTAAGCACAACTAGCCCTCTAAATTTCTTGAATGAGAAACTGCCCAGAATTCATATGCAAGCTGGTCTCTGAGGGGTTGGGGGTGGGGGGCTAGGAAGAAAGGAAGAAAAGAGCAGTATGTGAGATTATGTAAGAGCAAGCTACCTGGCCAAGCAGGTGCATGAAAGGGATAAGCCCAATACTTGGTCCTGAATAAGATTCTCTCCCTGATCCATACCTCCAATACATACACCAAAAGACTAACAAGTGAGCAGTCATCAGGCAGTTGCAGATCTAGTGTCAAATTCTATGCCAAGGAAGGAACTTAGATATAGGGAGTCAAACAGGCAGCAGAGCTCAGAGTTCATTTTATTTCCCATTTCATTGTGTCTTTGATAGCATGGAAGTTCAATGTCACTGGATGTCTGAAATATAAACCAAGTAAAGCGCAGGACTAGGAAGTAACAAAGTAGCCTGCTGGTGAATTGCATTGGTGGATTCAGATACAAGAAATGAGTGAAACTGGGGGAGAATCCAAGATGGGTGTACACAAAGGCTAATTTACTCTGTTTGGGTGGCCACTCAGCCAGTTTAGTGCAACCTATGTAAGACTACCTTTATTAAAACAAACACACAGCAAAATAGGTCCAAAATGGTGGTGGGCAGAAATGATAAAGAGGTATGCAGATGCTAAGGGCTGTGTAGACTTCTAGTCATGGATGTCTGTGCATATGGGCAAGTATGACTAGAAAAAACTGAAATTTCCTTCTTTTTTGGGAGGGGGTAGATTTAGTTTTTCCCCTCCCCAGGAGACATCAAATGAACTACACATTTTGTGCATCTGTAAATATCAATTATCTTTCAGTTCTAGAATTTATTTTTTGAATGTATATCACATTTCTCCCCAAAACAATGACCAAGAACTAACAGCATAACATCAGAACATAACAGCCATGCCGGATGAGAGCAAGGATAATCTAATCCATCACAGGACATTGTGCTATGTAAGCTGCCCAGTGAGGCTTATTAAGGGACACGCCATATAACTGCAACAAGTAAGTAAATTCTCTTAACACAGCAGCTAACCAGCTGAAGGAAAACTACAACTAAAACATGAGCTTCAATAGTACCCAATAATAAAGTACAGACTAAACACAAAAGCTTGATTGAATCAATGAAAAATACAACAATAAAAATGCACAGCAAGCAACCACCTTTTTTAGCAACAAATGAGTTTGGATGCTACATGCCTGCCTGAATAAAAGCATTTTGGCCTTTCTACAGAACAAGAAGGCAGCAGCCAGCTTGACTTCCCTTGGCAGAGTGTTCCAGAGTCAGGGAGCAGCTGCTAAGAAGGCTGTCCTTTGGGTCCCCACCACCTATGACTCTATCATTGTGGATCCTGCCATGGATGACTAGGCTAGTATTTCTATCCGTCAGCAGCCATGTTGGAAAGCAGTGGTAACAGAAAGCAATTGAGCATAACATTCACTCAGTAGCAACAGTTGCATAAAAGGACTAGGTTATGGGATGCATTTTGACAAAAGAAACACAAAATGGTGTCAGTTTTTTTTGTATTTTATTGTTAATCACCATTAGCAGTTTTTATTGGATAATGGAATATAAATTTAATAAATAAATACATACACACATGCCTTTTTACTAGAGAACCTGGGTTCAATTTGCATAACAAATTCAGTCATTTTGCGTAACACTTAGATCCCCAAAATAGGAATGACATTACATTTTGATTGTACAGAATGACAAAGTTTTCCTGCCATGTACCTTGGATTACTGCAATGCATGTCTTGTATGCTACATTTGTAATGCTCATAATGGTATCTGTCATCCTGACGCCAAAAAGGCTGACACAGAGGGAGGAAGAGAGAGAGAGAAGGGGGAAACATTGTGATAGCAGTGGTGGTGAAGAAAGGGGAGACTAGCAGAAGGAAGAGGCAAGGAAGGATGGCACAGGGCTGCCCTCTTTATCCAGGCACTAAGTGGGGAGGAGGGGAGGGAAGAAAGGAAGGCTGGAAAGAAGAAGAGGTGGTGGGGAGTGGAGCACGATGAGAATCAAGTAAGCAGGAGCTACAAAACTAAGCAACTGCTTCTAAGGACAATCTTTCTCTTGATGGAGGGAGCACCAAGATAAAGTAGCAACAGGTGTGCTTTCAGAGTGAAGTAACACAGTGAGGTGGGCAATGCACAGAGGCAGGCAAGTGGTGGCAGCTGCCAGGTTAGCTTAGTCATGAAACAGGCAGTGTAGGAGTCTGGCAGAGTTCAGAGGCAGTGGCAAGTGGCAGGTGTGCTTTGGATGTGCAAGTTGTCACTTCCTTTGGGCATGAGAAACAGACAGACAAGCAAAGAGAGGGAGATGCAGTGGTAGGCAACTAACCAAAGTGCACCTTTGCCAGGAGGGCACAAACTGTGTTAGCACAGGAGTGCCATGTCTGAACAACAAGAAATGTTCTCTAAGCTACACTGAAGTCAGAGAGAGAGAGAGAGAGAGAGAGGGAGAGAGAGAGAGAGAGAGAGAGAGAGAGAGAGAGAGAGAGAGAGAGAGAGAGAGAGAGAGAACATGAGCGCATTTCAGTCAAAGCCAAGTTACTGCATGGGGAAACACGGATTTCAAAAGAAAATCCAATTAAAAGCTGAACAACCTAGAAGGGAAAGCTACATAAAGCAGTAACAGAAGAGTGAGGATGCTGCTTACTCAGAGGTTTCAGTGTGGGGAAGCCAAAGGCAGAAGGATGATCTTTATAAGCATGAACTGCACCACCAAAGCAGTGTCCACTCTGTTGTGATGGAGTGTCATGATCTTGCTTGCTTTCCAGAATGTCTTCCTGGGTATTGTTGCATGAGAGCAACTCTTTCAAGCAACTTGTACCAGGTCTAGCTACACCTTGGGGCAGTCTACAGCTTTCTGCCAGCTTTGTAATGCCTGAGCCACTGGCATGTCACATGATGCTGACCTCAACCCATGTTCCTTCCATTATTTCTGCCATTACCACTCAGATTTCACCAGACCAATGATATGGCACTGCTCTGGAGCCCAGAGCAGGTGCTGGGAAGCTGACATGGACATGCCATGTTAGGGCTTTGGCAAAACATCAGCAATCCTGTGGAAATACTTCAGCCACTTTCCTCTCTCTCTTGCACCTCTCCATCTATGCTCTCTTCTCCCTGTGACTTGTCCAATAAACTGCAAATTAAATACAATACTGCTTCACCCTTCCCCTGCACAGTCCTTTGGTACTGATATCATTTTTTTTGCAATATCTTTTCAAACCTAAAAATATGTTTCTACTCAGAAGCAATTCATGTATTCAATCATTTTACTCAAAAGTAAATCATGATTAATTTGATGGGGCTAATATTAAGGTCATAATAATAAGAACCCAGAAGCTACATCTAAGGAAACTATAGTTAACATTGTTTGGCATCTCTATGAAGCTTTGTCCTAGTTATAAAGTCATTTTTGTAACTATTATTGTTGGATCTTGGATAAAATTGCTGGGTAGAAGTAAGTCTTCCTCTGTTTAAAAAAATACTACAGAAGTATCCAACTTGATACACTACTGTTGTTTTCAGGCTGGGAGTGGGGTAGAAAATCAGTTTTCAGACCCAGACATGTACAATACAATTCACATTCTCTGTGAAGCTTAGGGTCAATTGCATTGCCTTGAACTCTCTTCACATTTCTTTCTTTCACATGTCACTGATTTTCATACCAAAGAGTCACGGGTGAAGTTACAAAATTTATTATGCACCATCAGCTTTTCTAGCATCTAATTTTATTAGGACCAGACATGGATCATCATGTTTTCAGAGAATGTTCCAGTGCTATGACCTGCAGGGTGCCTAAAAGTTAATTAAATCTTAAAGCTGTTATTGACATTTGACCCTTCCCTACCCAGCTGCACACTCCCAAAAATTCTACACATGGCAATAGGTTTATAAATTTCTACTGGGTTTTACAAAAAGCTCAAGAGCTTTACAAGTGGAAGTGGAGAGAGGCTGAATTGCTGGAGGCCAGAAAGTGAAGTCCCACAGGCCATGTACAGCTGGGCCAACCCTACCATCAGGCGGAGTTACATCGGAAGTGCTGAGGCTGGGGCCAGGGATGGATGAGACATTCCATTTTTGATGAAGATTTTGATAACAAAAATTGCACAAATTCTCAAATTCAGGACTAAAAAAATTGAACTGATTGTTTGATTGACAGGATTTGAGTGAAAGCTAAACTGACAAATTTGCCATCTTTAATATGGAGTGGCAGCAAAGTGCCAGAGAACAGTGCTATTTGGGCCATTTGGCAATCCCTGTCCTCTACGATAGACTGCTGCCCTCAGGAGCAGGTTGTAGATCACAGAATAGAAGAGCTGTGCCATCATTGATGTTAAAATAAGGTTAAACTGTCAGCTTCTGTACATGGAATAGGGAACAACATTTTGAACCTTGCAGCAGGCAGAAAACTATATTGGTCCAGTCAAGCTGAAAGTTCCTCTCTCTGGGTAAAGGCTGTACACACTAAGGGTACACTAAGATTCATACATGAATCTAGAAAGATGGCTTGGATATATTATCAAGGTTTTTTTTAGCACAAAACTATTTAATCACTAACATGTGCATTAATTAAATTTAAAACAGCCTATATTTATTGCTCAAAAATCAACTTATGCATGAACACATACAATTCTTGGTTCAAGCAACACTGGGGATCTGGAAACATATGATTATAATATAAAGTTAATAACTGCTGGACAATAGGAGTAACACACACTGCAAACTGATCCACAGTCTATGCTCAATTATTCCAAAGCAGTTTATTTCAAAACCTTCCATTTTTTCTAGCAGCAACAGAGAACTAGCAATGTTAACACTAGATCATAGCAACTGTATTTTATTGGCATTCCTATAAAAGTATCACAGCTTAAAAATAATAATTTTGCACCATAATTCCAGAAGTGCACAGAATATATAAGCAAAGATAGCTACAGAAATCAAATGCAAATGTACGGGATGATCCAGCCATGCGCTCAGCAGTTGTTGGGATCAGAGACCAGAACTGCCATAAATGGCACAAAGCCATTTAATATCCAATCACCTAACCCAAATGCTTCAATGAATAGCAACATGATTTGAATACTGAGCATCCTGAAACAGTTTAGCATAAGTTAAACCACAAATCTCAGATAGTATGTGTATATGTCCCTTTTCCTAAAATGCTATATCCCTATTATGAATGTCTGAATGTAAAAAATAATATCAGTTGTTCCAAAAAATAAGTGCAGAATAGCAGTCTTTCGTACTTTACAGATCTCTTTTGGTTTGAATGTTTAGCCACAGAAGAAAAATGCATTTCATATAAGTACTGAAAAACAAGTTGGTTCTTTAAAGGCAAAATGTGGCATTCTTGTCCCATGCTGTCTCCTAAAAGTTGCCAAGCCACAATCTTGCAGTGACAGTGGAACCTGCTGGGAAAGAATTCCCACTTAAGGTCTAAATCAACCTTCTCAACCCTAGTGTTCCTCAGCTTTATGGAACTACAATCCCCACCATCTCAGCCAATATCACCAGTGGTCAATAGTAGCCATTCTAAGGGTCAATGGTGCAAACCAGTGCTTACTGGAGATTGTGTAAGTTATAGATGACTGCATCTGGAAGGCACCAAGTTAAGAAAGTGTAAACTAGAATTGTATGAGCCAAAGGACAGAAGAAAGGCTATCTCTATCAACTTGGCTCATACAATTCTATGCCGTTTTAGCTGCAATACTGCAGATAGCCCCTTCTCATTTGCCACATAATCTATATTTTGGCTGTCCTTCTTTTTGTTGCTGTTAATTCCTGTTGCCTTCAGTGCCATATCTTCAGTACCCGTTGTATCCTTGGCTCCTGCTGTTAAAGCATCTGCCAATCTGGACTCTTTACTTTAATCCTCATGGCTTAGATAATTTAACTTAAGGACGTTCACAAAAGTTTTTTTGTTGCCTCCTCTCCTTCCTGCAGCCACCTATGATCTCCCAAAAGTTTTTCTGGAGGATCAGGAGACCTTCTAATTACTGTAGGATGGAGCATAGGAATCTGCTGAAGGGAGTTGTTCTGTTTACTTCCCACATTTAACTAATCTTGGAATCCAGGCCCAATTTTGCATGGTTTACCATAGTAACCATAGTAGCAGCCCTTGCCTATTACATGGTTCAGGAGTCTCCCTCCTCTCCAGCTTTCCAGAGAAGTCTACAGAGCTGGAGAACTGTAGAGGAGAAGGAACAACATTGGTTTCATCTTCCATTGCTTATGGATCCAAACAATGACCAGCCCCCTGATCATTCCCTTCTACCTTCAACATACAGATCATACTGCTTCCAAATTTCTTCTGGATCTGCCCTCAGATGAATTCTTACTTGCCTCAGATCCTTATCCAGGTTGTTCCTTTTCCCTCGAGATTCATTCTTCACTTACCCCTCCCTCAAAGTCTTGTTTTGTAGTCCACTGCCTGTCTTTCTTCAGCCTCATTATCTTTTATAAGTTTCCTGATCTTGAGCACCTCTGCATGTCTTTCCCAGTACTCAAGCATCTGTGTTTTCAGCTAAATGGTCCCATTCCTTCACTCAAGATGAGCTTTTAACTGGTTAGTTCCCCAATTAAATGAACATTCCAGGTCATACAATCAACTTAGCCAATTTGCCTCAGAGACTGTTAATCAATAGAATTAAAGCAAATATACATCTTTAAAATGGCTGTCTGGATATACCATGATACATTTATGACATGACAAATTCCTGGTTATATAATCAGATCTCTAGATTTATAATGTTTGAAAGAGGTATGCATATAAAGAAAAGAAAAGAAATGAAATAATGAAATGAAATGAAATGAAATGACAAACTGAGACAAAACTAAATGTGACGAGATGAGATGAGACGAGACCAAAACAAAGCAAAACGAAACAAAATGAAACGAGATTTGACCTATCTGTCTGTAATTTGGTATGGTTAATATATCTGGTGTGTGATCTGGCAAACCAAATAAAAAAAAAGACTGATGTAGACTTGTAAAGTACTTAGATTCTTAATTATATTAAGTATTATAAAGTTATTATAAGTATTTTCATAAGTCAATGAGAAATGTTGAAATATAGTAGTTTAAAGATGTTAACTGAAAAAAAGAGCTAGTTTATACTATGTCTGCAAAATGAGCAATATTTCAGTGGCCTTCCTTTGTGCTCATGCTCTCTCTCTCTCTCTCTCTCTCTCTCTCTCTCTCTCTCTCTCTCTCTCTCTCTCTCACACACACACTGTGTGTGTGTGTGTGTGTGTGTGTCTATGTATTCCAACAATAATATGGTTTCCAATTGCCATGTTGTTCTTTTTAAATAGGAAATGATCTGCTGGAAGTATTTCAATGCCTGTCAAGTAAGGCTTTTGAAGGGAAAAGGAAGTGCTGCCAAATGCAACTAATTTGATTGGCAGATTTATTTTGCAAACCTGTTTCCCAAAATAAAAATGGCTTTTTTCAGGTTGGTTAGGTTTAACCAGTAGAAGAGGTTTGGTGGAGTGAAGATATCTTTGTTTATGGATGTCTTTCTTTCTGTGGATCCCTGTGTAGATCTCTGTGTTTTTCTTTCAAGCTGTGGATCCATGTTCATGATTTGTATCTTTCAGCTTCCCTTTGTGTTGAACTCAAGAGCTCTCTGCATGCCAGTTTTCAAGTCTGTTGGTGTATTCTTTTGGTCTCTCTAGTTACACATTTGTGGGTCATTCTGTTATGTATTAGTCTCTCTCTGCACCAGTTAAGCTCCTGTGAGTTTCTTTCTGCATGCATTCTTTCTGCATGTTTGTAAACCACCCAGAGTGCCCTCTGGGCTATTGGGGTGATATATAAATGCAATAAATAAATAAATAAAGTCTCTGGCCCTATTCATCTGCAAGTTTTCTCTTGGCATTCCTTTGTGGGTCTGAACTTTTATTTCAATGCGTATTTGTGTCTCTGTCTGACCCTTTCTGTATGTATTTTTTCCACGTCTTCACTTGATTTGTAGTATGTGACAACAGCAACTATGACCCAACACTCTAACCATGCTCTCTGCCACCTTCACACAATACCCTTCGAAATACACCAGGGACAAGATATTACCACACTGTATGCCTAGTAAAATCTTGAAACAGTGAACTAATAATAAAGGCAAGGATGGCATGCTGATATTCCAAAAATGTCCTATCTTGCAGGACTGGTGGAAAGATTATTAAGATTTATTATGGATGATATCAGAGTAGGAAATGGGAAAACTACTTTCCCAGAGGAATCTTATTTCTTCTGGGTTCCTACCAGCAAAAGACAGAGAAATAGAGTGAGGGGGGAAAAAAGGTATGTCTTTGAAAGATTGGGTACTGGTCTCAGAAATTAAGTCATCTTGGCCTGAAAATAAACAAATATTTCCTGATCTGAGGTGAAAGTTGCAGCTCAACCTTATAACAGAAATCAATCCCATTTATTCAGCTGTGAGTTTTATTTGAGTATACCTGCATCTTGATTCCCCTAAGGCTCTAAGTATTTATCACTCCATTTTATTATAGCTCTTTAATTGTGATCAATATGGTATACAACAGACAATGTGGAAATAACACATGACTTCAGACTTTACAGAATACATTCCTGGAACCTGCAATGCAATATCTTAATAGCATAGTTGGTATATGATCACATAAGCCATCACAGCACTACCATAAATACTATAAGATCTTATACTGCAAGTAGCTTATGATCTTTAACTGGGACATTCCTATGAGTTCCTTTCCCCAAGGAGGTTGCAAAGAGAAGGGCCTTTTCTGTGGTAGCCCCATTATGGAGCACTCTACTACTAGAGATTTTCCAGGCACCTACCTTACTGAGTTTCAGGTGCCTGGCGAAAACTTTCCTTTTCTGGAACACCTTTGGCACCCATTTAGACTATTTACATCAGTGCATGGTTTTAATTGTATTAATCTACGTTTTATTTTTATTTCATTACTTTATTGTTACTTTATTTTCTTTATTATGAGATTTTAGTTGAATTACATTATTATTGTTAGTTGTTAATTTTATACTTTAATGGCCGCCCAGAGAGCATGTTGCTAATGGGCAGCTTTAAACAAATAAAATAAATAGCTTACCATTGTCACTGCTACTGCTATTGCTACTACTCCTGTTACCATCATCATCATTATCATCATCATTATTATTATTCCATTAAATTTATATCCCACCTTTCTTTATCTTGCAGGGAACCCAAGTTGGCTTATAAAATTCTTTTCCTTACAACCATAAGCCCATTAGGTAGCTTAGGCTAAGAGTCACCTAGTAAAACTTCAAATTCCACACTAATTTCATGAGTGCATATTTAATAGTCGTAGTGTTGCTGCAATATTCTATTTTTAGAATTAGAAAGACAGTCTATTTATAGTGGAAAAGAATTCTGATAGAGGGTCATAATCTTCCTTCCTACCCCCACTCCAATGTGCTTAATTCCCAGCGTTTTCCAAGAAGAGGTAATATAGTTGAGCTGATTTAAATCTGTACTGTAGATTTACCCAGGAAGGTGCTAGTTCAATATATCTAATTTTCAAGTACATAAGAGCTGCAAAACATATTCAGCAATTAAATCCAATATGGTTATGCTACAACTCTAGTGAGACTCCAGAGAAAAAAGTCCTGTAAATTTGAAGCAGCTACTGCTTGCCCTAGATTTAAATTTTGTGCAAAAATGTTAATGTAAAAAGGGTGCTTTTGTTTGATCTCAAAGCCCAAATACTGCACAACTGCTGTTTGTAACAGGCATTAGAATCTTCAGGTAGCTGATGAGTCTACATGGACTGGAGTCTTGTGCCAATATCCAACCCCACTGCAAAAGGAAGAAGTGGAGGATACAATAAAGGTTCTGGCAAACAAGTCTGTATATGACTAAAATTAGACAATGAAGAAAAGTTTGCAAATGAATTAACTCCATTTCTATTTGTGCTTTGCAAGAGACAAACTGGCAGAAGTTTTACATTAGAGATATCACTTCTATTACAATTATTGTATGAAAACTGTGTGTATATAAAGTACTGTGTATAAAAAGTAAATAATAATGTAAATGTGATAGTATAATATTGCAAATATAACCAAGTATGGATTGCTAGTAATGAGATGAGGAACAGGGATAAAGCACAGAAGCCCAGTCCTCCTGCTACTTTTCTCCCTCTTCATTCTCCAGCTTCATTCCTCGCACTCCAATAATAGCAGTATGGTGTATCTGGGATAGCTACATCACTGAACTGCTGTCCTTATCTGGCCCCTTTCTAAGATGTACTTTCTAAGAAGTTGCTCCTGAGATGTTCTGAGATCTTTCTGGGATCAGAATATATTATTGCATAAGATGCACATGCACAAAAATAATGCACAGCTGTCAATATCAAAGAACTGTATCTAAAACATTCTGTAGCTGAGGTTACAGAAGTGGTCTTATTTTTCATCATTCACAAAAGGGAGAAATAATTGGTTTGCATAAAATGTGATGAAATCAAAGCACTCATAGCATACTAAGGCCAACAGTCTGGTTACTAGAGCATAAAATTCTGTTCACCTGTACTCCAAAATTACAGCCCTAAAGTTCAACCCTGAAGATGCACAGTGAGCTTCTAGATTTTGATCTAGTTTAGAAGAGGAAAATATTTAAAAAATCAAGATTTCATAAATAATGCTTTTGTGGAATTTATCCCAGATATATTTTGGTGTGTGTAAAGATCGAGGAAGAAATAAATATGTAAATTAAGAAAAGTAGTCCTTGAAAGCTGTTGAGCAAATGCCACTAATTTTGTAAAAGAAGAATTGGTTGGAAAAGGTAGAGGAGGAGGAAAGAAATGATATTTTTAAAGCCAGTTTCCTGCCACACTTTTTTTGGGGTGGGTTGTGGTTCATGGAATCACAGAATAGTAGAGTTGAAAGGGGCCAGGAAGGTCATTGGGTCCAAATTCCTGATGTTGCAGAACACCAATCTGTACTATCCCACTGTCCAGTTTCTTTTCGAATGTATCTAGTGTAGGAGAGCTCATGACCTCTGTAGGCAACTGGTTCCTCTGTCTTATTACTCTGACAGTGAAGAAATTTTTCCTGGGTTATTGCAATTTCAGTTGATTATTCCATGTCCTACACTATGCTATCAGCAAGAAGAGAGCTTGACCTTCCTCTTCATAACAGCCTTTGAGGTACTTATGGAGTGATATCATGAGCTCCTCAGCCTTCTTTTTTCAAGGCTGAGTATACCCAGTTCTCTCAGTCTATTCTCATGCCTTAGATCATGCCTTGGTAGAATGCTGATAATGCAAAACTGTAGCTAAGTCCAACAAATGATTTCAGGACAAAGTGGTTGACAGCCTACAACTGCACCTGAAATATCTAATACTGAAAAGTTAATATGAAAGACTAATGGGCCTAAACGTAGATCTTCCCTTCTTGAATCATTGCAAATGGACAGTAACAGTCATTCATAGATCGATGAGTAAGAGGCTTTGCAAAATGGAGGCAGAAGAGCCCTGGCACCAAAACTTATGTAAACATATGTAGAACACATGTATTCTAGTTTGACAGTTCAGGACTACCTGAACATTATTTTGTACGATGTATTATTTTTCTCCACTTAAAGATTCCTGTATACACTCTAAAACTTATTCATAATGATATATATAAGATATAAACAGTACAATTATTAATATAGGTGGCACCACTTTTCACAAGAACTGCTTCTTCATATATGGCAAAGCAAGAAGATTTAGGATTGATTGCCACTACAGAAAACCTGTTCCATATTCCAGCTCTGACTTTTACATAAAGCTGAATCCATTGCCCAAACTGTAGTATTGATTATTTTTAGTTCTTATTGTTCATTGTGCTTTTATGGTTTGATTGTGATGTAAACATACAGAAAGCTTAGTACAGAATGGATAAAATTTAGATAATTAATAAATAAAATAAAATTGTGCCTTAAAGAATGAGTCAATCTGGAACTTGTAAGATTCAGTAAGAGAATTCCATTTATCCATTCGAGAGTCCTAAAACTCCATACAGTCTCCAAACCAAAACAGATCATCAGATCCTAATGTCTCCCTTGGTGCTATAAACAAACCTTTCAAGTGGATGTGAATGGACAATATTTATTTATCGGATTTCTAAACCACACAGCAGCCCATGTTCTCCATCATTTAATCCCATTGACTAAACTGTAAAATTTACAGTAATATGTAAAAAAGTAAAAATAAAAGCCCTCTTTAACTTTAAACCCTCAATTAAAGCAATGACAAAATGCTTTAATTTGTTGAATGCAACTTTCTCCCACTGAGTCATTATTCCTTATCCCTTTTCAAGCAATGACTGATTGTAATTATTTATGCCCTTTCTTAGTTTTGTACATGCATGCATACATACATGGGGCATAATGTTCTTATTATCAGCCAGCTGAGATTTCTTGACTTGGCGCATTCACTTCCTTCATGATTACCTTCCAAAATAAGCCCAATTCTCTTTTAAGAAAGAAGTGCAGGAGGTGACTAGCCTATGCTGTACCGTTATTTCAGAGAAATGCAATAAGGAAGGATAAAAGACCTGACCAGTTTTTGGAATTTATCTCTGTCTTTTCCCAATCAATGGAAATGGCTGATCATTGATGCATTTTGTTCATCAATGAAAAGGTAACTGAAATAGTTACAATTTTTGAACAGGGGAGGTAAGGGGAGCTGGCAGGGAAGGTCTGCGTGAAATTTAAGTAACTTTTAGTGATGTTCTCCACACTGTTATTTCTAGACCAGATTAGTCTTTTCTACTTCAATCAGAGAGACTGAGAAAGAGAGAATTCAGTATTCTAAGTGGCTCCATAAATGCCACAACCTAAACATTACAGGCAGATACTTGCCCAACCTCCTTTTAAGCAATGTCACTGATTGGTTGTGAACCACCTGTGTTTCCGTGTTCTGTGTTTCAGAAGATGCTGGTGACAGAAGTGTCAGAGAGTGTTTATGCATAGTTACATTTTACAAAAACTTATATGAGTATAGCAACAACTCCAAAATGAGTGGGACTTACTTCATCCACTGTACTAAAACTATTGCATTATAAAACTATGCATAGCACAAAAGTTCAAAGATTCATTAAAATTAAACACTACAAGATTTTAAGATCCATTCTCAGTTCTCTACATCTTTATTGATAAAATAGGTTAACTTTCTTCTGCTCTGAACACAAGTTTTGCACATATAGTATAAGAGCAACGCAAGTACTGCAAATCAGCTTTTTCAGAGTTTCTGGCTAAATGTTAGCATGTCTACAAGAACTTTAATGATCTAGACAGCTTTCAGGCATTACCAGAAATGGAAAGGGGAAAAAAACTCCAAAGCCTGTAAAACATCTTTTTGAATATAATAGATATGATGCAGAATGAAATATGTTAATCTTTGACAAAGCTTAAGAATGTGATTCCTGGGCCTTCTTATCTAATTGGGACACTGATCAGCACTTAGACTTGTCATTTTTTTTTTTTCCTTTTCTGTCATTTTGAGCACCCAGTTGCTGAAGCTCAAACACTGTGATGACTCAGAAAGAAAGACATGATCCTTTCACCAGCCTTATCAACATGATGCTTCCCAAAGAAATAAGCTTCAATCATGCTTCATAAAATCCACAGCAACTATATTGCCAACATAAAACCTGAACCTTGGGGGTTTGTATATTGAAAGCAAATGACCCCAGTGATTACTGCCTTTTTTATTATGTTTCCCATATGCTCCCACTTCTTTCAGATATTGTGAGATAGAGAATGAAAGAGAGAAGGGATTTAGATGAGTATACATAGCAATATTTCTCCCAAATCTAATAAAATTTCCAAATAATTCCTAAGAAAATTGTTGTCTCCCAGTGCTCCTCAGGGATTTTTTCACCCTGAGATACTAACATTTCATATTAAAGAACAACAGATATTTCCTTCCTATTTGTCTTTCTTATGCAATAGAATTATTGAATCTACAACAATTTTTGCTGCCCATATGCTTTTTAACTGTACAACTGTTCAGGAACTTATCTAGCTACAGCTTGTCACTGTCACTAAGCCCCTTGAATATGATACAATAGAAAGGCGATTTGTGCCTGTAGATATGGGTGAGATGGATTTCTCTGAACAGAGATGTATGCTCATACTGATTTAAGAGCGCTGCATGATGCAGTGGATAACAATACTGTGTTTGTTTGGACTTAGACCGTTAATGCTCAAATCCCTATTCAATGAAGATATTCATTTACCTTGGATAAATATCTGCTTTACATGATGGCTATGTGGATAAAGAATGCAAGAACAGTATAATGCACATGGCATACTAAAAAGAGACAGACAAACATACAACTTATCTTGGCAGTTCTTCTTTGCAAATGTCACCATCATGGAACACAATCTGACCCAAGGATCTTGTTCTATGTAGGAGACCACCTGAGAACTGCTTTGGACTATTCAGAAGAACAGCAAGCAATATGTATGATGATGATGATGATGATGATAAATAATAATTTTCTATTCATACTGATATGTATGGATAAGATACGTAATCTTCCTTGACCACCCAAAGAACAATAGCAATGACAATGTGCAAACTTGTATGCTCTTATATCTTAATCCTTAGCAACAACCCACCACCAAAAATGTCTTACTAAGCAGATGTGAAGACTAAAAGCTATTCTCCTCTAATGTCCTTGCCTTAATTCTATCTGTTGCTCTATTAAAAATCATTAGGGTTTTACTGAATGACTAATTGCAGTTGCTCCAGAGCCCACCCAGAAACAACAAAAACACACCAATGCATGTCTGCAGAAGACAATAGCATCCAGTGACTTACATTCCAAGGACTTAGAAGAAATAGGAGAATTCTGTGCAAAACAGCCCCTCTTATAGTTGACTTGAAAGTGTGCAACAGTTTGCATACAGGCATTTAATGAACCAGTTATGTTCCTGCAGCTCTTAATTTCTAGTATCTATGATAAAGCCGAAGAGAAAAAGGAGAATGGTGTCTTCATTCTTATTTGCATACCACTGCATGGACTCAACATGGGTGGAGGTGGGTTGGTAGGGACAGAAATGAAAAGAGAGAACTGAAGAAATCACATCCAAAATGTCAGGCTGTGCTTGAAGGATGACAGAAGACCGAGTCTCTTTCCGTCTAAAGCCTATTCTCAACTTAGAACAAAATTAACAAACTTAGCAATTTCAGTGGACTTCTATCACCCCCTGCTGGACAAAATAACTCGGTGAAAAGAGCAACCTAGAAAATGCATTCAGTTCCAGAACCAACACTAGCTGATGGATCCCCCCACACCATTCTTTAAAAATATATTTTATACACAGAGCAGATGTCATGTTCTTCTCCTCTGCACATCCTGTTACCCTGTTTTTGAAACATCTAACTTCAATATAGTAAGCTCTAATAAAAACTGCCAGTCCTTCCTTTGGGAGCACAAAGCAAGCTCCTCTAAGCAATTAAGCTCAGTATTTAACTCATGCCAAAAACTTGTCTGAACAGTTTGAAATGCTACAATTAATTTGCACAAAGACGTTCTGTTGGTGTGTCGCATTCACATAGTTCAGCAATCCCTCCCCTTGGCCAAAAGTAGAGGAATCCTGAAGTAACCTAGGAGTAAGTAGTACATAGTCCAGGCACACTTCCATCTCTGTGTTAAAAGAAGCACTACTTGCACAGACATTTATATACACATATACATGCTTTTTGTGTAGACACACACATTGGGGTATACAGGTGTAGCTTACATCTTCAGCTGTTCTCACTACATGGTTATCATTTGTTTGAAGACTATATGCATGCTATGCATCGCCTTGCATCAAAACTGCTGTGTGCCTAGAGATATACAGATGTGTCATACCCAACACAGCACCCAATATCTGCTGACAGTGAATTCAGAGAAAAATCGAAGAAAGCTCTCCTTATTGAATCAGAGAGGGAGAAAAAAAAAGCATTGTTTTTGGACAGGAGGACTCCAGAATTTCTCGTTGTCAGGAACTGTCTTCACCCTTTTTAATTGATTTTTTTTAAAATCAAGTTTAGCTAAGATATCAGAAAGGCATTTGCATTCACTGCCATTCCGTTTACTGCATTAGAGCAAATCTGCTGTTAAAAAAAAATAAAAAACCAAAAAACAAGGGCAATCATTGTTCTGATTAAGAAGGTAGAAAAAGATAAGCTCCCAAGGAAACTGCAGTTAACATCTTTCTTTCTTTCTTTCTCTTCTTCGTCCTTCCCCCGCCCTACTTTAAAAAAACAAGACAGTGTTCCCCTGAGATATAGATTTAGAGGGAGACCAATGCAAAGGTAATAAAAATGTCAAATATGCATTTGCTGGGGATTTTTTGGTTTGTTTTATAACGACGATGAAGAAGATCTGGAGAAGATCTGAAGGGTAAAGGAAAGAGGGAAAGGGAAAGAAAAGGAAAGAGGAGGAGGAGAAAACCTCCTACCTTGCCCGCTACCGAGAAACAATCCGAGCAGGTAGAGAGTTTGGAGGCTCATTTTCAGGAGCTCGCGCTGGTGGACAGTTCCCAAGTTCGAGGCGCTGCGCAGCACAGGAAAAGCTCGCTCTGGCTCTTTGCTTGCCGCCGCCGCTCTCCTGCGTCTCCTCTTGGCTGTGAAGTCTCACCCTTCAGTCAAACAAACACACACATACGCACACAGCAAGAGAGAAAACTCCAGCACCAAAGCCCGAGCAGCGCCGCTCACCAAGTGACTACAAGCGCCGCTTAGCGCTTGGCTATATCAAGGAGGCGGCGGCAGCGGCGGCAGAGGAGGAGCCGCTATACATATGAAGCGATGGGTAGTATCCCTCCGCGAGCATGCATACACGGTCTGGCAGGAGCCGGTCCAGCTGGTAGAGCGGAGAGAGCGAAGGGGAGCGGGGGCGTGAAGCACTGGGAAATTCTTCCGCCTCTTCGCTCTCCGAGGATGCTGCTGGCCGGCCTCGGAGGATGCTCCGCGCCTCGCGCCCAGCGTGATGCCACCCAAGGGCGCTTCTTGCTTGGAACAGGGTCTCTCGCGCGCTCTGTGTCCGTGTGTCCGCGTGAGCGAGGGTTAAAGGCTCTCCCGTGGGAAAGGAAAGGCGGCGGCTGCTTTCTGCGTGGATGTGCGGGAGAAGCCTCTGTTCATGAGAAGGGAGCAAAATGCAAGCGCTGCGGGAAGGAAGCGGGGTCGGGGGGGGGGTTGCAGGTTCGGAGAGCCGAAGCATAAACGCACATAGAGATTGCGAAGGGCGGCGGGGCGGGGGACGCGCTTACATGCATATGAAGTGCGACAGGTTGTAGTGAGGGAGGTGGTTGTCGAAGGCTCTCATGCATATGCTACTGCTGAGAGAGGGACCGGCCATTCATATCTGCCTACAGACGCTTCCAAAGGTGTGTGTGGCGGGGACGGGGGCGAGATGCGAGGGTGCTGGTGCTTTCCGACGCTGAATGTTGAACGCCAAGCCTGGGAGTGGCTGCACAGATACGGCTTTGCCGAGGAAGTGGAGTGGGTGAATGGATATTGAAATGGATAGGAGGAAACGAGAGAGCTGCGGGAGGTGATGATGGGGAGGGATAGGGAGGAAGGAGGCATCTGTAATGCCATCTGAGACCAACGTGCGTGGAAAATGACTGACAAGATGATAATAGGTCCAAAGAGAAAGGCAGAGTTAAAGTGAAATTCTAATTGGGAAAATTGTGCATAGGACTGAAAGAGAGAACAGGGAAAAGAAAGCAATTCCAGCCAGGAGGAACAATCTTTTTCACTTGTAATCAGCATCATTATTAGACATGAAAGAGATGGGCCTACGGAAAGTGGAAATAATGCTCAAGAGTGGGCGACACATCACAAATAAAGGACCTTCCAGTTTGGCAATGGAGGCTTACCTAAGGAATTAGGCTTCTGTTTGGGCAGGGTAACCAATGTGAATGCAGATCAGTATCTCCATATTCATTATTTAATGTATGACCCACCTTTCCTCCAGGATATATTATTCTTTGACATTAGCCCTCTTTCATATCACAATAAACTCTGTGTGTTATGTTAGACTAAAAGACAATGAATGGTCCATGGTCACCCTTTGAGCCTCACCAGCTGAGCGAGAAATAAACCTCAGTTCTAGTCCAACTCTCTAATCAGCCCACTGCTCTGTTTGTCAATGTTCACCCGCATCACAGTTCATGCTCCACTGAAGTGATGGCACGCCCCACTGATATAGGTGAGGATATGTATCCCCATGCAGTATAACTGCTTAGAATGGTACAGCTGAAGGGATTCTGTGGACAATCTGTTCTGATGTCCCTGCTCCACGCAGGAAATCCAGAAGTAGAGCATTCCCAGCCTCTGCTTGAAGACATCCATTGAGAAAGAGTTCACCTGTACCCAGATAATTAGTATTCACATGGTTAAGAAGTTTCTCCTAATGTTTAACCAAGTGTTCTAGATCTAGCTGTCTTCTCTCTTTTTGCAGTTTTATTTGTAACCGCCTTTAAGATAGTTGAAGATTGCTATTATCTCTCCCCACCACCCCACACACATACACATCAGTCTTCCCTTTCCAAGGCTATATATACACACAGTTCCTTGAACCTTTCATCATAAATGTACATAATTAGGACTGGAATGAGTCAAAATCGGTGGGTCAGCTTTTGGAACCTGACATGCCTTTTTGTTCAAATCTAGAAGAAAATAAATTAGCAACCTGTTGTTGAGTACAGGCCTCATTAAAAACCATCTGACAATGTTCAGAATTTTGGGGCAGGAAGTATACCCCCCAAAGAGTTCCTTCTCATTAGCACTAGCTTGAAATCTGTCATTTTGTACACACATTATACACAGATCCCAATTACTGCATGACTGTCTATTTTAAAAATGATTCATACAAAATTAAATTAAGTGGGGGTCTTATGTGTACCCAATAATAGTTAATGTACTATTATGGGATACACATATATGGGATATACTGCTTACTTTTTAAAAGTATGCAAAGTTTTAATAACCGTTTACCTTACAATAAAGAGCAGAACTAGGACAAAAACATTGGTATGTGGGAGTTCCAGGACAACTTCACATTTTTGAATTAACTTTTTGGAGATTTTTCAATAGCAGCTCAAAACATATAGCTATGTTTTCAAAAAAAAAAAAAAAATTCCTAACACATGGAAAAGAGAGAAAATAAATCATGTATCCATGCCCAATCTCTCCAGCTTGCTATCTGTATGCTCTAAAAACAAAGACATTGAAGAGAAAAAGATTAAGATTACAATATCACCAAGGAAATATAAAAAACTTTGAGCTAAGCCTTGCTATCCCAGTTTCTAGTATGGGCCTGTTATTATAAGTACTAGACAGAATGGCAAGATAAACAGGTGAATTTATAGTTATATCAAGAGGAAAGTAAAATGATGATCTACTATACTATGGAAAAGCAAGAAAGCTAACATGTGAATTGCATTGCAATGGGAACCTATGGGAAGGGAATGACTAAGATTAGAATAAGGAGAAAGGGGACAATTATATCGAGATAATGGAAGGGAATGCATACTAGAAGAGAATCCATAAATGAAGGGATAAATGTACTGTTATAAATAACTCAGATTAGGAAGAATAATAAAGCAAGGGATGACCTAAGGGATGGCTGTTTTAAGTCAGTGATTTAAATCATGGTTTACATAAATACTTCATATATTTCCTAAACAATGTGCAATTGCTAAACCAAAAACATTTGCTACTAGATAACTGTTTTGTTTACACAGCTTCATTGTTACAACCAGTCTTTACATCTGTTTGCCATACTGTGTATGGCGCACGTGTGTGTTGGATGCTTGCCTGGCTTCCTTCCTTCCTTCCTTAATCTACAGAGAATTGTGTTCAAACAGTCCTGTTTAGGGTCTCTTGCATGATGTCACAGATTGTGAAGTTAAGAGGTAAAAAGGAACCGATAAAGTGAACAAATCAATTTTCTTTCCAGTGTTGATCCCTTCCTTCACCTTCACTTGTTTTGGCCTCACAAAAATATAGTAAATTTTCATATTTGAGAAACTAACAAATCGGTGCTTCATTGTTATACAAAAGTTTCCTTTAATTCAATGTATCTGGCAAAAAAAAGCATTCATTCATTCATTCATTCATTCATTCAATTTAGATATTTAACTTTAATACTTATTTATTTAGATTTATAGCTAACTTTTTTCTTTTTAAAAATATTCAAAGTGATTTATATCATTCTCCTCCTGCTGCTCTCAATCTTATCCCCACAACAACAACCCTGTGAGGTAGGTTGGGCCAAGAATCAGTGATTGGCCCAAAGTCACCTAGTTGGCTCCATGGCTGATTTGCGTTTAGGTTATGTAACTATACCCTATTTATTAAAGATGAACTTCATATTTACATTGACATTTTGAAATTAACGATTTACATTTTAAAATATTGTTTACATTTTTGAATGCAAGTTTTTGATAATAGTTTTTAATTATTTTTATCCACCCAGAACTAGGTCCTGGAAATTCTGAATAATTTTATTTGCACTTGTTCTATCTGTCTCACTTCTCCCCATAGGGTTACATATTTAAAAGACATATAACAACCAAGGATGTTTAAATAAAACAATAAATAATATAACCAGCAAAATAATACAACAAGCTCAACAACTGACAGTGATGAAGATTGATACAATGATAATATAAAAACTATTAGAACAACTAGTATCTATTAAATGACTGGAAAATAAAAATTGTAATAGTCAAGAAGGAATAAGGGTCATATCAGCCATGATGACGGATATTCCTTATTATGTAAAACAACAACAACACTTTCAGCTTTGTTTAAAATTTTCCTATTTCCATCTAGATCTGGTAATAGATAACTTTTGATTCCACAACTTTTCACATTCCAAGCTGATTCCTGTGATTAAAATCAAAGTCAGCTAGCTCATAAAAAGCATGTTAGGTGGCGCAGTGGTTTAAACTGCTGTGCTGCTGGGCTGGTTGATCGAAAGGTCGCTGGTTCGAATCGGCGCAATGGAGTGAGTTCCCGTTGCTCTGTCCCAGCTCCTGCCAACCTTGCAGTTCGAGAGCATGCAAATGCAAGTACATAAAAAGGTACCACTTTGGTGGGCAGGTAATAGCATTCTGTGCACTTTGGTGTTTAGTCATGCCGGCCACATGACCATGGAGACTGTCTGCGGACAAACGCTGGCTCCCTTGGCTAGGAAACGGAGATGAGCACCATCCCCTAGAGTCAGGAATGACTGGACGTAATGTCAAGGGGAAACCTTTACCTATTATGTGAAAACAAAAAAACTGTTCCCCATTTTGCTGCTGTTTTCCAGTTCCTGCTTGCTGGAGTAGGTGCCACTAGCATTAAATCACTTGATAATGGACAATAGATCCATCCATTATCTAACATCAGTGATTCCCAAACTAGGGTATGCATATCCCCAGGTATATGAACCAGAACATTTAGGGGCATGCAAAAATGAATAATGGCAGAAATAATAGCAACTAGATTAATTACAAACATTTTGCTAATATGAAGGGTACAATGTATGGAAATTGGCTGCCAAAGGGTATACAAGAAGAAAAAAAAGTTGAAAACAGCTGTCTTACACACATAAGGCATAAGAAGGACGAGTACGTCCCACCACTTGCCTATTGGATCCTTGCCCGTCTTGGTTAATAAACAACTCCAAGCATGGGATTGGGACCTGGATCTTGGAAGTGGTTAACGCTTCTCTGAGGGAGGGTCGAGTGCCTGCCCCTTTAAAGGAGGCGGTAATACGACCGGTCCTGAAGAAAGCGTCACTGGATCCAGAGATGGCCACTAACTATAGACCTGTGGCCAACATCCCGTTTCTGGGCAAGGTGTTGGAGCGAGTGGTGGCGGGACAACTCCAAGCACTCTTGGATGAAACTGATTATCTGGATCCTTTTCAGTCCGGCTTCAGACCCGCGTACAGTACTGAATCTGCCTTGGTCGCCCTGTACGATGACCTGTGCAGGGAGAAGGACAGGGGGAGTGCATCCCTGTTGGTTCTTCTGGACCTCTCGGTGGCTTTCGATACCATCGACCATGGTATCCTTCTGGATAGGCTAGCGGGATTGGGGGTTGGAGGCACTGCTTTGCAGTGGTTCCGCTCCTGTCTCAACGGTCGATTCCAGAAGGTAGTGCTGGGGGACTATGTCCCTGCGCCATGGCAGCTATGCCATGGAGTACCACAGGGCTCCATTCTATCCCCTCTGCTATTTAACATCTATATGAAACCGCTGGGAGAGGTCATCAGGAGGTGTGGGCTGCGGAATCATCAATACGCTGATGATACCCAGCTCTACCTCTCGTTTTCCACTAATCCAGGTGAGGCAGTGGCTGTGCTGAACCGGTGCTTGGCCGAGGTAATGGAATGGATGAGGGCCAATAAACTGAAACTCAATCCAGACAAGACAGAGGTCCTGTTGGTTGGCGGATCGGGCTTCGGAGAGGGTGGATTTGACCTGGTCCTGAATGGTGCAACACTCCCTCTTAGGGACAAGGTCCGCAGCTTAGGAGTACTCCTCGACCCGGAGCTTTCTTTGGAAGCTCAGGTGACAGCGGTGGCGAGGAGCGCCTTCCTTCAGCTTTGGCTGATTAATCAGCTGCGCCCTTACCTGGAGTACGACTGCCTGGCGACGGTGACACACGTGCTGGTGACTTCCTGCCTAGACTTCTGTAACGCGCTTTACGTGGGGCTTCCCCTGAAGACAGTCCGAACACTTCAATTGGTGCAAAATAGAGCTGCCAGGTTGCTGACGGGGACGGGTTGTTATGCTCACATGACTCCAGTCCTCCGTCAGCTTCACTGGCTTCCCATTGAAGCCCGGGCCCAATTCAAGGTGTTGATTATGACCTATAAAGCCCTAAACGGCTTGGGTCCTGGCTACCTGAATGAGCGCTTACGTCCGTATATGCCCGACCGCCCTTTGAGATCTGCGGGAGAGTCCCTTCTCCGGGAACCCTCCATGAAAGAAATTAGGAGAGTAAGTACTCGGAGGAGGGCTTTCTCTGTGCTGGCGCCCAACCTATGGAATTCACTCCCCAAAGAGGTCCGCCTGGCACCGTCGTTACTGGTTTTTCGGCGCCAGGTAAAGACCTTTTTATTTAAACATCATTTTAATTGTTAAAATATATGATCTGGCCAGGACAACTTCTTCTTCCTTCTCTTTTCTCCTCCTATATTATTTATTTACTTATTTTATACTGATAATTTTAATTTTATATTATTATGTTTGTAACTCAGTGTATTTTTTTGTATTTTTGTATTTAATAGTAATTTATTATGTTCTATTGTATTTCAATGTATTTTATTGTGTTGGCAAGGGGCAGCATAGAAATGTAATAATAATAATAATAATAATAATAATAATAATAATAATAATAATAATGGTATATTTTTACACAGTTGATATCTATCTATGGAATTCACTAGCACAGTGTATGGTGACACCACAGGCTTAAATAACTTTACATTGGGATTAATCAAATTCCTAGAGGAGAGCTCCAGAAATGGCCAACAGCCATGAGAAGTAGCACAATGTCTAGATTTAACTAAACACCACTTCACTGAGGAGTAACAGAGGGAAGGAAGGACTGCTGCCTTCATGCCTTCCTAGTAGATTTCTCAGCAGCATTTGCTTGGTCTCAAGCAAATGCAAGTGAGAAGCAGCTTGCTGAGTTCAGCTGTGACCTTTCGCATAGGTCTTATGGGCACTGAGCCGTGCTGGATCAAATTAAAGCCTTGCATTCCAGTTGCCCATGGGAAGTCCATCAGCAGGACATGAGTGCAACCCATGCATGCATATTCCCCAGCAATTGGCCTACAGAGATGCAGTGGAGTATGTATGCATTTCTATGACCTGGTAGCTGTCTGGGCTAGTAGCCACTGAAAGTCTTATTCCCTCATAAGTTAGTCCAATCACCTTTTAAAACCAAATTGGTGACAATCACTACATCTGTAGATGCTGAATTCCAAAGTTTATTTACATTTTATGCTTGGAATTTTCCAATACACACTTCATTCGATGACCCTATATTCATTTATTATAAGAGAGAATTATGGTGATGAGAAAAGTACACAGTATTCCAAGTATGGTTGCACCATAGATTTGTATAAAGGCATTACTATATTAGCAGTTTTTATCTTCAGTTCTTTTTCTAATTATGCCCAACACAGCACTGGCTTTTTCACAACAGAGGCACACTGGCCAGCATTCTCCTTAATCATGATAGCAAATACTTTTTCTTGGTCACTGTAAAGTCACCATATGCATAGAGTTGGGAATGTTTGTTCTAATTTACATTCCTTTAGAATTGCATACTTTGGATTTCATTTGCCATTTTAATGCCAGTTTGAAGAAATTCTTTTGGCACTCTTTGCTATCCCTTTTTGTTTATCTGCTTGGTAGGCCGATAAACAGCATCTGATTTGCAGGAAGAGGATCACAAGATCAATCCATGACATCTTCAGAAAGAGCTGGAAAAATTCTTTCCTGAAACCCCAGAAAGGAGCTGCCGATCAGTGTTGATGGTACTGGGCTAGATAAACCAGATCCAGTAGAGGGCAACTTCTTATTTCTTAAATGCAACTATTCTTCAGTTGTCAGCTAAGTTGCCTCCCTCACCGTTCACTTCTTATTCTTGATTCCAGATACTTTATGAACACATTTCAAATCACTAATCCCAATACAGGTCCCTTGAGGACCCCACAGATCCCTTGAGGACCCCACTATTTACATCTCTTCATTGCAAGAACTAACTTAATCATACTTTTTCACTGTTTTACTGTTGATTGAATGTTTGGGGCAGGCCTGTACATCCCCAAGTGCTCATACAATGCTGTCCCTTTCCTGGCCTAATTCCATCTGTCACATTAATCCTAAATAGGATTCTATATAGATGTATTTACTGTATCAGATACCAAAGAAGGCCCAGAACTCTGTGACAGAGTACATAGAGTGTCTGTGGAAGGTCTTGGGTTTCATTGCTGATATGTTGAGTCAAAAGGATTGGGTATGTAATGGCTAGGAAGAATTCACTATGAGAACCTGCCTGCCACAGTATTGGGCTGAATGGACAATTAGTCTTACCTGCTATTAAACAACTCCTGTTCCTTATGATCAGGTATTCTCAACATTGTTTTACCAGCTCCATATTTGCATACTTCACTGATTCCACTGAAGCAGGCAGAAATCTCAGTGACCCCAATGCAAGTGACTAACAGTTCACATTTATTGATGTGAGTCTCCCTGCTTCATGTGCAGGCCCACTTGCACCTATTATTACTTGGTGTTCTCTGCATAGTTTTCTGTTACATTTATATTAGATACCTTGAGTTCCAGTGACTGTCTTTTATGAGTTGTCAATTTGTTTGGAAAGCCTGTACTCCCTGCTCCATTGAACTGGTGTTTAGTATTCAATTTGCTGGCTGCTACTGGTGCTCAGGAGAGCTAACATTTACCAGTGGGTTCATATTTCTCAGTGCTGGATTGTAGCCAGATTCTGCCAGAACTGGCCAATAAAGAATTTGATGAAGAGATGCCTTATTTGGACTGTACCATAGGACAGTGCAGTCCCACCCCCACCATTTTTGTCTTTTTGTGCAAAATTGTGTTTATTCATTTTCTCTTGCCAGTCTTTCCATGTGATAAATATTTCAATAATATTAGGAAAGAGGACATTTGGGAGCTTTCCTTCTGCTTTGAAAGTGTCACAAATCCTCACACCTATTCATTTACTTGTCTGTGAAATTGCTGGTTTTGGCTTCTTTATTAACACAAAGAGAAAGAGAGAGAAAGAGAAAGAGAAAAAACCCTCTTCTTTTTCTATGAGGTGCAATCAAAGCATTTTTACAAAGGACCTTTCTTCAGAAAAAATGTACCTTAAAATACATATTTTTAACCAGCAAAATAAAGTTTTCATTGTCTATTTTCCTATAAGAAAATGTTGAATCAATAAATATGTCAGATTTCTGCCTGCCTGTAATGAAGTTAGATGTCTTAGACTTGAGAGTCCAATGTACAGATGAAACTCCTTGAAAGGCATGCACATGGAAATCTACTGATACAAATGGGGAAAAATGTATCTTGTATTGATGCAAATGGAGAAAAAGAAAACTTTGCAAGTTCTTCAGTTAAGGGGATGTACATTGACACTACAGCATGCAGTCTATTAACCATTAGAACAGTGTTGTATAAACCTTTTAGTTATATTAGAATGTTGTAAATGGAAAGAGTACATTTGCTGTGTGCTGCATCCTACCATTTTAAAAAGCTCTGGCTCCTATTCTATCTGGTTGTTTAACTACCTCTGGATATCTAGGGGGAGGCAGTGGAGGTTGCTTAGCTAGAACTCCTAGTGTCACTGCATTCTGTCTTCCATATGAAATGCACAGTCATGGAAACCACAGGGAAATTTCTGCTCTGGCATCTACAAATATTTATCCTGTTCTCTGCTCCTTCTTTGTATACTAATTCCCCAAGATCTGCAGACAGTGACAGTGTACAATCTGGAATCTGGCCAATGAACTCATGTGCACTATCCCTTGTATTTCTTTGTACGCATATAAAGCTGTCCCTGTAATGGGGTTGCTATCATCCTGATCTTACACCCAGACTTATATGTTAGCCTCTAAGATGCTATGTTAGTGGATGATGTGTCTGAGGTGACTAAAGCTTTCCATTAGTGGAATTACCAGTCACACCAAGTAAATCAAAACCAGCAACTGTAATGCATGTCTGTTCATATATTGCCTGCCTTGTTTCTTGGGGACTTTCTGGGCAAGCATGTAGATCACTATCATTATGTGGCCAAACTAGACAAAGCACTATTCATTAATTTAGCACTTACATGAAGGACTCCTTTAAAAGGAAATTGCAGAAACAGGAAGCTCCTATTCACCTCAGTGGTAGCTTTCCTTCACAGTGCAATTATCTGGAACCCCTCCTCCCCACACACACACCATAGATTTTGATTATAGTCTGGTTCAAGGATTAAAGGCCCTGTCAAGGTCTCATTTGAGATCTCGTTCTCTGGGCCTGAATCTTTAAAAAAGTGATGCTTTTCCTAATTATGTGAATGATGTTTAGTTGTCCCCTCAATATGCTAAGTACATGGCATTATGTATCATTTGTTTTTTAAGCTCTGGACATCATGACTTTCTTCTAAAGCATTGCATGAATGGTATTGCAGTTTAGATGCATCAGAGTTTGCCTGGATCTATTCTAGGGAAGATTAAAATGATATTGTTACAGATAAACTCCCAATGTGTATATGGAGACCCTACAGAAAGAGGCATTAAGGTTGCATTCAGTACCTTTTATCTTCTAGACAAAGGTGAAATGTTATGGCATTGTCTTCTTCTCTGTGCCATTGAATTAGTTGGTTTGTGTAGGAGAAATGATTTGTATGTTGCCTTAATTGCTTAAATGTTTTCAGGAATAAGGGTAAACTCAAGGATATGATAACATGTTTTTCTAAATCATGACTGAAAGCCTTAACTAAAAGCCCAATAAAGTCAATAGTCTACTTTCCTTTGATTTCAGAAGAAGACATGCTATGTTGTGTGACTGGCTTGCATTAGTATCATTCCTTCTGTATTCAGTCAGAGTTATGATATGGAGTAAAGAATTTATAAAGTAAGGAATTGTCAAGAGTTCTGTTTGGAGTCTGATGGGGATGTTTATTGCAATGAGGAGGCTGTGATTTGTTACTGCCCAAAATATAGTGAATGTTGACCTAGCATCACGTGAAGGTTGGGAATTTCAGGTGAATTCTGTGAAGCTGCAGAAGCTTAGAGACTGAATGACAACTTTTTAAATTCCCCTAAATGTACTTTTTGCCCTTCTGTAACATAAATTCAGGAAGTGGGAGAAATGCGCATTTTTCCTGGCATTCTCAATGCCAGGATTCGCCTTAAAATAGCCAGAGTCTGAAACAGCACTATTTCCAAGTTCCTGAGAACAAAAGAAGAATAAAAAACGGGAAATAGTCATATATAATCACTGTGACTTTGACATACTTTCTGTTTGACAAGCTGTAATTCGGACACCATGTAGATCAGGAAGGTGGCTATGAGGGAAAGGGCCTTTTTGGCAGTGATACCCTACCTATGGAATCAGTTCCCCAGGGCTGACACTTTACACAGTTCGATGCCAGGTCCAATTCTTTTTATTCTCTCATTATTTTAACTGTTGATTAGATGTTCTGATTTTCTATTAGTTTTTATTAAGATAATGATTGATTGTTGCTGTTTACTTGTTTATTGTGCTATATATTATCATTTTACTTATCTGCTTAATTGTTGCTTATTTTCTGTGTATTTTTATGATTATTGCGGATATGTCACTGTTACTATGTGTTATGTTGTTTTAAATTATTGTAAACCAATCTGAGATTTTGTATTATAAGAACAGTTTATTAAAAACTGATGATGATGAGTTGGAGGAGGAGAATCAGTCTAAGATTCATGTGCTGCTATTCGTTGCTTCTCTTGCACCCGTTCTGATGTCTGTTCCTGTGATAAACTATAGTATGAAATTACATCTAATGATCCTGATATGGTATCTGTAAGCTACACTTCAAAACCACAATCAACTGTTGGTTTCTAATTCAGGTTTTCAAGAAAAATGTGGTTTGTAAAAAACATAGTTTGCCCAGCTCATATGTAAAATCAAACTTCAGTTTTCCATACAATCACAAGTTAGGAACAGATGCATAACACTGGAAAGGACAGAGATGGGGAAAGAAGCAGCAGCATATGAACTGGTGGTTCATTCCTTTAATGCCAATCACAGATTGGCATTACATCTGAACCAAAATGGAGAGGGTCAACACTTGCATTTCAAAGAATTAATTCATGTTAATAGCTGACTGCACAGTTTAAATTGTTGTTATTCTTTTCCTGGACTGTTTGGTATCCACAAAACCTTTTAATCCTTTAGTATTTATCTGTTCATTGTAAATGTGGTTTAAAAATGTGATTCACTGACCCTACGTCCTTAGAAATCCTATCTGATCAGAGAAAGACTTCCTGTGTGGAATTGCAGGAAATTAGGATCAAACCAGAATTTATTTTCATACAATAAGCAAAAACAACAAAGCTGTCATCTTAAAACATTTTGAAAGAATGTTGATGAGCCAAAGTGAGTAATCATTCAAAATAGGATGCTTTCTCACAGACAATTCAGCATGCAATTCACTAGGCACCAACAAGGATTAGTCAACAGTGAGCAACAACTTTACAATAGCATGACAAAGTTGCACAATAAGAACAAAAGACAAATATTGGCACTTCTGTTTTAACATTTCACAGCAGGTTTTTATATTGTTCCCATTTATTTTGAACCTTGAAGAGGATGCTTGTATAAAAACTTTCTCTCTCTCTTTCTTTCTCTCTGTCATCAGCATCATCAGCATTATCGTGCCAATTTTCAAAAAGGGTAGTAGAAAGGACATGGGGAATTATAGACCGGGTAGCCTTACGTCCATTGCAGGAAAAACAATGGAAAGGCTCATAATAGCGAGAGATCTAGTGATGCTAGATAGGGAAGGGAGGCTGACAGCCACACAACACCACTTCCGCAAAAACAGGTCCTGCCAGACAAACCTTGTGGAATTCTATGACAAGGTTTTGCGATGGCTAGATGGAGGGGATGCAGTGGATGTGGTATACCTGGATTTCAGCAAGGCCTTTGACAAAGTACCCCATGATATCCTGGTGGAGAAACTGAGGAGTTTGGGGATACACCAAAGCACTGTCCGGTGGATTAGGGCATGGTTGACTGACTGAAAGCAGAAGGTAACCATTAGCGGGAAATCATCGGGATGGAGGCCAGTAACAAGTGGGGTCCCCCAGGGCTCTGTCCTGGGGCTGATCCTGTTTCATCTTTTCATTAACGACATGGAAGAAGGGGTGAACAGTCTGCAGATCAAATTCGCAGACGACACTAAAACTGGAGCAGTGACCACAACTGAGGAGCAGGTACTCCAGCTCCAAAAGGATCTGGACAGACTATGGAAATGGGCAGGAGACAACAGGATGGTGTTCAATGTGGATAAGTGAAAGGTCTTGCACTTGGGGCATAGGAATAGCTGTCATAAGTACAGGTTAGGTGACAAGTGGCTGGAGAGCAGCACTTGTGAAAGGGACTTCGGGGTACTGGTTGACTGCAGGCTAAACATGAGTCAGCAGTGTGATGTGGTGGTCAAGAGGGTGAACGCCACCCTTGGTTGCATAGCCAGAAGTGTGGCTTCTAGATCAAGAGAGGTATTACTACCACTCTACACGACTCTGGTGTGCCCGCAATTGGAGTATTGTGTTCAGTTTTGGGCCCCTCATTACAGAAAGGATATAGCCAGGTTGAGTCAGTGCAGCGTAGGGCCACAAGGTTGGTGGCTGGTTTGCAGACTGGGGCGAGACTAAGGGAACTGGGTCTCTTCAGCCTGGAGAAGAGAAGGCTCAGAGGGGATATGTTGGTGACATACAGGTATGTGAGGGGATGTCACATGGAGATGGGTAGAAACCTGTTCTCCCCTGCAGAGCAAGGCAGGACAGCTCCAATGGAGCAAAGCTCAGGGAGCCAAGGTTCCATTTGGATGCCAGGAAGCACTTCCTGACAGTCAGGACCCCGAGGGTGTGGAATGGGCTTCCACGAGAGGTCGTTGAGGCCCCATCAGTGCAGGTGTTCAAGGATAGGCTGGACGTCCACATGGTGGGCATGTCGTGAGTGGAGACGGCTGGTGCCGGAGGTCAGACTAGATGGCCCAGGAGACCCCTTCTGACTCACTCTGTTTCTATGTTTCTATCATACTGAAAAAATTATTTAGGGCACAATCCTATGTATGTGGAAACTGAAACTCTACAAGAGTCCACATTCCCTAGCCAGCCTGGGAAAAGCATGGCTGCCTGAGCAGTACAGTGAAGTATAGAACGTTTTTTTTACTTAATGTGTATAGGATTGCAACCGTCTGCAGAAATTCTATATCCACTTACATAAGAGTAAATGTAACATAAGTATGTAAGTCTGGCTTACTTCTGAGAAGACATAAAATGGCTTGAACTGTTAAATACATTTCAGTTCAATGCAAAATTAATTAGTAAGGAGTTATCTGGGATACATTTTTTCTTGAAAGGGATATTTGTTGAGATTATCTATTTTCACTATTGAACTGCTGAAGAAGAAATGAAAATACTTGGATTTGCTTCAAATACATGTAGGCATCCTTTCCTGCTTTGCATTTATTGCATCAAGTGTTGAAAGTAATTCTGCAATTGGAATAAGTCTGTCTGATTGGTATAGCCCAACTCTTCCAGAGCTTCCACTTTCTGCAAGTAACATTGATACTGTATTTTCTTTATACAATAGTTTAATAATAATAATAATAATAATAATAATAATGTATTATTATTATTAATGGCACCCAAGCTGCTTACAGAAACAGTTGAAATTTATTTAAATGATAAAATAGCATATTTAAACAGAATGACCATATAACAATTACATAAAAAATAATTAAACCAGCACCCAGTCCAACAGATCCACTTACAGGGTAAAGACGATTTAATAAAATGCTAGAAGAAGGATGGCAGGGAAAGAACAAGGTTGTCTGCCCTGGGAGGGAGTTCCACAGCCTTGTAGTGACTGCTAAAAAGGCCTTTTCTTGGACTGGGGGGCATCAAACATACCCCTGAAAGTGGCTTGAAAGGAGGGCCTTTCCAGAAGATTGTTAGAAGTACTCAGGCCCATCTGGGAGAAGGTGGTATTTGAGGTATGACCTTTAGGACTTTATCGGTCAGAACAGCAATTTGAATTTTGGCCAGAAACAGCCAGTGAAACTGTTGTAGCAAAGGAGTTTTCTGCTCACTGTAGACTTGTGTGCTTTATTTATTATTTCTTTATTTATTAAAACATTTTTATGCCGCCCCATTCGCCGAAGCCTCGGGGCGGCTTACAACAATCTCCAGGTCTAATCTCCAGGTCTAATCAACAGACTGGCCACAGAATTCAAAGCACAAGTAGATCATGTTACAGTAGCCTCACTACAGTATGACTAAGGTGCATATGACTGTGGCCAGATAAGAAGACACTAGGAATGAGATCAATTGTCATACTTCCTTCAACTGTGCACATTTAGTTTGATCCATCACTGAGAACTTGGCATCTAGGCTGAGGCCCAAGTTCAAGAGTATATCCAAATGGTGAATCTGAATCTTCAAGGAAAAGCATAACCCATTCAGGAAAGGTTGAATCCCTGTTACTTGATATACATTTTTATTGACCAAAAACACTTCTGTCTTTCCTCAATTAAGCTTCCATTTGTTTGCCTTTGTCCAGTTTATTTATGACATTAGGCACCGATTTAGAATGAGCAGCTTCCTCAGATTTAGATGGAAAGGAGAAAAGAGTTAGGTTCCCTCAACTTACTAGTAATAAGGGGTAGCAGCCCCAACTTGGGGCAATCCCAGTAGTTCCAAGTATATTTTAAATAGCCTGGATGATAAGAGGTACTTTGTAAGGAACAGTCAAAAAGAATTCCCCGAGAACACCTTCTGAGATCACCCTTCCAATAGAGCAGCCACTTTATAACAGTGTCTTCCTCCCCATCTCAGAAGAATTTGATGGTCAAAATGGTATTAAAAAAACTAAAACTACTGGAAGATCCAGCAGAACTAACAGGGACTTACTTCTGTTGTCTAGGCATAGATTGTCTACCAAAGTGACCAAAGCAGTTTCTGACCCATGGCCTGGCTTGAAACCAGATTCAACTGGATCTATATCATCATGATGATTTTATATTCCATACCCATAAATATTATGGGCTAGTTTCCAGGCTTTTCTTGTATAGAAATATGATGATTGCAATGTAACAGTAATCACAATACTATCGTAATCTGCACTGTAAAGCCCCAGTGCTTTGTTCTCACTAGGATATGCATTGTAAAACTGTTTTTTAAATACAGAAATATGTAAGCAGAAGAACTTCATGTTTTTAAAATAAGAACCAAGAGGTTGATTTAAAACAAACATACAAGCTACAACAACTTAAAAGTGAAGCAATATAAAATAATTCTGAAAAATATCAATAAGGAAATAAAAAGGACCCACAACAAGATAAGGCAGCATGATGAAAAATGAACCATGCTTCTGTGAATGCAGGTGGCAGAATGCAGCTGCTTTGTTTCCAGTTGTTAACTCCTGAAGCAGGAACATCAGTGCAGTCCTTGACCTGTGCCTTTCCCCCTGTTCAATAGTGTTTTTGACCAAATATAGGACTGAATACTGATTTAGTCAGACGCATTGAAAACATAATCTGTAAGGCATAGGAAGTTGCCCTGTATCAGGCCAGCCCCTTGGTACATCTAACCCAGTATTATCTGGCAGTTTTATGTCTAGGGCCTCAGTCAGGATTCTTTCCTAGCCCTACCTCAAGAAATGGGTTTGAAACTGGTACCTTCTGCCTGCAAAGTAGCTATTCTAACACTGTGCTATTGAATTTGATTTGTATTGATCTACTCTTGATTGCAGTACACTGATTGATTTCAAATTACCTACTGTGACGTACAGCTAATTTAGATTCAAATCAGATTTTCCTGGGTATTTGAATTAAGAACATCAGAAAACCATTGTGTTTCAGAGCAATAGCAATCCAGTCCATCATTCTGTTCACACAGTGGCAAAACAGCTGCCCACTTGATCCCGCAAGGAGAATGTGAGTACAGCAGCCCTCTCCTGCCCAGGTTTCCAGCCACCTGGATTAGCCTATAGGTAGCCTATAGCCATTAGAACCAGTAGCTTCTCCATTAATTTGTTCAATCCATTTTACAGCCATCCATATTAGTAGTCATTACTCCTTCTTGTGGCAGTGAATTTCATAGTTTAATATAGTTTAACAATAGTCTAAGTGTAGTCACACCAAAGATTTATATAGCAAGAAGATGATCTTGGCAGTTTTATTTCGATTTCTTTCCTACCTTATGCCTTATGTGGAGTTGTCTTTGTGCACAGAAGTGATGCACTGGGTCACCATGTTCATCAAACTGTCCATCAAGATTCCTTTCTTGATCGAGCACAGCTAGCTTAGATCCATCAGTTTGGGATTTTTTTGTCCTAATGTGCATTACTTTATATATGGTTACATTAAACCACATTGGCCATGTTGATGTACATTCTCCCAGCCTGAAGACATCCCTTTGGAGCTCCTCATTGGCAAGAGAAATATATACATCTGTAGGGCTGCATAGCAGAGAGTTGGGCTTGAGATTGTGTGCACCTATGCAAGTTCAGCAATAAAAACTGGCAGTATTTGCACGAATTTCAAGACCCCACCCAAAAATGAGTTTTCACAAATAGCTGTTACAGAAAAAAGAAACAAACAACAGCCACAAACTGAATCCATGCATTGTCTTAACTCAGTACAGATTGAATCAATGCCAGTGACAAGAAGTGACAAAATCTTCAGGGATGAATTAATGGTAAAGGAGAGAAGAAGAGTCCACATCCATGAAAGAAGGTTTCAGCTATATATACTTCAAAAAAGGAAAGCAAGAGAAGGAAAACAACTGATAGAATGAAAGAAGTTAGCAAGGAAGTATCAAACAAACTTTTGGGCTTAATGTAATAATGAAAGGTTTTTAGGTGGAGTGAAGTGTCCATCCTTATCTCTCACCTGTGATGACCTGAAACTCCTAGTTCCAAGAACTGAGACCTGGAATAATTTTAAGCAGCATCTTTTGCCATGAGCGGGAGCTAACAGCACTCTGCAAGGTCATACATATTAAAATACATTAGCCTCATGCAATTAGAAAGAATGAGAATGAGTGCACCAGCTCCTCTTCCCCCGCCCCACTTTGTGGCTGTTCTCAGCATTCTTGAAATGGAAGCAAATCTCTACAAGGGAAGCCTTCAATACTCAAAGAGACTGCCTGCATGATTTAGAACGCATGGATAGCAGAGCTATTTATTTATTTATTGCATTTATATACTGCCCCAACAGCCAAAGGCATCTCTGGGTGGTTTACAAACATAAACTCCCCCCACACACAACAATAAAATACCCAAATAAAACATGAAAACACTAAAAAACAACACTAAAAATACAACACCAATAATTCTGTATATATATTACAGCAGTAGCAATACAATATTAAATATTCTATATATCGCTACAGCAATAGCAATACAATATTAAAATAATAATAGCTCATAGCAGCTCAGTAACAGACCATAATCTGATGTCCCACTAGATCCAAATGCATACAGTGATATTAACACTTCTACATTATTTATTATAACTTCATTAAAAACTGATCTGAAACATGGATTTTTAACCACTTGTATATAAGAAGGAATATGCTCCTGCCCAACTTTTCCCAGAAACTCAGGAATAAATTTCTGTCCCAAGTATTCTTGGCTAGAATCTGTGCTGTGTTTTGGGTTAGCTTTGTTTTGTCTTTCCTTGCAGCATATTGGCTTGACCACTTTGTCAAGCCATCTGGGTTATTATGCTAATTATTTTTCAAATCATGCAGTGACTCCAGCACAGGGCTGCTTGTTTGTTCTCTGCTTATAACAAAAGCAAAAACAAACCAAAAAAGATGTGGTAATAAGGCATGGGATAAGGATGAGGAATACTCTCCTACCCTTCTCCTGACAACTGCCATCATGCACATTCCTTCAAGTGTTGTTATTCTATGTTCCTAAATGACTTAATTATGCATTTCACTACCTGTGATGTCTCATGGCAAGAAAACATTACCTTCTTCAGTGGTAAGAGCCCAAAAAGAATATGAGTCAGGAATGGCCCATGCTTGCCTGGTTACTGAAGTTGTGGTTAAGAATAGATCCCAAGGTCAAACTAACTATACAAATCTCAGCCATTTCTTACACATATCAGGCATGTAAACATGTGGGATATCTAGGCATGGTTGTACCCACATACCCTCATTTTTTTGTGTTGTTGTCATTAGGATTTCACACATTAAAGTTCCATGCTTGACATCTGCCTGCATCAGGCAAATCTATTAAATTTGTGGCTTTCTAAATTCCAATGGTCCAAATTGCTTGTGATGGGGCTATAACACATTTGGGAGAGTCAAAATGTGTAAACCCCTGTCCTGCTACTCTTCCAGTACCTGCCCAGGTTAATGTTATATTGTTTTCTTTGGCTATTGACCCATCTAATGGCTTCTATCTTGATTACAACCATTTTGCCCATAAATACGAGTGAGTTGGTATACGGTAGCCAAATCCAGTGACTAGGGGACCCTCTTTGATCTGCTCAGATAATGCACTCCTGTATCTTACCTCTATATCTGTTTTATGAATGGAGGATATCACTTCTATCTGCCATCTTATGAATGGATGCTTACTATATTTTTCTTTCAGCTTTTAGCTGCCTATTGTAATATAAGATAGCTATCCATGGCAGTCCCTTAGCAAAGAAATGGCAACTTAACTTTATTCCATCTCAACAATATTTCTTCTCTCAATTGCTCCATCTGCTTTGGGTTTTCAATGACATGAAAACTTTTCTCACTTTGGTTGAAAATGTCAACACAAATTATCCTTTGCCTCATAGTTTTCATATAGTATATATATGTCTCTGTTTGCATGTTTGCATTCATGTGAACATGTGTACATGAGTACATAAATATGTGCACAAGATATAACCTGTCCAGAACTTTCATATTCACAGTTCTTTGATAACACTATGCTTTGCAAAATATTTAGATTTCCATACTATATTTAGGGTGCAATCCTATGCATATTTGGACCATGATGATGGTGGTGGTGGTGGTGGAGGAGGAGGTGGTGGCGGCGGCAATGCTGTCTGGGACATGCTGGGAACTCTAGGATTTTTTCCATCTAAACATGCAGAAGATTGTGAGTTTATTGCTGCCGTGTTGGCATATATAGCTTTTACTTTCTCTTTTGTTTTTTTTAAAGGACCATTTACTTTTTATTCTACAAATGGCACATTAAAGAAATACAAATAATGAGTTTATGCAACCAAAAGGATAATACTAACACAAGCCAGTAATGATATAGCATCTCTTCTTCTAAAATGAGAGGAAGTAAATGATTGACTTTATTGGATTTTCAGTCAAGGCTTTCTGTCATGATTTAGAGAAACACTTTATCATATTCTTGAGTTTAGCCTTATTCCTGAAAACATTTCAGCAATTAGACCAGCAGTACAAATCATTTGTCCTACACAAACCCACTCAATTTAATGGTCTATATAGCGCAGAAAACTCTGTAATACTTTACTTTCCTCCTGAAAACAGACCTCTGTTTCTTTGTGTCTTTTCCTCCATCTGCCCCTAATAACATCACTACAAACTTCCCCAGAGTGAATACAAGTTAGTTGTGAAGTTTCCAGTAAATTTTAACCAGGTTTCTCTTCGGAGAAACCCATATCTAAAATGATTTCAAATCCATATAATTCACATAGCAATTAGCACAGGATTTTTTTTAATTAATAAAGTTCCAACAACTAGTTAGTGTGTTCAGCAGTCCATGTCATGGGAACATGGTAAAAGTTTGACTGGGGATGAAAGGTATATGTCACTTGTTCTTGTGCGTATTTTAATTTACAAAGGATAACATTTCCTCTGAAGCTTGAAGCTTCAGGGCAATGATATGATGCTGCCCATCAGAATGATAGCTTGCAAAACATTACAATTATTTTTTGAGCAACTTACCTATTTTGTATAAGTAGATGAGAGATTTTTAATCTCATGGCATACATGTCCTGGCCATAGTCTCTATACCCAGGAAATTACAATTTGCTGGAAGCTTATGTAGACCAATTCCTTCTTTCTTACCCTTTTTCTTTTTCAGTTGACTCCCCAGCATTCTTTAGCTCCTAGAGACCACTGACCATGTTTAGTCATCATCAGGCTACTCAGTACTCCCATTTGATTTAGTAACTAATTTATTTCTGCATAGTTGGGAAGTTCCCCAAATATGCATAAACTTTATATTATCTAAGAGCAGCCCCAGTTTAGTTCCAAGTAGATAGGCATGGGAACATTTAGGATTAAGTATATGTAGATATGCCGTATTTTAAAGATATGTGAACCTCAATCCTCTTTTTACCCCATTAAACGTATCCCAGGGATGGGAGATATCCAATTGTCTTGTAGGCAATTAAGAGGAGATAGCTTTAAGGAGCCAAAGTAGATTGCTTTGCTGTGAGCTTCTGTTAAATGCAGGAAATTCAACTGACTCAATTTCTCACTTATTACTTTCATTACTAGGTATACTTTCTCATGATAAAATCACTTTCATTAATAAAAAAGAACCAAATACAATAGGTGCAGCTCTAGAAATATACTACAGTTTAATGATGATTGCACCTTAATAGTAGCATCCACATAACAGGCCAACCTAACTGAAACCCACATACACCTATTTCCCCCACCCCTTCTGTAACAGAAAGTCTTGGCAACAAGGCAGCTCTTGCTTCTTTGTCAGTGGTATTGATTTTAGATTTACTGCTACTTGAGTCTTTTTATTTCCTTCTTTGTGCTACTAAAGAAATTTCACTGGGGTCTTTCAAGTGTTGCAGGCATCGATGTTGATATAGATAATTTTTTAAACACCTACACACACTTCTTAGTGCCACACTTATGCTAGTGTGTATTTAATTTAATTTCAGTCAGGTGATACGACAGATTCTGCGGCACCTTAAAAGACTAGCACATTTATTTATGGCATAAGCTTTTGTGGACTAGAGGTCATTTCAAAAGATGCAGTCATATGGTATATAATTGGGTGGGCTAAGTCCATGAAAACTTATACTGTAATAAACATGCTAATCTTTAGATCTCCCAAGGTTGTTGCTGTTACTCAGGTCACTTTGAATGGCCATTAGCATCAACATATTTAGCTTCATCTTCAACAAATGTGAAGATACTGTGCCAAACATTGCAGTTCAGTATCAGTCCATATCAGAGAGAAATCCAAACTGATGTCACCCCTCATTGAAATATTTCCTAGTTTGGAAGACTTCTTTTGTTCCAGGCAACTAATAGGATATATGGATTCCTTGCTCTATCCTCTTCTTGATGGAATAACCAAACAACCCCTATTGTTACTCTGGTTAACAGTAAAAGAAGCACAGGGGAAAATTCCTGATCCTTTACTACTGACATTGCTTGGAAATAGTTATCTTAAACACAAGAAGTCTCACCATCTAAGTGTGTGCTTCCCAAGAACAGCTGGATGCTCCATTTTTACAAACTAAAGTTTAAAGTCTGATGTTCCATTTTGGAATCTGTGAGAATTAATTACATAAAACTGTAGAAATTTTTGAAATGGTTTAGGGCTTAATGCTATGCATATTTAGGGAAAAAAGGTCCTACAGTTCCCAGCATTCCACAGCCAGCATGGATTTTGCCATTCTTACTTCCAAGGCCATTGGCTGGATGAGATTTGGCTGCTTGCCAGACTTAATTAAATACAGAAAACCTTAAAATGTGGAAACATAAAACTGATTAAATACATAGTCCTGGTCATATAATTGTGCCCTTAATCTGTTTTATGTTTCTGCATTTGTGTGTGTGTGTGTGTGTGTGTTTAGTCTGGCATGCAGCCTAGTCTCATCAAGACTATAGAATCCCAGGAGACACCTCAAGGAGCAACAAGTCCCTCTCTTTGACAGCCACAATTATGAGCAGAGTTTGTCTTGATGCAGCTATCCATCCTTTTTCTTCCCCCATTCAAGTTTTTGAAAATCAGCTGGCACAGTGACTTTTGTGATCCCTCTGAGGAGACAGCAACTATCTGCTCCTTCAAGTGCCCAGTGGCAGCTTGCAAAGGCTTCCCATGCCTGCTCACTGTTGTTTAATTACATTTTGGGCCTGGAGATGGCCACATTTTTTTTTCTTGGTTAGTTGTCCATGCAGCAGGTTCTCTTCCTCTTCTCTTTTGCTTGAAGAAAACCCTGCTAGAAACAGGTTCTGCACTTCCTTCTCCTTGATAAAAATAGGAACAGTTTGGCATAGATGACTTGTTCAATTAATGTAGTAGTTTGAGCTTCTTTTCTAAGCTTAACCATGCAGAAAACAAAAGGAGCAACATCTCAGTTACAGTGTTGGCTTAGTATTCTGTATTTTTATGTTTCATATTTGTTCATGAAGTGAAAGAGGGGCTAATACAAGAAGCAGAAGTGGAGAGAGCAAGCTACGAACTAAAGGGGCTGGCTCTGCCAACTTCTGGGTCCAGTTGCTGGCTCTAGCCTTTGGAAGCCTTTTCTCATGGTTCAAAAACTCTTTACACTCTCCTATTTTAAATCACAATCCTGTTTTAAGCCACATATCATCTTGCTTGAATGAATTCACTCAGGATTCAGACTCACAACAATTTAACTTGTAGGTTGTCAGAGGAAGAGGAACACAGGACTTCTAAATCTCTAATATTAGGCTGAAGAGGGACATTTTGCATGTTCAGTGCTGAAAAATAGAAACAAACCAGATCCTTTGTGATACCTAGACTTTAAAGAAATACAATGCCATGCCTTCTTGTAATAAAATGTTCTGGGAAGTAAGGAAGCATGGTGGCATGTGGTTGAAAGCCGCTTGCTACTGTATCAGCTAGCTCAAGAGTACATGCAGTTGCACAATGACGTTTTGAAGACACCGATATTCCTTGTAATATCCGCAGGGGTATCACAAAGGACCTCCACAGATCTGGTGAGGCTAGACATAGGGTAGCTCAGAGAACACCTTCTTTCATTAGATTTGCTCCCCTTGGAATATTAGCCTCTGGCAACTCAGCTTTGATGCCTCTTGAGGAAACCCCTTTTTTCCATTATGATGAATGCTGGAACAGTTTGGACTAAACATTTAAATTTATGTCAGTGCTGCACATTGCAGAAGGTACACCTTGATCCCAGAGTATCGTGGCAAATTAAATGATAGCTGCTAGTAAGCTGCCGTTTAAATTTCCTACAATGCCTTGAAGTGACACTGCCCAGGAGGCATTTTGGGGTGTTGTGGGAAAAATGAATGGTGAATCAAACCTCTCCTGGCAGTTGCAGGACTGCTATAGCCTAGGGCCATCCACTGCTAGCTAAGCCCCCAGGCCTTATAGGTGCCACCAACTGGTATAGAGGTAGTCTTATCAAACAGCATTATGCAAAGAGCCCCCTCAAGCCTGGACCACACCATGGGAGAATTTGATCCAGATGCCATCCTAGAAGAGGAATGATTAGCTGAGATATGGAGTAGGGAACATGTGGCCCTCCAGATACTGTTGGACTGCAATGCCCATCAATCCTAGCCACCATCACTATGGTAGGGCCTTTTCAGATGTGGCACTCATTTCTGTAATAGCCTTAGTAGGATGTCTATCTTGCAGTATTTTTATATGCCTTTCGCTTACTATATCTCTCTTAAATGGTGATCTATTAATTCACTGTTTGCTACTGCCTGTGATCTTTGATGCTTTTTAACTATATATTAAAGCTGATTAACTCATAAATCAAAGCAGATATTAAATTGCAACACTTTTTAAATAATTTTAATAAATATATTGTTGACAATTTGGTCTCCCTTTAATTAAGCCTTTTTCTCAGCAAAGTCTACAGGAAGAATCAGCTTCATCTAGGTTCTGTTATAGTTGTGTGTCAGGGGAAATACGTGTCTTTATATCCTAAAAGGGCTTAGGGTCTCAGAAAGTCCCAGTGAAATGCAGAGTGCCGTTCTATCACAATATAAAACAGTTCAAGCATAGAAAAGGATGTAGAAGCATGGAATGAAGCTAAAGTAATGCAAAAACAATTTCAAGGGAAGCTGAAGCAGAGAATGAGATGTATATTAAAGCTAGAAACATGCATAGCAGAAAAAGGGCACCTAGAAGTGGCACAAAAAAAACCCTTTTAAGTGATAGCCTGGCAATTTAAGGTAGGAAGCAGGAGTCATTGTGCTATGTTTCAACAAATCAGGCAATAGGGAGACTTCATAGCATGCTTCTTCCAGGCAACCCCCTCCTCACCCACCCCCCCAAAAAAAGAAATCTCAGGGGTAGAAAGCATGTGTGCTTTTTTACATGAAGGTTGTCTATTTTCTGTATTAATTTTTGTTTTAATGCAGAATTGTGACCAAACACCACATTAATAGCATTTGCTTCTTGCTTTTCCACTACACAACCTCTAGGTGACAGTGTGCTAAAACAAAATAGCATAAATACACAAGCAGAAAATGTGTTGTTTCTTTTTCACAAATATTATATTTTGCCTGCTCTAAGAAAACCCTCATTGAATGTGATCTTTAAAAATAGATTTGAAACCGGAAGGTCATAACATTATATAAGAAATCAAAATAATCTCAGAATATGGAATAACAGGGTTGTATAAGGTAGAAGTGCTTTTCTCTTTCCCAGGGGCTGCCTTCCAGTTGTAGGTGGAGTCAAAAGGGACAGAGCAAAAGGACTGAGACTACCCACATATTTTAGCTTAAAGTTCTTACTCCCAGTAAGCAAGGCTTGGTAGAGGCATTTCAAACTTTCAGAAGAGGAGGGGAGCTGCAAAAATGTTAGGAAAGCACTAAACAGTGAGTAGTTGGTCACTGGAGTGTTACCAGGAGAAACAAAGGAGTGTTACCAGGAGAAAGGGCATGGCCACCTAAGGATCAAGATTGGGTTTCCAAATGGGCCAGATTGGCTTCCATGCCTGAGACTCTGCAGCCCTGATATATGATGCTGCAATATACCTAGTTGACTAAATAGATGCCACCTCATTTTGCTATAGTTATTAGGAATATTTTCAAAGCCATGATCTACTCTATCATTCACAGCTAAAGATACCCTTATCACTTGGGGGGAGGGGGCAGTCTGGGCAGAGCACCAATAGGAACCTCCAAGGGCACGCTTCGAATTGTAGTTCCATTGAGGCCCAAGCCATCTGTCATGTCCATTCCCCACAATACCTCTCAGTTAACATGGAGTCCAAAGACAGTCTTTGGGAAATGAAGATTGCAGGTATCTCACCTACTCTTCATTCTGAAATTCATCTAAAGGCTCAGTGCTTAAAAGAAAGAAAGGACACCATCTGGTAAGTTTGGAGGGTGGGGAAATGTGAAACAAGGAAGAGATTTCAGTGTGCAGTAGGCACAGAGGCCTGAGTTAGGGGCTAGGCAGCAACCCAGGAGACCAGGGTGATGAAAACAAAGCAACCAGAATGGAGAAGGTGGGGTAGCATGATGGCTGAAAGAGGAGATACAAATAAAGACCAGAATGGGATATGTCTGTTATGAAATCTGGAGTTCTGGTGGATGTGTTTTTATTGTTGGTTTATTGTCGTTTTTTTACCCTTTTATACTGTTTTCTATGGTTTTATAGTTGTAACCCACTCAGATGGCTAGTGGGATGGGTTAGAAATCTAATCAATAATTAATGATAAATGGTAAGGAACATGAATTTGATGAACAGATCCTTATAGATCATCATTATTATAGGGCATGTGTTTTGAAGGCACTTTGCTTAGCACCCCATGCAAAAAAGTCTTGGATCAAAGCTTTTGTGCCATAGACGATCTGGCAAGGGAAGCACCTATGATGTTTACTGTGGAGTACACAGATATCAGTGTGAGTTTTAACTTGATGGTGATGAGATGTGTGTTCATGTGTGTGTGATTGTGGGAGTAGGTCCTGTTTAAAAATAATAATTTCATGATTTTTCTACGTCTGACTGCCATGCCACGATGACAGGTACTTTATGCTGAAAAACTTTTTTTTGCAAAAATGTTAACAGACTGCAAAGTTGTGGGGGCCTTGCACTTAAATTTCAGATCCCCTCTCATAGGGAAAAGCCAAGTTCACTAATGGTTCACTCAGGGAACTGACTGAATTCTCCTGTGTGTGTGTGTGTGTGTGTGTGTGTGTGTGTGTGTAAAAGCCCACTGTTCCTTTGAGGATCTTGAAAAGACTTATATTATTTTCCTAGATAGCATAGTTAGCAGCACCATAAATATATGCATCATGCTTAAATTGTGTAAGAAAATATGGGAAGTGTGGTGAAAGAGTTCTGTGACTATTTCCTCTAAAAGAAGGGGTGGAGCCCCACAAAGCACAAGGATTAGAATTAATGTAATGGACAAACCAGTACCACTTTTTTTTGGTAAAGAGTACAAAGAACTGACAGAAAGAAACTGTAGACAGGATTTATGTATTGTAGAAAAATTCCTTGACCACACAGCAAGTGACATTCTACAAGGTCAGCAAGCATCGTAAGGGCTGTAAGGTGCTTATATGGATAAAGAACTGCCTTGAAGAATGAAGACAAATGGCATCTGGGAGACAAAACACTCCAGGATGGATAGAAGTGACAAGTGCAATGCTGCAAGTCTTTGTATTAGTCCACTTTGTGTTAACGCTATATATCAGTAACTGGAAGGAGATAACACCCACACAAACATGATCCAAAATATGTTTGTGTAAGAACATAGCTAAGGGCAGAAGTGGGAAGATTTGTGTTGCTCTATGACCTTCTTGTTTCTTGCATCATTGAACACACCAAAATATAATGATATTTTAAAAACACAATTTTCTGAAAGAAATAAAATATGGCTGATCTAAATGCCCATCTCACCCAAGTTTCCCAACTTTGTAGGGGGAACTTGTGGAAGCTCAGAAATTAGGGAAGGACTGATTAGTGTGTGATATTCTTAGGAGTTACACTTGGAAAGTTTCTTTTATAGTTTAAAAAACCAGTCACAGCTTAGCAGCATTAGGTAGTAGGAATGCCTGGTGCATGTTTTGGAAACAGAGTCACTAATGCCCTTGAAAAAGACACCACATCGGCTTTCCCCAATCTGGTACCCTCTAGATGTGTTGGACTGCAACGCCTATAATTTGCAGCTAGTATCTAGCAGGCACCAGTTTGGGGAAAGTTGCAAGATGTCACACAGTGTCTTCCAAGGGATTGTAGTAATTCCAGTTCCAACTGTATGGTAGCCAGCAAATGTACATGCACATGTTCACACACACAGAGTGAAAATATTTGGTACAAACCAAGATTTCATACTGCTCTTTGAAAGTTGTTAAACTGATTTGAATGCTGCCAGCTCTGATTCCAGTCTGAATCCAAATATTGGTTTAGTAATCCAACTTTTCTCCCATTGGCTAGTATTTGAAATAAACAATGGCTATACTTTTTGATGGGGAGGGTGACAGTGATGTTTGCGGGCATAGTATTTCCTTCTATGTTTGCCGAATTTCAGAAAAGAAATGCAGGGGAATTTTTTCTAGAAACTGTTAGATTTTGATTAATTTTCTTTTAAAGAGGGAAAAGACCAATGATGTTTTATTTATATATTGACAAAACTTGGAGCTATTTTCAGGTATATTTGCCCTTTCTAAGAGGATCCTATCTGATAGGTAGTGTGCAGGGAGCTTTGTGCAAGAATAGAGGGGTTTTAGGGGTTTCTAAAGAGTAATGTATTTATTCCCTGATATTGTGAGCAGTTATTATAAATTGACATGCATCATTGTTAGTGTTAAGAACATTGAAATATCATCCTACCTAAGAATCTTGCAAAATGTCAAAAAGACAGGTGCAATTTTTTTGTGGAAGGGGAGCATCAGCTGTCTTTAGGCAAGACACCTGTCAAAATTTCAGATGATAGGTGCAGACAATAGGGAGATGTATGACAAACAGTTTAAAACTTGTTTGTTATCTGCTAAACTAGCAGAAAATTTCTGGAATATGCAATAGGGCAAAGGTGGATAATGGATTTGAATCACACTGTGCAGGAGCTGAAAGATTGGAACATGTAGTAGCTTCCAAACAAACATCCAACACCATCTTCTTCCAGATTTTGGAAACTCCAGACTCTTTTTTTAAAGTAATGTGTCTCCTGGAAGAGAGGACAAGCAGAGATTGGGCTTACTTCCAAGTACATGACTGCAGGGTTGCAATCTAAAAGCTGTAGAATTATCTTTATTTATTTTAACTAGCCAAATAAACAATATTGGATTGTTTATTCTTATTTTATTTTCCTGCAAGTTTCTTATGACATTCTGGACATGTACCTCAGGGATCTGAAAGAATTTACTCATTCTGGTTTAAAAACTTTCAGTAAAGCAGGACCACAATAGCCAGGGCTGGGACAGCGGGGGAATCATTCCCATTGACAACTGTTATCACATTTAAAGGAACTTGTATGGAATAGTTTGATCTTGTCCATTCCAGAAGTAAAAAGAAAGAACAAAAATATTTGCAAATCTGTACGTGAATCCCAACAGCATAGGAATCCATTGCTCACAGACAGCGCTTATAAGACGACAGTATGACTGGATGAAACATCCAACGGAAATGGTACCCTGTTCCAAAATACTAGAAAGAGGACTATTCCTCTATATTCTCATAAATAAGGTTAGTTGATACGGACATGCTACAGGGTTGAAAACATTATTGTCACCGATACCTGCACTCTTGCATTTCTGCAATGTTCTTAATGCCAGAACCATCAGAGAAGGACCTGTGTGGACTAAATAGCATATAAAAGAAGGCATACTGCAACCAGGATCTGGTTAAATTCTGGTCATTCATGTATTTGTTTAATACCACCATTAATTTTATTCTAGTGAATCCAAGTAACCAAGTATACCTGACATATAATTTTAGCACTTTATATAATCTGCAATAGAATTAGTCCTACAACCACGAGGTGTAAAGATAAGCCCATATTCAGAATGCCCCAGGCTCTATAGTACAAGGATCCGAGTTGGTATGAGTGCTTCCCAAAAGTGATAAGAAAATTGATTGCTTGAATCATATTAATGATTTATGAAATGCCTGAGAGACATCAGAAAAGAAAACATAATTTTTGGATATCATGTCATTTATTATTCGTATGGGATAATCAATGTGCACGGCAGTATGGCCATCTCAGATACCAAAAGGATATATTCTTGTGGATTGAGGGATATTACACAAATCGAAGGAAAAGGTATTCTGTCCCAGTTACTGCCTGCCAATATCATAAGATAAACAAATATATCAGTTTCTACGTGTCAGAAATCTTGCTGCAAAGGCATTATAGATCTGGCACAATATATTGGCAGTCTGTCAAATGGGGAAATATATTTCTTGTCAGTTAGAAAAGGGTGGGTGGTGGCAGCTTTTCAATGCATGTTACATTATATTTGCCTTCATATCTTTACTGTAAACACTTGATATGAATATTCCTCATTTCACAGTGCCTATGATCCAAAGGCCTTTCCAAAGGCATTCATTAGCCTCCCCTTTTGGGAGAACTGTGTGCAACCATGAAATGGATCTGACCCAATGTCTTCAACATCTGTGACAAAAAAGTCATGACAAATATCAAACTATACTCACACACACACCAAGCAACATGCTTGGTCTGAGCCATCCACAATGTATACTTTCTGGTTCAGACCTGTATAATTCTTCCCCAGCCACTTCAACTGGCATCTAACTTCCAACAATAGTGTTAAAGGATATTTAAAATGGGAAGGGGTATTTTAGAAACAGAAATGGTGAAAGTCACATTCAGCATCCTTTATTATATCTTAATCTATTAAGTGAAGCAATTGAACTCAAGCAGCACTAAACATGCCTTGATTAGGAACCTCTTTGAACTGGTAGAAAGTAAGCATGTTGCCTTGAAAAAAGCCCTGGCCTGATATTCCAGCAGTTAATGCCTTGAATGTATGACCAGACAAAATCTGGTAATCATCATACGCTATAGTATGTAATAGTATGTATACTGGCTCATTTCCATTTGTTCTTTTCAAATCTTTTCACTGCACTGTTATTTTATGGAAAAACTGCAAAGCCAGTTTGTAATCTCCCCTCCACTAGAAATTTAGTAAATAAAATTACCCCAATCAAAGCTCCACAAGTCTGCTTCTTTTCCTGGTTCCTGAAGGGTTCTGGTGTTACTTCTTTGAAGCAGGTTAACTGGAAAGGAGAAATTAATTTTGATATAGCGTTGTTAGTACCTGGCACGCACCACTGACTTTTCAGATTGGGGAAAGGCCAACCTGAAAGAACATGCTTAGTAGTTGCCCTCTCTGATCCTGAGCCAAATGTAGTATGCATATCTGAGAAGGATGCTTATGTTGCAGGCTACCTAGAATGTAAGCTCAGATTGATCCTTCTTTGATTAAGTGTGTGTGTGTGGGTGTGGATAATATTGGAAAAGCAGAACTTTGTCCCTTTCATCATAACTATTATGCTGAACATTGCTAACTTGCTTCCTTTTTCTTTGCTTTAATTGCTTCCACTGACATGTAACTCAAATAGTGACCTGGTTTGCATGATCAGAATAAGCCACGGTGACTTCTTACCTATCCTGTTGTGTTCTAGGGGAGTTAGCATAATTGCCCTTTACAAGGCAGCTTGTCAAGCTACCGTATTTTTCGCTGTATAAGACGCACCTGACCATAAGACGCACCTAGTTTTTAGAGGAGGAAAACAAGAAAAAAATAATAATCTGAATCAAATGGGCACATAATCACAGGCACATTCCCCATCACTTCCCCATGGGCTGCACATCTGACAGACTCACTGCACACACATATTCGCTCTATAAGACGCACAGACATTTCCCCTTACTTTTGAGGGGGGAAAGTACATCTTATAGAGCAAAAAATACGGTACATGAATCTGGCCAGGATGGCTTGTTGAGGTGGTTAAGAATCTACATAGAACCCTTGGCTGTTCTGGGGTGGGATATTTTTTTTTTTAACTCTGGCTGGATTGACATGACATGAGCAGCCATGCTACTGAAGCAAAGGATGGTTACACTAGTGGATTGAGCACATGGTGGGCATATGTGGCAGGGGAAATAGGTGACCATGTCTACCAGGCCAGTGAGCACCAATAAACATATAGCTGAAATGGGGCAACTGTAAAACCACATGGTTGGGGGAAAGCACCTAAGTTTGCAAAAGCAGTAAAAATCTTTCACAATCTTTAAATAATAAAACATAAGGTGATAACCTTGCTTCCCCCATACTGGAGTCTGAGTATACTCAGTAGTTGTAGAATACTGTGTGTCACTTTAAAAAAGATAACGGTGGACATGGAGCATCCTAGAGTATTGCATCACTGTCTGTAAGAAATCCTTAACAGGAGCACTGCAACATTCGTTTTCAGTGCTTTTTTCCCATCACCACAACATGCTTTGCAGTTCTCTGATCCAAGGAGTTTACAATTTAAATAGGAACACAAAGGAAGTTAGTGAATATTTATTTTTCCCCTGGGTTAGTTATGTCTCTGTTTCCCTTTTCTTTCTGTGGGGCACAAGGAACAAGGCAATGGGTAGATTTGTTTTAGAAAGCTTTTAGCATTCATGTGGAACCATGGAGGATTACTATAACTGTGATCCCTCCACCTATGGAACACCCTTTGATCTACATGAGAAATGGGGAAGGAGATTGGTGATCCCTTTTCTCTCATTCAGCCCTATATGACAGCACTTGTGCTGCTCCGTAGGGACCTGTAAAATTTCAGAACAAATTTAGTACATTTAATGGTGGGGGCTTGAGAAAGGAGGGGAAAGAATCTTGCTTACCATTCCAGTGACACAAGTCTCTTCTGGATTAAAGATCCTTATGTAAGTGGCAAACTCCAATTGGACAAAATCTATATTCTTAAAAAGAGGGGTTAGTTTAAAAGAAACCTCTATGGAAACACAATCTCTACCTGTTCCATGAGCAGAAATGTCAGTGCTATCATACATGGGACTGCATTTGCTTGTGTGTGTCGTATAATTTTCAATGGCTCTACCCTAATACAGATTTCCTTTCCTCATCTTCTCAATATTTCTTTGGTTACAAGGATAATTGACCCCTATATACCTCATCAGGATTTAAAGCTTGACAGAAAAATGCCCCACTGATCAAAATTTGAGATTTCTATATAAAAATTATATAGTTGTAACTTATGCTAAGCAAAAAATTGCTCAATGACTGAACAAAAGCTATGAAGATAGATTTCACTTAAGTAATTGGCTCTCTTTCTATTGCTTCTGGTCCATTAAATTTGTCAGTAAAATACATGAGCACATAAGGTCAATGATCAAAGAATGTTTACAGGTGTAATCAGTTTAAAATGGGATAATTAGCCACATTATCACAGTTAACTGAATTGCAGAAAATAGAAATGGAAAAAGCCTGTTGGGTCACTTTGTCAATCTCACAACCAAGCAGACTTGTTTTCTAGACTGCTACACAACAAGTGATTTTTAAAGGCCCTGTTCTTCTTGTAATACATTCTTGAGGGCAAGGTGAGGGGAATTATGGTGAGTAGAATTAACCTTAAAGTGTACCAATGACAGGGAAGCATGAATGCTAAGGATGAAAGTAAGTAGCAATCTATATAGAAAGGTAAGACAAGCCATTTGTATAGGCTGCTGGATGGATATATCTGTGTAAGCAAAGCATTCCATGAGAGATCATTGTGGATTGTGCCTAGATATATTGGACTTAATGTAGCAATGCGGAAGCCCTGTATTGGTTGATTAAAAGAAAAAAAGAAATCCTTCCTTGTTACACACTGTTCATTCTTTTTATCCCTTGTTGCTGTTTCTTTCTTCTCAGTAGAACATTTTCCTTTAGGGGGAGCAGGACATGTAAAATATTACCCTATCTTGTTTGCTGCAACTTGAGTTGATTAGTCTTACATTTGGGGATAAACAAGAAGAAATCTTGTCCTTACTCTTTCTGACAGCCTTTCAGATTCTTGAAGAGTGCTATCATACCCTCCTTCAGTCTTCTCTTCTCTTCTCTTCTCTTCTCTTCTCTTCTCTTCTCTTCTCTTCTCTTCTTGGAACATAACCCACTTCTATCAGTCTTTCCTCATAGGGCTTTGTTTCCAGACCATTTTTGTTGCCCTCTGAATCCTTTCTAATTTTTTTGCATCTTTCTTAAATGTTAGTGCCTAGAACTGGACAGAATATTCTAGATAAGGTCTGACTAGTTCTGAGTATAGGATAACAAGTATGATTTGGAAGTGATACTTCTGTTCATGCATCCCAAAATAACATTTGTCCTTTTGTGGATATATTACATTGTTGGCCATGTTTAGCTTAATGTCCATGATAACTCCAAGGTTGTTCTCATTTGCAGTACTGATGAGCCAAATATTTCCCATCTTGTGTTGATACAATTGGTTATTTTTTCCTAGGTCAAGGACTTGGCATTTATCCCTATTGAATTTCATTCTCTTGCTTTCAGCCCAGCATTCAAGCTTATATATAAATTTTCTTTCTGTCTTCCAGGATTTTAGCTATTCCACCCAGTTTTGTGTCATCTTCAAATGCGATTATAGTACCTTGTACTTGGTTATTTAAATCATTAATAAAGAAGTTGACGAGCACTGGGCCCAGGACTGAACCTTGACATGCCCCACTTGTTAGCTTTCTCCAGTTTGAGAAGGGGCTGTTGATGACCACTCTTTGTACCCAATTTGTAGCCAATTTTCAACCTACCTAATAGCTGTTCTATCTAGTCCACTTTTTGCTTTTTATCAGAATGTCATGAGCCACTATGTTGAAAGTTTTGCTTGAAAGTCAAGATAGATTATATCCACAGTGTTTCTGCAGTCCTTCTGGAAAGTTACCAACTCAGAAAAATGAGATTAGATTAGTCTGACAGAAATTATTCTTGATAAATCTATGTTGGCTTTTATTAATCACTGTATTTTCTTCAAGGTGCTAGCAGACTGATTTTTTAAATAATTTGCTCTGGATTTTTTCCAGGGATTGATGTTAGACTGACTGGTCTGTGGTTCCCCAGTTTGTCTTTTTTCCCTTTCTTGAAGATGGGGGCAATATTTGTCCTTCTCCTGTTGTCTGACACTTCTGCTTTCCATGATTTATTGTAGATAATAGTCAGTGGTTCTGATTTGTTATAACTCTGGGATGGACTTCATCAGGCCCTAGAGATTTCTGGTTCATCTTGATGTTCCTAGATCATTTGTCTGTTCATCTTGGGCTGTTATCCTGAACTTTCAGATTGTAATTGCTTGTTGCTGTGTAGGTTGTGGATCTTCTTTTGGGAAAAGACTGACATGAAATAGGAATTGAGCACCGCTGCCTTTTCCTTGTTGTCTGTTATTGTTTCACTATCCTCTTTTACTAGTTAAACTCCCCTTTCTTTTACATGTATCTTGTTATGATGTATCTGAAGAAGACTTTCTTGTTGCTTTTAGCATCCCTCCCTGGTTTCATTCCATCACCTGGTTTCATTCCTGATGTTATGCCTGCAATTCTTTGCTGTTTATATTCTTCCTTTGTGGCCTGTCCCTCCTTCTACAATTTGTACATGTCATTATTATTATTATTATTATTATTATTATTATTATTATTATTTCAGGTTGTCTTTTAAATTTTTGTGGAGCCACGTGAGCTTCTGTTGTCTTCTACACTTGTTTCTTGTTGGAATTGTATGTAGTTGCACTTTGAGAATTTCTTTTTTCAAGCTTTCCCATCTCTCTTGGACTCCTTTTCCCTTGACAGTGAGTTTCTATGGGATGTTGCTTAACAGTGTTCTGAATTTGCTAAAGTTGGCCTTGAAGTCCAGGGAAGATTTTTCAGTTGACTTCGCCTCCTTCATAATGGAGATTTCAAATATGGCATGGTCACTTTTCCCCATGGTTTCCATGGCTGCTACTTTGTCCACTTGGTCATCCCTGTTGGTTAATATTAAATCAAGGATAGCCATCCCTCATCTCCAATGGAATCATCCTGTAGTCAAAGTAAATGTTCGAACTCTAGTCCTTCCACTGCTTATAGTGTGCTGATAAACAAAATAAAAGTGATAAGTAATTAAAATGGCTATATAAAATTAAAATGGCTATATAAGTAGCAATATCTCTGCATGGAAGCTAAGTTCAAAGATTATATCACAAGCTGTGACATGCCTGAAATGAAGACTGTACATTATTCCATTTAGTAATGTGATGGAGAAAATGTCATGCCCAAACTTTCAATTGGGCATGCCATCCCACCCCTACTGAAAATAATTGGAATCCTGCAGAAATTCACAGTGATGCACTATGATCTCTACTATGGATCTTCCTACTTTTGGACAGAAATTGCGAGGAGTCGTGGGACTCTATTCTGTTTAAAAATGCATAGGATTGCACTCCTAGGCATCTTTATTAAGCTGACATTAGGGATGTTAAGGAAATTAACTCCATCTAGTTTATTTTTAAAATAGATTTACTAGAACTGTACCTTCCAGAACCAGATATAGGAATGTATGACTTTGTATAGAACCAGGACAAAATGAGTTTGGTGGTGGAAGAACAAGTACCTTAACAGAATCAAACTTGACAGATCCTTTGTTGACATCTGTTTGCTGTATATGTACAATAATTGGAATTGATCTTTCAATGACTTCATTTTCCTGTCCATCTAAGAAAGAATAAGAGAGTTCTGAGATCTTACATTTTATTAAACCTTCTTATCCTTAGTTCAATTATATATTGCTAAAAATATTGTAGCTAAATAGATTGGACCAAAGCCCTTAACAGGCAAGTCAATGTTTTCAAAGAAGTATATTTTCCCATTTTGTTAATAACTAAGTTTAAATCAAGCTTTGCCACTCTGCCTAATAGACTTTTATTTAAAGAAGTAGAGCTAGTGGGTGGCAATGGACTATGATAGTTCAGATATCAACATGAACAGAATAAATCTGAAATAATTATGAGCAGAAATTTGCCTGGGTGGACTCTGGAATGTGTTGATTATTTCCAGTCAGATAGACCACAAAAATCAAAGGATGCTCACCTTCCCAAACTGGCAGGAGTTAGGGAGCTATTATATGGTATTTTATTTTAAACACCAAGAGGGTTCTGTAGGTGGGGACATTACCCCAGAAGAGAAGATAAAAACTCCAAGAGTACTGAATCTCATAAAACTTTATTCTCTTTCATAGCCTTGCCTTTCCTTCAAGATAACAAAAATATTCACAAATGGAACTGGAATAGTCATTTGCAGTTGTGATGTTTTTAAATGGAAGAGGTCTTTCTACCACTGTCAATCTGCCATGTCTCATAAGACTCCTTTGCATTTCTCCTCCTCCTCCTTCCTCCTCCTCCCCACCCGCAATCCCTAAAATCTGTTCCCTCTGTTGAATTAAATCAACTTCTACTGGAGCCTAGGGTATTTGGAAGGTTTTTAACAACAGACTCTGCAGGGAAATAAATGCTGTAGATCAGGCTTGAAGGTTGAAAAAGAGGATTTCAGCACACTTATCCACTCTAATCATAGTTATCTTGATCATGCAGTTTATATCCCCAGTGGCCAGTCAGAGCTGTATACTAGCATGAAAGTTGGGACTGTGCCTAGGAGGGAGACAGACTGACTCTTAAGTACTTCTCTACAGCTGTATTTCATGCAGCCCTTGTTTTGGGAAAAAGAAAGAAAAAGAAAAAAGTCTAGGATTTTGTTTTTGTATAATCTCATGCAAAATTACTTGACTGGACCTGTAGCCTTTGCAGCTGCAGTATCCCTGGCACTGGTGTTATACCCCGGTGTATCTGAAGAAAGACAATATTTTGTATGAGTTCACATGCCATCCAGGCTAAATCATTTTGTGCTGTTGTCTGAGTTCATTCACATGGAGTTGCCTGAACAATGTGCAGCTGAACAGTAATTGAGGACTCATGACTACTGCTGCTGTGCATGAGCTCACAAAGTCCACTTTTTGTCTCACCTTCAAAATCCCATTCTTTCTGCTGTATCCATAATGAGATCCATATTTCTACTTCTTGGGCATTTTCCAGTGGCAGCCCAGCCAATTCCATTGTGCCCCACCAATTCTGTACCAGAAGTGATGGCCACTGCTTGTACAGTAGATTCAGTGCTTCTGGAAGCAACTTGTGTTAAGCAGAAGCATTCATTTCTGGAACAGAGCATGTCAGTGAGCCTTGCATAAGGAAGCTCAGCACACAAGTCCTGATCCAGAAGCGAGCAGTGCCACTCATCTCAGGGCTTTTCCTGAGAAATGTCAGTTCTCCATGGCACAAGGGCTGCTTGCAGAATTGAACTAGTGGAGGTTTAACGGAGGCAGTACAAGTGCAGTGCCCCACTGGATCCTGCTCCTTATGGGTTATCTTTCTCACACAAGCTATATTTTCATTAAGTAGAACTTCCGTGTGATTTAAAAGGAAGCAGGCAACAAACTGAAGTTCTAAGTGAACCACAGCTGAATGTGTGCCTCTACGTTCACTGTTCTCACTTAAGTTGCAATCTTATATCTGCTTATCTTGGGAAATCCCCATTGAAATCAATGGGACCAACTTTTGAGTAGGCATGTACAAGATTGTACAAGCTCTGCTGCTGATGACTTGAACAAGAACAATGTAGTACTAGAAACTTTCAAGTTATATGTATTTAGGGCAGCCAGAATCTTTGGCTAGGTATGCGGGTAGAACTTGTATCTGTTCCTGCAGATACCACTGACAATCTTACCATGTTGAGTGGCAAGGGTTGATTGGCAATTCTACTCCTGTTGACTTGAACAAGAAACTAACTCACCAATATGATCAAGAACCTTGTTTTTCTAGGAATTTCTTGCCACCTGACACATCAAGGTTTGCACTAAGGTGGAGGAGTAAGTGTGCACTGCAACATAAAGGTAGAGTCCTACATGCACAGTTTCACACCTTACTTGTAAATCTAGCCTACACTGATCTGGGCTTTAGAAATGCACTTTTCTTACAGCACAGTCCTATTCATGTTTAGTCATTAGCAAGTTTGGCAAATTCAAAGTGCTTACTCCAAGTAAGTATGGATTACAACCTTAGCTACTTGTGACACATGTTGGTCTCACAGAAGCAGCAGCAGCAGCATCTTCGACTATGCAAAAGCTTCTCTGATTGCTTGCCATATGCTTTAATTCAGATGAGTGGCTAAATTACATGCATGATTTGGAGGCTACAAGCAACTTTACTGCCAAGTTGTTCATAACATTGAAGCTTCACTGCATTGAAAGGTCCATGAAATTCTCAACTAAAATGAGAACTGCTTGTCAAAACCCCATATCTGTCAGAACACATTTACAATTCACAATGCAATAGATCGTGCAAGTGCATCTAACGTCAATGTTTCTCATACTGAAAACCCTAGAGATATAGGCAGACTGGAAGTCTTTGGCACAGAGGGTCAGGGTCAGACCTTTATATCAGGTTCACAGTATGCGTTCATTTGGTGTATTGCCGTTTGCTCTGGCAAGCAGGTATGGATGGGGAGGACATTCTCATTACCGTAACCAGGTTCTTTTTTACTGGAGGCATCAAGAACTGAACCTGGGATTTTGTACATGCAAGACATGCACTCTACAACTGAACTGTAGTCTCTAACTGGGACTTAACAATTCCAAGCTGAAAGTAATGATAGCTGAACTGACCAGTAACTAAATATGGAGAATTTCTAATATAACAGAGGAATTCTCACCATTGATGGTATTAAACACTTTTTCATATTTCAGATCCACATCATTTTGCCTCATCTCTCCCTCTGCCCATCCCTGCTTTAGAAATAAAACAATTTTGTCATCTTGTACTTGGGAAAACATAACATACTAAATGATAACCATCATTAGAGAAGAAAATTACAATCAAATATATCTCCCTATTTCAAAACTGTGGGTCAGATCCAAGGCATTTCTCACAAAACTAGTCATGTTCCAACAGCTATGCTATTCTGAGCTATGGAGATATTACACACTCTGCTTTATAATAAGCCTGCCATTTAAAGTCTATATGTTTTTAGCTGGATGGGATTCCAATTTTCAAAGTAATAGATTTTGCAAAATATATATTCCAAGTCACAAATATCTTTGTGCTGAATGAAAGGCATATGGGATGAAAAAGGCAGAACTGGCCCAGGCATTTTTGGCAAAGGAAGTACCTAGTCCAAGATGAATATGTAGGAGTTTGTATTCTCTGTTAATATTCTGTATGGACACATCCAGTCCTACTTAAGTGTCTCCCCTATATTGGTATGACCTGTGACAGTACTCACATTCCTTCAGCCTGGCACTATAATCCAATTGTTGTTTTGTGCTCAACAGAATATGGCCATTTCACCTACTTACTACAGCATCATCCTTGCTGAATTCATGTCGCTGTTTTTTGTTTGTTTGTTTGTTTCTTTGTTTTGCTGTTGTTTCTGTGGCTCCCAATAGCTGAAGCTCTCTGGGTAGTCCATAGCAACATATAAAATATGAAGGTTACCATACAAAATGTAAAACCAATCTTAAAACCATTGTAAAAAGCTAAAATAGCTCATACAAAGTAAATTGTAAGAGATGTCAAAGCAGGAAACAAAGCTGCAATATAATGGTAAACTAATTAAATTCTTAATCTGGCACTGAAAAGATATTTAAGTTGGCACAAGATAAGCCTCTGGATGGCTCCACTTATGTAAATGCTAAATAGTATGGGGGATAGTACCAACCCCTGAGAACCCTATATTGGGCAGGGCAAGGGGCAGAACAATTTCCCCCAAGCACTACCTTCCAGATCTGACAGTCCAAGGAGGAGAAGGATTGCAATGCAGTGCCCCCAACACCCAGCTGCGACAGTCTGCCCAGAAGGATACTATGGGCACCAGTGTTGAAAGCTGCTGAGATCCAAGAGTACCAACAAGATCACATTCTCCCTGTCTATTTCCTGGGATAGCTCATCATTCAGGATGACCAAAGTTGTTCCCATGCCAAAATCAGGCCTGAACTCCAACTGAAATAGATCCAGATAATCAGGCTTATCCTAGAGTGCCTGGAGCTGGTCAGCCACCACCCACACAAGAACTTAGGAAGAAGATGGTTGTCCACAGCCTAAACTTATTAAGCTCTTTTGGGTCCAGAGAGAGTTTCTCCAGGAGTGACCTTACCAATGCCTGTTTCAGGTTGTGTAGAATAACTCATTCTCACTGAGAAGCATTAATCACTTCCCTGGTCCAGCCAAGGAACGTTCCCTCCCTGCTAGTTGTTATTGGCAAAGAGTGATAAGGATCCAGTATGGAAGTGGTTGTACAAACATTTCCAAGCACTTTCTCATAGCACTTTGGGAAGTATCAAGTGGAGGTATCAACTTTAACTTATAGTTATAAACATTAGGAGTGGCTTTGGTTGGGACCAACACAAGAAGGAATGGATGTTTTGGACATCCCGGAGGAGTCCCTGAGACGTCTTTCCTAAAGAAGCAGCTCAGAGTTGGCTGGTAGAGGACATCGGGGCTTATATGACCGTTAAAACTTGACAGCAATTTTGGGCTTGGGTTCTTTCACTATTGCCATTCACAATGGAATTTGGACAGTGCAGTGATGCTATTTCTTCCTACCCAAAGCGAGAGTGAAAACATCCTGTGTGTAGAGAGACTACGAGAGTCAGAATTTGTTTTCTTCCCTGCTTAAGAAATGGATATGCTCAGTTGGATTAGTTTCCCTCCACATAATAAATTGTATTCTTATTGATTAACCTAGAGCCTGGTCACACCTCATTTATTTTCTGCTATCTTTTTTCAAGGATATGAAGTGCATATTTTGGAATGTTATATTTAAATAATATTATCATTTGAATATTACATGTATAAGATGTTACATGCCTGACATAACAGATGTTCTGGAAAATGCCAGTATATAAGCAAGTAGCACAACAGAGAGATATGTTGCAATTTCACACAGCATATTCTTAATTAATCAAAAATATGCTAAACAAAATTACAATGTATCTCTTTGTTATGGTATTTGTTTATTTCCTGGCACTTTCCAGAACATCTGTTATGTGTTGCAAAGATACAGCTAGACACCCCATCATACAGGGTGATACCAGAGGGTAACCCTTTATTTTGCCATCTGTTAAAGTGTTTTGCCTGCACTCAGAACTGACATTAGTAAATAAAACCCATCTGCCAGCACAAACAAAGAAAAAGACCAATGAGTTTGTGTTAACTGTTGTACATATACAGTACGCGGGTCTTCAGCCAGCTTGACACCACGTGTCAGAGCTTTATTTATATGATAGATCAGGGTATGAGACGGATTCACACAGAACAAAAAAGAAACATGTGAAGTGTTTGACAGTAGTATCAAAGCAGAGCCTGAGTCAAAGGAAGGCATCACCTGTGGAGCGCCCACATCTCAGTAAGGGCCTAAACTCCACTGTATTTTCTCCTCCTCTTCACCACTGCAACCAGCTTGTTCACCTGCATCTCATTGTGTTCCAGACAATGTTGGTGGTGGGATGGAAGATCTGCAGATGATGTTGCCTACTTGCTCAATGGTTCTCTGGCTGCCAAACAAGTACGCTAAGGATAATGAGAAAGAGGATAAGGATCAATAGCAGCCGGTTGTGAGAAGGCAGACTCATGGAGGGAAGTAGCCCATTGAGAGTATCTTTCTGAGGGTCATAAAAAGAGCCACTACTGACTAAAAGACTTTGTAATCAGTGCTTTAAGTATGTTATTATAAAGCCTCAGGACATGAAGTTGGAGTCCTTTGGGGGCCTTCAGCTCAAAGAACTGTCTGCATCTTTTGTGTATCTTCTGTTTGACTCTCATTCAAAGGCAGCCTTAGATTTTCTAACCTCAAAGCACACGTTCTTTCAAAGCTGCTTGCTTAAATGTGTTACCTCTTTCCTCTAAAGTACAATTCAATCTGAATTGGGATACTAGTCTGAGGGATGGGAGAGGCTTTAACACTTTGTCCTGGTTGGAGTCTTAATGTGGACTTGGTCCCAAAGCCTGCAAATTATATTGTCAAACAGAGATCCAAGAAAGCAAATAAATTACTGTTTGTCAATGTACACTACAGGCTTTGGGGAGTCAGTCTGGATGGGGAAGATAGCAGACAGGAGGTTGTTAAAGCCCCACCATATTGGGATTAAGTTCACTGCACTTACTCTAGAGTAACACACACAGAAAGAATACAGCTTCCAGCTACTTGCTACATTTCGAAGTAGTATGTGCTTTGCATCTTAATTTATTTTAAGAGACTTGCATTTTGGCAAACAAGTGAGCATAAAAAGTTACTTATACAACATTAACATTCTGACAAAGAGCACTGCTGAGCAGAAATAAAATGCTAACACACTGACCCTATATCCTCTACTTATGTAAATAGGTAGATATGGATTTTTTGTAACAATCAGTCCATCAGTTAAGTTTACATTTACATAAGGAGCTCTGTGTTGGAGCATATTGCAGAATCAATAAGAAAAGAACAGACTTAAGTTAGATTACACTCAGAATTACAAGCATTTAATGCTGCCTTTTTATTTTAAAGTTAGCCTCAAAAGCAGGCCAGGATTCTGAAGCTAAATAAAATTATATTGATAAATGTAGAGCTGCATGACTGACAATCTATGTAAAGCATGTTTGCATAGGATCGATGTCAAATGGTATTATACTATGGACAAATCTACACCAGACTTTGAACAGAAAACCTAACAGCAGTTAGGGCAGATGTTAAGGAATATTTCCTCTTGAAGTGCATATTTATAGTTGTTTTAAGGATAATTAAGTTTAGTCTAACTGGTTAGATTAAAGATGAATGCCAAAGGCAATAGATATATAAAGTCAGATAGGATCTTAGCTATTAAAATCACCTGATCCTGATGGACTTGAAGACTGCAGTGCACCCTTTGCATCTGCAGTTGTAGTACTTCACAACAGAGACCAGATTAGCAGATTGTTGTGTCAGCAAAGCTGCCCTGGTGGCAGAGGACTGAATTGTAAGAATGTTATTAGAGTAAGCTAATTTTTCTCAGCAAACCAGTTAGCCCTGCATAAAGCAGGAATGCATTTAGAAACTTTTCCTACAATCACAGACTATAATAAGCATCGCAGAAACATGACTTAACCAGAGAAAGAGAAAGAACAAAGCAAGCTCTTACCAACTAGGGATAGGTTACAGCTCCGCAGAGAAGAGCAGTTGTACTGCTAATGAATATATATTGAACTAATGTATGCATATGTTTTTGCTTTTCCAACAAAAATACACTGCCACCTTCTGCAATTCTTGCTTTTTATTCCCTCACCACCTGCCACAAAACAGCTATTCGGCCTGAGCAATTCCTACTATATATTAACATATTAAGAATAAATCAGATTATAGAGATTCCTTCTAGCTATTGGGTAAGAGTTGCTGTGCCAGCATATGAATGCTTAAAATAGGAAGGATATGCAGGCTGCTGTATCTGTAGGATGCTTTGGATCTATTGTATTATTTGGGCCTTGCAAGGATGATACTCTAAGAAGATTTGCCAGTGCAAATATTTAGTATCAGAGTTGCCAAGAACCAGTTATTAAATCTTGATATATCTGTAGTAATTAGTTCTTGACATCTTGTCTCCAGCCTCTGATACTCAATCTCTTTCTGTTGAAGTGTCCCTTCCTATGAATTAGTTGGATGGCTTCCACCTGTCTGGAGACTTGGGTGCTTTAATCTTTCATCCCTTGTATTGATAATCAGTACTTTGTGAGGCAGCAGTGTGTAATTACAACCTGATTCAGCATATAGTTGACTAAAGCTACTGTGACTTGCAGATTATGACACCTCTGCCTTCTCTCTCCAGTGTTGTGGAAGGAATTTGCAAAGGTTACAGTACTAGACATCATAAATATATATCACCTACATAAGAACTGCCACTGTAACATAATTTTAATTGATGTTGGTGTCAGTATTAATGGACTTCTTGGGAAAACAAAGAAGTAGATCTTGTTCAAATATGTATTATATGGGAGCAGCCGAATTAAATCACATATAAAAGCCAAATAGTTCCTAGTTTCATTTGCTTTTTTATTAGTATTTTGGATTGCTCTGAAAGCAGCTTTAAAATATAATTTGCCAATGCTTCTCTTTCCAGCTGCAAAATAGTCATCCAATTAGCTCATAAACCTTTTGAATAATGAGTTACTAGGAGACTGAATCACCTTTCATATCTACAAAGTTTAATTACAATTTGCAATGTATAATTATTAATCACAGAATTAAATATATATACCTAACAAGAATTGTATCAATTTGCTTTCTTAGACTCACCCACCTCCATTAGTATAACTGATTTTAAATACAAAAAACAAAATCTGACTATGATAATCTTAAGACTAAAACTACAATTTTTAATATGTCATTAATAGCTATCTATTTTTGTTTCTTTCTTAAACTGAAGTAAACAGAGGGAAACTATTCTGGATCCTTACATGTATAGAGGTACTTTCATCCATTCTCCCAAACCCACTGGACCAGAGGGTCACAATTATGTTTTTGACTGCCAAAAGGTATTCTATAAAAATAAATAGATCTCCTTTTGGCAAGGAGAGTACCTGTGATCAGGACCAGGACAGGTACAAAGTGTTAAAGCCCCCTCACTCACACCCAGCCACATCCCCTGTGATCTTGTAGGTGGATCCCGTATTTCTAGCTTATCCTTATCTTGCATAACATTGTATCTTGCACATTTCTACCAAAATATATCTGTATGGGAATGAGTTGACTCAATTTCTAGCATTAATACCTGATACACTTAGAAGTTGGTAAGTGATATGTAATATAGTTAAGCAGGCCAACAAAACCTGGAGTGCAATCTTGAAGTTTCTAAACAAAATTCTAAGCACATTCACTAGCTGAACTTAGTGAGCTTTACTTATTTACTTATTTAAAACATTTCTATGCCTCCCCCATCGCAACAAAGCCTCGGGGCGGCTCACAACAGACAAAAAAATACAATCAATAATTTAAAAACTGGTACCATCTCGGCTTTACTTCTGATTATGCTTAGAACTGCAGTACATTTATGGGAAGGGATCATACCCCAGTGGCAGAACAAATGCTCTAAATACAAAATGCCACAGATTCCATTCACAAAATTGCTGCTATGGGATGTGGCCTATCACAATGCACCCATTTCCTGGGGGAGCAAACTGGCAATGATGAAAGACAAGTAACTTGCCAAAGAACTGTATACGCTTCAAAGGGAGGTTTGAGCCCCAAACACTAACCCACTCCTCTAAACCCATGCCAGAGAGCCACTTATTCATTGCTAAAAAGAGGTATTGTACCACTTCTGCCCTCCACAAAAAAATGCCAATTTGCATTTGAACAGTTAGAAATAAGTGCAACAACTCTGCAGATGATGTTAATGGATGCGCTTGCGCTTCCTTCTTCTGGTTCTTTGAGTTTAAATGATATTTTGAATACATTCGCTCAACAGATAAAGGACACCTTCAAACAGAATAGTGTTCCAAAATAAAGGACTGTCCTCTGTACATTAGGAATCCTGGATATCAACAATGCTCTCTCATAGTCAGGATCATTTACAATCTCTCTCTTTTTCTCTTTAACCCTTACATTCCCAGCACATAAGATACATTTACCCCTATCAGTTCTCCTTCTTTCTTTTGGAATAATCAAAAGATGAAGGGAAGATTGGCTGAGAAATAGCTGAGAAATTTAAAGCTCAGGGCACTTAAAGATTAGGAGGGTCTATTTCTATTTCAACAAATGGCAGGCATTGGTCTGGTCAGTCTAGCACTCTTATCCTTGACTGCCACTCTATAGAAACTACTGACACAAAAGATAGAAGCTGTGACACAAGCTACATGGAAGCATATATGAGGAGGAAACTGTAGCAACATGTACTTACACAAAGCCATGTAGATTAGGTCTGCACCCTTCTCTCAGAGATTAAAGCAGTTGCCAATGATGTAGTGTGGGTCATTATGTAAATAACATTTGGCTTGTTTGGAAAGTACATATTCCCTTCCATTTCTCTAAATATGCAGTATATATTTATATCAAGCAACAAAAACAACTCCCTGCAGTGCCAATGTATGAACATTTGTGTGAAATACATTCAAAGCAAGTTTCAGATCCATATGCACAATCTCTTTGTTCTGAACATCTGAAACTGTTCAGAGTTCCAAATTCTCAGTGTTAAAGCTATTTTAAACATTTATAACTTTTAGTAACTTGGTAGATTGAAAACAACAATTTAGATAACTTGTGTACCTTTAAGAGAATTGTTATTGTTTCTTTTACTTAACTCTCTTGTTCCATTGTTGGAGTTACCTATAAATGAAACACAGCATGTGTGTGGCAAAAACCTGCCTAGAGATTGCAGCATAATCTCTTTAGAAACAGAGTGTGTTTCAAAACAACTGAATATTATTTATGGGGTGAAATCAAATAGTCTAGAGTTTGGCTGGCAGTCAGAGAATTATCTGTGTCCTGAAGAAAGGGAAAACACAAAGAAAAGCAGAAGCTTATAGTCTATAAAGGAGGAAGTTTTCTGTAGCATGGTGTTGCCTCAATCTTGGCTGGAGAGTACATGTGCTAGTAAAGACATACTGCAAGTTCTTGGCGAGTTTACATGACAGGTTCTGCAATGCAGAAGGTTTGTATGCCACTTTTATCTTTTTCAACACTTATTTTATGCTCGACGAAGAATATCCATGCTGTTAAAGCAAAGCTAGTGCACACAGAAAGCCTCTGATAGAAATCTGTACAGCATTTCTGCACAAATATTTGGCTAATCACAGCCCAAACATGTACAATTTTCAACCAACATGTTTTCATCTTGGATTCTTGGATTTGTGTTGTACATTTGCAATTCATCCAAACAAAATGGCATTGCAGGACCAATTCACTGTTTTAAATTGTAAAATATTTTATATACGCAGAAGTAAAAGATAATAGGAAGCACACATGAGGCCCACAAATATGTGAAGGACCTTGTTTAGAATAAATCCCTCATAGCATTATGACATGCTATCCATAGCCCCAAATGTTACCCTGATGATTATAATTAAGAACTGTGAATTAAATCTTTTATCAAACATAACATGTCCCAGAGAAAAGCCCAATTTCCTTCAAAGAACATATGGAGGGTCTAAACAACAAACAAAGCTACTTCCACAATCAGGGCACCACCATTGAAAGGCCATTTTTCTCATAGCCATTTATTTATTTAAGTGTATAGCATTTTCAGATATTTATACATGTATTTATGTCAGATAAATGCTGACATAACACTAATAAGCAATCAATGCTCACCGATGGACGTATAACTATACTGGGTCCCTCAATATACCTCTGCTTACTGTCAGTGAGGAACACATGCTAGAAATAAATCTGGAGAAAACCACAGGAATGTGTGACATTCTGGAATATTCCTTCTGAAGTCACAAAGACAATACAGTCATAAGGGTTGGGGAGATCCCTTCAGTAAGATGGTGCTTAGTTGTTAAGAGCTGCATATTTTAATGCCAAAACCTTATACTTGGCCTGGAGGTTTACTGCAGCCACTGCAGTTTTGTAGCTGTAATATATTGTCAAAGAGACACCCTTCTTACTAGCCTTGTGGCTTCATTCTTCAAGTCGATGGTCAGTCTCACCTAGTACATATTACAATGATCCAATCTTGAGGTTATCAGTGCCTGAACCACTCCCCTGGTCTGGAAATGTCCATAGCTGGTATACCAGAATGAAACAAGACTGATTTGATCCCAAAGCCATGGCTGATCCCAGAATGAAATGAGCATAGATAATCAGTTTCATTCAAAAATGATTGCAGTTGTTCTGGCAGAACACTCTCAGCCAGCTTCCCTAAGAATAGGGTAATAACAAACACAAAATAACTATTACAAATCTTTGGGCTCAGGGAGGGCTTCTTCAGGAGAAGCTGATCCACCAGTTCCCTCAAGATAGTAGATGCCACATTCTGGATCCACATGGACAGACTTTACCAACTAGACTTAATTAGCCAGGTTGGAAGGAATTAAGGGGGCATATAATTTATCAAGCAACTGCAGGTACATTGCCTAGCTCATTATGTCATGAGGATTGAAACTGATCCCCCAGAACATGGCTAGACAAGGTATTGGACACTTCATTTGGACCTGTCATCGCTGTGGCAACCAGACTGCTTTGTCTTTATCAGCAAAGTCTGCTCCGAAAAACAAAAACAAAACAGTTAACCTCTGAGGGGTCTAAAGGAGATCAACACTGTACATCAGATGGTATAGGACACCTGGAGAAAGCCCCTTCTTTTAGCATATGGACAGGCACATGTGGATACAAACTCTGCTTCGGGTACCCTAATTCCAAGCAGAGGATAGCTGAAACCCAGAACCCATACCACAAATGGGACAGAACAGGACAAGATAAGAAGAGACAAGATGAGACAAATTAAGACAAAACAGCACTCTGTAATATGTCTGGAAACAGATTGGGAGGCACTAATTACATACACAATATGATCATAGCACCCAATCCAATTATCAGTCTAACAGCTATGTTTTGGATTAACTGTAGTTTTTGGACTGTCTTCAGAAGCAGCATGTTAGATAAACAGATGATACAGAAGTCTAATATGGAGGTTTCTATAGTACGGAAAATGGAATCAAAATTGCGTAAGATAATATGTGAATTAGAAAAAGTGCAATTTTAAAGTTCCAAGTCAAGTCTGGAACTTGACAGATCATCATCATCATTTTACAAATCAATTAAAAGAAAATAAAGTTTTATGCTTCTTGAATTTTATACTCTTTCTCTGGTTTAACTATGACACAAACCTTATAGTTTACATTTCTGAGCTGAACAGTGCTCTGTTTCATATAGGTGCACAATTCCCTGCTGTAACTGAATGGGCTTTCTGTCCTTGACTCTCATTACTGTTACAGTTCCAAGTAATTTACATCTGGATAGTCTGACAAAAGAATTTGAGGTTAACCACTACTTTTTCATATCAGTAAAAAAGTCACATTGATAAGGATGATCTGAAGATGGTGTGGCTGACTCATTTGTCAAGCTCCTGGCTTATTGCTATTCCAAAGACATGTTGTATTTTTTCCTGCTGGCAATGAGAGTTATTAAACTTCCTTTTTAGTTAGATAATACTGCATCTGGGATCAATGTCAGAGATACATCTAGTGCCTTGTGAAGCAGGTGGTTTGAAACTGGCCCTGTATGTTCTAAGACTCTGTAGTACATGTTCACCAGCATTGAAGGAAGTCACATTTGTACAAACAGAAAGAGATCCAGGCTTGATGGTGAAACGAATCACTGGCACTGGTTTGCTTTTCCACATAAATTTCAAGGTGCTTCAGAACAGGTGGTGAAACATGTGAGTCTTGGTTCATATTTCCCTGAACACAGTAGGAGGCACACGGAATGATTGCTTCCCATGCCATTGCAGTGATCATGTAAGGAAAGTGTATATTTTAACATTCTTTTCCTGAAGGGAATCCTTTCTGAATGAGGTCATGTTAAGTTGCATATGCACCCCTACCTCTTCCTCATTTTTAGCCTAAACATTGAAAACCTATCTATTTGAGCTTTTCATAACATTAAAGGTTTTACTAGGGATGCTATTCTTGTTGCATTCATGTATTTCATGCCCTGGTCAATGGTCTGAGTGTTGTTTTAATGTTATCAATGGTTGTCCCTGTTTAATTTTAATGTGATCCTATGTTTTTTAATTTTAACTGTAATTGTTTATTATTTAACTAGTATTTTCAGGCTCAGTTTAAGGGGAAAAAACTTCTAAAAGATTCAATAACAAAGAAATGTTAACTACATGGGGTCTGATTTAAAAATAAACAAAAGTTATGATTTATTATTTTCAATATCAGTACAAATCACTATTCCTTTTGAATATCTGTATCTATAGATAGATGTCTTCAAAGAACTGATCACTGATGTTATACAAACTTAGCCATCAAGTCTAGGAAAAGAGCCAGGTTAATCTGTTACAGGGAAAGAAAAATGTTTTGTGGCAGCTTTGAATCTGGGAATGGGTATTGTTAGCATGAAAGGCACTTTTATCAGCAACATGGAGTGATCAGATTAGTGGACTGGTGGGCCATCTATACCAGAACAGCTTTCTACAGGGTGAGTACTGGTAGGTGACATTTCAACTAGCGGACCCCTGTTTCCATGAGCACAGTTTTGTTTCCCATAGCTCTTCAGCTAGCTTCCTAATGAAGATGGGATTGTTCAGGTGTCACAGCACAGACCCAGCAAGGTTTTCATCACTAAAGCTTTATTCTTGACCTTGGATTCCATATCCTTGCAATATACTACACACAGTTTTGCTCTGAATTAGTTTTGCCAGAGTACAGAGGATGACATGAGATCTTTCATTATTAACCTCAAATCAAGGGCTTATGAACAGCATATTTAGTATTTGGAACAAGTACATAAAGTGGGACATATAGATATGGACAAAATAAATTAGCTAACAAATTCAGTTTTGTGTTAGAGGAACATATACAGTTTTGACAGGTATATGTAGGGGAAACACTATGAAATAAATAAGGCTTTGTCCATTTATTATTAATATCATTTCTGTCAGCCAAAATATGAATTACAGAAATTAAAACACAAATTATGTATGACATTCAAATAGGGTGGGGATGAAATCAAGTATTGAACATAAAAAACCTTTTATTATCATCTGAAGGTCACTAGATTTCAGTTAAGGCTGCCAAGGAAAGCAAATTTCAAAAGTGTATTTCAATGTAATGTTCAAACCAAATGTCTTATCTGTACTACCATGGAAGAGTGTCTAACAAGGACTTTAAGGGTAAGGGGACACATTCTTAATTCATCCAAACAATGAAAACTAATTTAAAACTAGTTATAGAATTCTTAATTCCTTCAGAAAAGACTTGTGTCTGGACATTCATGATGCGATAAACTTTAAAGTATTTCTAAATACATGTATTGGGAAGTATCCCAGTAAATGAAGTGACACCCTACATAGCATCACAAACTTCACAGAATTGTATTGCAAGTTTCCAAACTGAGGAAAGTAGAGCAATTTTTAAATCTGTCCAAAAGAAAGACCCATGAGGATAACACTGTACCAACAGCATTTGTAGTTAACTACCCTGAAAATGTGATATATAAAGTGTAAATGAGATGATAGTTTATTGTAAGAAATACAATGCAATCCTAACACCCAGAACCAAAATTATATCTGGAACAGCTACAGAACAGCTACAGCTGATTTGCGAGCAAATTTGATTCTTTGGGGTGCTCATGATGCCATTTTATTTACTAAAGAAGAGGACTTTGAGGCTTTTTTGAAGTCCCTCATATTTTCAGGATATGGTAAGGAATGCCTATCACTGATGTATATGACTGGGCTGCATCAACATGTGCAAATAGACAAACTCAAAAACAAAAAGGAAAAGGAACATTGATGCATTTGAATATTTTAATGTTAAGTTCAGAACACTGTGAGAGTTCAGATTTATACAGGAAATCTATGAGATACATTGTTAACATGTACTTCATATACATATATACATACATACATGCATGCATATATATGCACTTCATGTATATACTTCATTTACTTTAATGTTATATGATTTATTCAACTTATATTCTGCAGGTAATTAGTCCCAAGGACTCTAAGCAGATTACAAAGAGAGAGAGAAAGAATATTTAATACAACCAGTGAAAGCTGTTTGCTAGTATTTACCTATTTATTTGGTCTTCTCTTCTGAGTGCTGGATGATTTCCCTAGTTTACTCTTGCCTCAGGCTTTGTCCCATCTGCTCCAAAGGTAAAAAGAGCTCAGCAGAGAATGAGAAAAAATAGTATCTGTGTCTTGGATGCACTATAGGAAAAAGACTGAAAACATATTATTGTTTCCCTATATACCTTCTATCGGGATTTGCACAAAATTATAAAAGTGGTGGAAATATGTCTTTCAAGTACTGTTAAGTAACCCCCACTCCCAAGCAAGGCATGTCATTTTAGGAACTGGGACCTGGGCCAACCTTTCCCAATAGAAGGTATTTCCAGCCAAGAGTTATTTTCACACTAGGGATGGGCAAATCTGTTAAGTTCACTTTTGTTCAGTTTCTTGGATTTTTGTCAATCAGTTTGTTCAATCCCAAATTCCAGTCAGTTTAAGAATTATTTTAAAAGTCTGCACAAAAAAAGTTTAAGTTTTTTTGTGTGTGCACTGATCCCAATATACCTATTTTTGTATTCAGTGTTTCAAATAAATGAATTGTTCCCAATGCTGTAGTATATAGAAATTATGAGTGCACCTTTCCCTATTGTATATATTTATGCACACTGTTTCCTAATACCTTTTTATTAGACTTGATCACAATGTTCAGGGGGATGTGAGGTGGCATTGCAAATTAAACTGCTGAGCCACTGAACTTACCAATCAGAAATGTGGCAGTATGAATCTGCGTGGTGGCAGGTGAGCACCCGCCGCCTGTCCCAACTCCTGCCCACCCAGCAGCTTGAAAGCTTTCTACTCGTGTAAAAGCACAAGTAGAAAAGTGGGTGCCCACCTCAGTGGGGCAGCTAGTGACCCACCTGGAATGTGTGTGGACCAGCCCTGCCTTGGACCTGCAGCATCAAACCCGTAGTAGCAGCAGCAGTGGCAGCAGCCATGGCATTGGAGAGAAACTGGAGGATGTCAGTGCTCCCACAGACTAGTGCTACCTGCTTTGTGTATGCGAAGCTGGCTCACCCCCTGTGGTGTACCGTGGATAGCATGTGAGGGTGAAGTGAAGACCTGGCAATCTCAGGCAGCCAAATTACTTTTCATTAGCACTGTAGGCTTCCTGGCTAACTGTACCCTTGCCAAACAAAATAAATAACAATGTTCAGGAATGAAAAAGTGCACTTTTATACTTTGTGTATAAATCCAAACAATGAGAATTGGGTAAGTTTGCATTAAAATATGAACTGAATAAAATTCTTACCCTATTAGGAAGGGGTTGGACCTGATGACCTTCTAGGCCCTTCCAGCTGTACTATTCTATGATTGTGGGATTGCTTTTGAGGAATGAAGATGAGTGTGGCTCAGACTTGTGAAGGCTCTTGTGGGAATTCATCCCTGCCTCGCAGCATTCATGCTGTAGCTAGGCACGCTACGCTCAGCCAATAGTAATGTGATTTACCAGCCAGCAGTATTGCAACTTACTCAGCTAATAGCATTGTACTTCACCTGTGTAACCATATAAGGCTTGTGACCATATATAGCAATAAGTACACTTCCTGTTACCCGCGCCTGCGCATAAGCAATCAATAAGACTTTGTGAATCCTGCGCTTGCGCACAATCAACTAGGGTGTTCACTGCTTTACTCGATGGCTATTGGATTACGCAAGTATAAATGTATCAATCTGTGAAATAATAAAAAGGGCTGCTTGTGTTGACGCAGTAGATTTTTCTGCGAAGATCTTCTTTGTTCTCCTGAACAACCAACCAAGCATGCTTTAAAACTTTATCTCTCGTCTGCAGTGTTTTATTTCTCTCTCTGAACTCTCTCGCACCAATTGTCGAGCCGGATCTCGACAGGCTCTTGCATCCCCTTTTCTTCACTACAACAATGACAGCATCCTCACTCTACAAGCAATCTTCTGTGGTGCAATAGTGGTTTGTGTTAGCATAACAAGCAGCAATGATGGTGAATCATCGGCTCTAGCTCATACATTGTATGCACCAGAGAACATCGGAACAAACCAGAGCCAGGGAGTAGAAAGTCAGATGTTATCTTGAGATTATGGGGCAATCCAAAGATGCAGTTAGCAGCAGTGTTGGAGCAAGAGAAGTTGCATGACTAGGTTAAATGGAATCTGACTGGAGGCAACAGCAAAGGTAGAAACATTGACAGCAACTTCAAAGTTTTATGGTATTTTGTTCAGGTTAAATATTCTCTTTTGCTTCCTGCAAGCCAGAACTCTGACAGTTTCTGGGTAATTTGTTCATTTATCCACCTGAGATCAGGGTGTCTATGCTAATAAGTAGGTATCTGCCATTAGGATCTATTATGGCTTAAAGACTGAATACATTTATTTATCTTTATATTCATTTAAATTAATTTAGATTTATTTTATCAAGACAATTATCTAATCCTATTCATAGAGTTTCAAATATTATTCACCAGTATAAAAAAAAGTTAAGAAACATCTAGCTATTCTGTCTTTAGATGTCCAATAATCCTATGGTGATTTAAATTGGTCCTTTTTATATAGGGTGATGGAAAAATGTATATGGGTAGCTAATTATTCAATTAATCCAAAGATCAGAAGTAAACTCTCAAGCTTTTATTAGAATTAATGTAGTCAATTCATACAATTTTGGAGTTAATAAGTGTACCAAACAAGGATATTTATCATTTCCCATGTGATTTTCTCTTGCATTAGCACAGTTCACTAATACGATATGTAATAAAACTGGTCCCTTGGCTAAGAACAAGTTCTATTCATGAGATCATCATTAAGATGAATTTGTAGTCAGATCACATATATAAAAATATATAAACACTTAAGAAATACTTCCATATACACTAAAGCATCTTAAACACAATGCAACATTTTGATAATGATAATAATACAGTAATAATGTAGTAACTACAGGTATGAGAGTGTGTGTGTGTGTGTCTGTATGTATGTGTCTAGGTAAAAGTATGACTCTTCAAACAGTTTAGACAGAGAGGTAGAAAAATAGAAACATAGTTACAATGATTATTAAAGATTAAAACTTTTTTACCTAACATTAAGCCCAACATTAACTTGATGACAATGAAGATGGGACCAGTGTTGGAAAGGACAGAACTGGTTCTGGAGAGTCAGGGTTTTATTGTGTTGCTGGGAGCTACCACTGGAGTCACTTTCGAGATCTAATTTCAATATTTGCTGGCACCACTCAATGTTTTTTTCGCTCCCTCCCCTTTCTTCTCTTACTCTATTTCTTGAACCAACCAGAAAGTTCCAGCTGTTGGGAGGTATAGTAATTAAATACATAAATTACTAAATACAGTGCCATTAAAATGTTAAAAATGTCAGATTTACCCCCTCCAGTGATGAGCAATGACCATCTGAAGGACTGCACTCTCCTTTTCTCTTCTCAATAGATCACAATGAAAGGCTTTTTTATATTAAAGCTTACCAACCAGGACTGGCTTTGTGATACAAAGAGGTCATTAGCAAAATATTTGCATCTTTAAGATTCCCTAACTCAGTAGGTAGGTCTTGTCCCTACCAGGATTTGATTCAAATCTGAATTTCTCTCCTCCTTCCTTTCCCAAATGGGATTAGATCCACCTTCAGGGAAGCTGACACCCTGTGGGTCTCAGAGCAGCAACACTGGCTATTACTGCATTGATCAGTTCATTTGACTTGACCCAAAACCACTGGGCTGATAAATTCATACCTTTCTCTTTCTGTACCACCCCCGTTCTACATTGCCTCCCTACACTCACCACTAGAGGCAATATGGTTCTCACCAGGCACTTGGCTTATTTCAATGCTCATTAACTTTTGCATTTCAACTAGCATTCCAGCCCTGCCTCTTCTTTTATTTCTAATTCAGAGTCTAAAATCTCTACCTTGGAAAGCTTTACTTTGAGGAAAGCTGGCCTAATCCTTACGCACTCACAGTGAGAATTATTGTTTGAGTGGTAAAAATGACACACACAGCCATGAAAGCTAAATGCTACCTGGAATTATGCACACAACATGTGTTTTTTATGCATTGTTTGCCATACAGCAGGGAATATAGAAGTGCAAGTGGAGGACAATTTTGTATTGTATGTAATTCATCATAAGTGAGGTATAAACATCTGGAATTACAGCAGCTGGAAATCATAGATCACACTTTCAAATTGGCTGTTGGTGCAAAGTTAGATAAAGGTTGCAGCTGTCAAATCATTTACTTAGAATAATTCCTATACAATTGGAGAAGCTATTTTGGAGTAAATGGTTTTATGAGTTATAATTTATGCATGACAAATATTGTACATGATTTAAAAACATTTTAATGACAAGGATATACATCAAAATGAACCCCATTTTTCATGACTTTGGTCCATACAGCAGCATATGAATATTAGTGAACTGATTTTCTATCAGGCTGTACAGAATTTTTAATTCATCATCAACAGGTCTACAGAAATATCAGAAACATCAAGTTGTTAGTTGCTATATTTATTCAATGTATTTTTATATTGGTTTTTCTTTATTGTTTCAGAGTGTTTAGAAGGAAATAAAAGAATGCATTATACTGGTTTCTTAACGTTTTTGTGTGGGCATATGGCACACATTTCTGACAGCTGTGCTATAAGTAAATCAACACTCTCAACATAACCTTTTATTTTCAGACTTTATACCATTCAGTCAAATGCGTAAGCAATGTTTCTCTTACCACTATGTTGCCAAAGGAGGAATAAATGTTCATGAAACTTTTGTGCCTCGTCCTATATATAAATAATATAGGGATAAGTTGGTTCAGAAATTAATGCTTTTGTATCCATATATTTCTCAACATTTTAGAAGTGGTACTGAATTGTAAAAAGGCCAACATAAAACACATACACACACACACACACACACACACACACACAGAGAGAGAGAGAGACAAACACACACACGCGCGCGCGCTAGAATGTGGCCTTGCTTGTTGTGTCATTGGTAGTGTTTCTGAGCAGAATCTTCTAATAGCCAGCTTACATACTTAGATGGCCTATATACAATTAACTTTGGAATGTGACCAGCTAACCTTGGAGTGCAGAATGTTCAGACGATGGCTTGATGATGGCTTGATTGTACCTTCATTGCAGGTACATTTTTTTTCTATAACAACATAGTTGCAAAGCCCTAGTGTAGTTGGTTTTTAAACTAGTGTAGTTGGTTTTAAAAGCTGGTTAGACAAATGCCTAAAGGAAATGCATCAATGGTTTCTGGTTATGACAGGAATATGCTTTTGGCAAAGCCATAGCAGAGGATCTCATCAAGTAAAGTTGAACACAAAGTGCTAATTTATTTTTGGGTGGGGGCTTTTGTTAGTAGGTGCAGTGGCAGTGGTCACTTAGCATTCTGGATCCATAAAGAAGCTTTGGTTGCAAACAGGGTTTTCCAGAGTTTTTGTGTACAAAGAGACCAGCATGTTCAGTGTGTCTTGCTGTTGTAGAAGGGGTGGTAGAATTACAAGACTGGTTTGATTTACTCTGCTGTTTTATACTTTTCACTGCTTAACCATTGAGCTGTTTGTTCATGAGTCGGTAGTATTTGTCAGGCATTCCAGGATGCTTTATTAGGCCACTTGCATTTCTTGGTCGACATAAAACAACTTGAGTTTGATTGTTTGTTGCATTTATATTCCATCTTTCAGGGAGTCCAAGAATGAGAAACAGAGATTAATCCAAAGTCGATCAGTGGACTTCATGGCTGACTGGGGACTAGAACTCTGATTTCTCTAGTTCGTATCTAAAACTGCAAGCACTACACTATACTAACTTTCTTAATCATATCCGCCCCGAGGCTTTGTTGTGATGGGGGCGACATAGAAATGTTTTAAATAAATAAAAATAAAATATCAAAGGAGGTTTCAAATCATTATTGTTCACGTAACAGTTACCAAATAATTTAGGGTAATTTTTTTATTAATTAGGAATTACAATACTTTTGAGACTTGCTCCTGAAGAAATCCCCCACTACCTGTTGATTTCCAAAGTATATGAAATATCAGAGCTAGGCTGGACTTATGAGCTCCCTTTGTTGTTGTTGTTAGTCCCGAAGTCATGTCCGACCCATCACAACCCCATGGGCAACATTCTTCCAGGCCTTCCTGTCCTCCACCATCCCCTGGAGTCCACAAGCTCACACCAACTGCTTCAGTGACTCCATCTAGCCACCTCATTCTCTGCTGTCCCCTTCTTCTTTTGCCGTCAATTGTTCCCAGCATTAGGCTCTTCTCCAGGGAGTCCTTCCTTCTCATTAGGTGGCCAAAGTATTTGAGTTTCATCTTCAGTATCTGGCCTTCTAAATGAGCTCCCTTTACTGGGGCTAAATTTGATGTTAGTGATTATCATTCTAGAATTACTGCCAGTCTCTAAGTCTGAGGCCAGGGCTGTAGTTTGCTCTGTTAACCAAACAAAAAGAGAAGGCTTGATGAAGTCAAATACCTCTTACTGTTTGCCTTTCTAATATTTCATTATCTGTTTCCCCATTCTAGCTCATTATACTATGTAGATAAGTTTATATCTCATACTCCAAGAATTATGTATTTTTATTTATTAAAAGCTTTTCTATCCTGTCCCCTACCAATGTCTTGGGACAGCACTGAAAATTTCCGCATTTCTCACTGTAAAAGTTTTCAAGGAAGAATGTGCTTCACAAGTAATCATAGTCAGTGATACCAGAGAAAAAGAATTCTGAAAGACAAAGCAGCATTCTATGCCATTTAACAGATCCGTTATTTTACTGAGCAGAACACTTGATAGAGCAGCAATATGGCCTTTCTTTGACAGACTGGGTGTCTCCATTTAGAATGCAATCCTGCTTAATGTGCATGCATAATAAGATCTCGAAAATACAGCCAGTCTGTGTCACTGTATCTGATCTTTAACAATATTTGTTTTTTCACTCAGCAGCAGTTTACACTGATCACTTTTCTGTTGTATCCGGGGAAAGTGGTGAGCCTAGAGAATGTCATGGCAACCTATTCTCTTCAGTTATGAAAGAGAGGCAAAAATATTGAATCTCACCATATTTTACAAAACCCAATAAATTCCCCAAATGCTCAGGCTATGCTTAACAAAGAGTGCTAAAACCAGTTGGTTTTGTTTGTTTGTTTTTTACATTCATGGATAAATAATTTAGAGATAAAAACTATACTAGCTAGAATTCACATTTAAATATATTTCAAATGAGTTTTTCTTCCTATGAATAATGCCTAAAACCTGCAATCCTATACTTAATTTATTAGGAATAAAACCCTTCAACTTAGTAGAGCTGACTTCAACATTAAATGGATGAAGTAGTAGTGACAGGCATACTTATTCAGAATCTTAAGTCCTAACACAGTTAAAGTTACTTCTGAGTAAACTTGTTTCAATCATGACATATGGAATTGTCATTTGCAGTAGATTCAGAAAAAGTTTCCTAAAATAATATATGGCATTAACATTATTTGCATAAACATTACTTGGTTTAGTCATAATTAAATGGAAATCTTGATTCAAGGATATCTTTGGGATGAAAAGGAACTAGTATCTGATGTGAGAGACAGAACAACTGGTAAAGAATCAGATGCAGCCACAAGTAGGTAAATCAAGTCAAGTCAAAAAAGTCAAGCTGAATATAAAATGTGAAGGGTTCACTTGGCAGGTGAGAATAATAGTAGGCAGTACCAGAATTACTACTTAGCAGTCAACTAGCTTTAAAATCATTTAGAATATTAAGAAAAGCTACATTTACATTCAAGTTCAGTAACTGTTCTGCTACAGGCACAGTAACAGTTGTCTCTTCTTATTCTTGACCTTGTGCAGCAGAACATCATGAAGCTTACCATGTAGATGAATCAAAACTGATATCTCCATAAACAACCCTAGTTGCCTATTTCATTTCAGGTGCTAATTACCTTAATGCCCTTCCAGCTCTTTCTCCTATACATAGCCTTACTGCCCATGCTTTATTCCAATTGTTATAATCTGCTAAACATATTTGTTTGATGCTTCTATGTGTATAAAATCATGTGAGAAAGGGTGACAGTGGAGACCTGAAGAGTGCGTTTTTTAGAAATATGCTAGGTCTAAATCTAAACTAAGGTAGTCTGAAATATATATATTTGAAGTACAGATGTACTGCAGTTCTGGCTGAAGCCCAAACTGAATCAAACATTCCTTATACTTCACAAGGAGGAGTGGAAAGCATCCAGAACTGAAACTGGACTCTTCAATGTGTGACACCAGAGAACTGACTTTGTAAAAGGTAGACTCCCAAAACAGTGGAAAGGGAAAAACCTGAAATTGTGTGACTGAAATCTTCTGATCATATGACATGTTTTACCAGGAGTTCTTCCATTTTGGTGATTTGGAGAAGGGCAAAGATGGAACTATGAGATTAATATTCTTTGAATGCCACCAGGTTTTACTAAGGAGTGGGAACAATATTTAAACTACTTTTCCAGAAATTACAGATAGCAGAAATTATTACCTGCTATCCTCTATACTTCCACAATTATTCAATTTTCTTTCCTGGATACTCTTGTATGCTTATGTGGTTATTTTTATACATATTGCCCCAGTCATCTCGGGGGAAGAGAAGGGAAAGGGAATCACTCACCTCATCCCAAACTGAAAATCTTCTTCAATATAAATTCTTACACATCTGGTCTTTTCCCTTGCCCCCTTTCTCCTGCCAAGCAGATCAAGGGAAAGAACTTCTAGCTACAGTCCTTACATTAAAGTGGGACAGCCAGGCCAGTCTGTGATATAAAAGAGTATTGCAGACCTAGTTAACAAAAGAAATCAACTTAGGGAAGAAGCTGATTCCAAAGTAAATTCCTCTTTACCCTTGCCAAGCAAATGCTTTCAAATTGTCCTTCCCATTCCAACAAATCTGTAGGGTAGTCTCTTATTCATTTCTGCCAACTATGTTTTGGGGAATCCAGTGATGCCCACCACTGACTTAACACTAAGCTACACTTCCTAAAACAGCTGGCAATGAGACAAAATAGTACTTTTCTGAACAAGTTAGCACAGCTCACCAACGGAAGAACCACTGACCTATCCCATTCCAGAAGTGAGTGTTTCAGACATTTCTGAGGCTAGTCAGAATAGGAAGAAACTGTCTTCCTATTGCTTCAGGAGTGCTGCCTTGGTTTTTGCATAATCCAATTAAATGTGTGATTGAATTCCATGGGCCTTCACTATTTTCAGCTGCTCTATTCAGAAGCATGGACAACACCTGCCCAAAAGTGAATAAATAAGCTTCCCTGGCCTATGCAAATTTAGATTTATGCACATTTCTGGACTGACTTAGAGAAATATAAAACCAAGAGCACTGGTGGGTTGTTGAAAGAAATAAATTACAGTGTGTAGCTGAAAACAACTCAAAGGGACCACAGATTGATAGTATTAAGAAGCATTGTGACAAATAAGAACCTTGGGTATCTCTGTTGGTTTTAAAAATATGCTAGTGAAAAAGGAAAGTGCAATTTAGGTTTAAATATCTCTGCAGGACTAATGACTTATTTACCTTTTGTTGACTACAATGTGTCACTGAGATATTATCACATTCAGAATAATTAGTGTCTCAAGTATTATTACAAATGCACACCACTCATGAATGTAAAAAGCAATGGGATTCTTCCATAACAAAGCAATCCTCATGGATAGTGCTATTTCTAAGGCAACCATAAGATAAGAAAGATGTATATCCACAAGTGTGTTTTCAGCAAGGTACTTAGATAATTAAACAAATGGCTATTGTTGTTTTGCAATATGCTAAATGTGAGCTATACATGCATACATACATACATGAGAAAATACATATATTTCTGTTGGGACAATGTGACTATTATGGAGAGACATTGTGTGCTCTTATGTGTTCCTATTTAAATGTAGTGGTCATGTCTCTACTGAGACTATGCACGTACTCACAGGAGGTACTGTCTTGTTAAAGGGAGAAAAACACATAGCATTAAAAAAGGATGGAAGTGGAAAAAGAGGGGAGGAGGCGAGTAGGAATGGTGACATATATAAATTGATCAGGATTTGTTAACATTACTTTTGCCCCCAAATAGATGAAATAAAAATAGTGTTTTAAGAAGTGTTTGTTCGAAGCTAAGCTATCTTCCTATCGGTTTCAAAAACCATAACTAATGCTCCATGAATCTGAATTTGTTAACTCCAGGAAGGGATCAAAGAAATACAAATGTTTTCCCTTGAGTAAAAAGTATAAAAAGGGGAGACAGGATAAATGGCAGAAAAATGCAGCAGACATAGATGAGGAAAGATATCACAAAGAAAGGTAGGTTTAGTAGAATTGTTTTTCCAAAAGTTTGAACAGGATAATGATCCTTCAGCCCTGGCTCAGAATCTGTTTTGAAACCTAGTCTTGTTTCTATTTGGGTTCTTCTTTTTCTTGCACAAGTCACAGGTAGTGTTTGTGCCCATTATTTTACTATTCCAACCATGGATTTTAAATATCAGATTTATTTTTGAAAAACATGTCAGGGACTTCAGCTGGTCCAGAATGCTGCAGCCAGACTGTTGCAAGGAAAACATGATTGCCTTGTTACAACAGTTTCACTGCCTACCAGTCTGTATCTGGACAGAATTCAAAGGATTGGCTATAACCTATCATTTACCAAGGCTACCTGAAAGTCTGCCTTTACCAAACAACCCTGTGCAGTTCTTACGTTATTCTGCAGAGGCCCTTCTTTTGAGATTGCCATTTTCAGGGGCATGTTTGGTGGTGACCTGAGATAGCATCTTTTCATGAGGCCCAATATAGATAGATTCTCTTTTAAAGCTATTTTGTCTCAGAGGCTTCCAGCATTTGCTGAGAAATGCCTATATACAGAGTCCTTCTTCAGAAGTCTCTGCTGCTTCTGCTTTTAAACTTTAGCCCTTTTGACTGGTTTTCATGTTTCACTCTATTTCTTCGCATCCTATATTTGGGCAATAAGAAACTTTTCATCATCATCCCCTATGGATAATTTCACCTGAACCAGATGCATTCCAGCACCTGTTGGCTTCCCTGCAGAATTCAGTTTAAAAGCCGCTCTTCCACTGTGTTTAACTGTGTGCTTTTTTCCACTACAAAATTCAGTAATAACAATAATAACTTAACATGGGGCATAAATTTCCTAGGTAAGTTTGCACACCATTTTCCTTTGAAATAATGAAAGGTTCAGTATAGATTTGATATCTTGCAATATACTGAGTGTGTCAGTGAGTCATATCCAAGTTAAACAAGTTTTTATCACTGAAGTGGTCCTGTTGTCAATTCTCTTTTTGTATGATTTAATTATTCATTTATTTCATGATCCTTCAAATTCTTCAAGAGTACTGTATTGGAATGTATTGGAATATATTGGATTATCTTTGCCAACCAACTTATCAGTGAAAAGTTGTACAGTGTACAAAATGCTGGGCTTAAATGTGGGATTCTAGAGGTTCAATGCATTGGAGAAATCACTAAGTTTCAGTGGTTATGAAGATGAATACATAAACAGGCATGCTATATTTACTCTGTGCTCTAGAAATTAGACTGAACCTGGCTTATTATTCATTTCCCATTCCTAGGAATACTTAGACATAGTAGGTTAGGAGTTCCACCAGGGAATCTTTAAAGAATTCTGACAACTATGTTGATGGGCAAAGGCTACACTGGGTGTTTTTATCCAGTGTGACCTGAAGTGCATTCATCTTGGAGAATAGCATGATGGGAAATGGCTATCTGATATAATGCAGAGTCAAAGGTTTTTGTTGTCTGACCTCGTGTTTGAACAAATAGGACTATGTGTAAAATACTCAGAAGACAAATTTGTTATGTCGCATACTATAACCATATCCAGTACAAGCCTTTGCATTCTAAACCAGCATGTCAACATTCCTGTTTATTATCAATGTGAATAATACCAGCCTAGTGTGTTTATATAGCTGAGGGCAAGAGTCTTGATAATAAAAGATTGGCCTGCACTTCTAAACAGAATATTTTTCCTTTGTGCATTTTAGAATTGTCTGTAATTATATTTTAGTACATTGCAAGTTCTGCAAAACTGAGATAATACATTTGAATGTATTTTGAAGGGACCGAGCAGGCTGCTACAATTTAAAAAAATGATTTGTGAAAGACACAAACAGCAAGAAGTCATTGGAAAATGATGCATTATATTCATGTTAATTTTCTGTATACAATGAATATGATCTTGACAAAAGAATATACTTGTTAGCAGCAATGCACTAAGTGAAATTGATAGAGGAGCATGCAGTTTATTGATTCAGTTCTTATTAATAGAAGCAATTCATGAAAATAATGAAATATTCTTATGACTATTTTTAAAGTAGATTAATTCTTCTAGGAAAGTGAATTTATTTCTGCATTCTGTTTTTAATAAGAGACCCTACTCTGACATGCACAGCTCATTATAGTCAGTTGAATAGTTGTTACTTACACATACATCCTAAGAGTCAGCCTAGTTATACCAGCATTCCTAGATGCAAGATAAGGTAATTAAAAGGTTCTAGTTTGTACTTGTAAAACCCTAAACACCTAGAAGAATCGACCTTTTGCTTTCCTTTGTTCCTTCCAGCACACAACAAAGGTCTTGTTTAGTATTTTTCCACCAACTGAAGTTCAATGGGTAAGTACTAGTTGTAAAGACCAGGAGGTAATTTGGGTACTCCTTGATCCAGTATTGTCACTGGAGTCTGAGGTGTCTTCAGTAACACAGAGCACCTTCTGTGGGGTTTGGCTGGTTTGCCAGCTGTGACGACTGTTTCTGGACAGAGCTAGTTTGACTACAATGACCCATGCTGTAGTAACTGCCTTACTGAATATCTTTAAGGTGTTTTTACACCTTGAAGATCATCTGGAAACTTCAATTAGTTCGAGATTCTGACTTGTTAAACTATATGGAGCCATATGAAAGCAATTCTTCAAGAATTACATGGACTGGTGACAGCATTGCAATCATTCTGGCACCGGGCTGAAGCACTCTTCTTTGCTCGGGATGGGCTCCATGGCCCATGGGAAAGCCCAGAGGCAGGACATGAGTGTAGCAGCATTCCATTTGCATCCCTCAGAGAATATTGAACAAGCATTCTGGAAATCATGTTTACTGGTAGTCAAATTGCATCTGCTGATACAGGAGGTGTCATCACTGGGCGTCTCAAGGGTTATGTTTAGACAGAAAAATGCTGATGTGTGCAGGTAGCTGCAGACTTTTTCCTGTCCAAAAAAGGAAAAGATTATGCCCTTAATACATACAATAGCCTTATCCAACCTAGGATCATCCAGGTGAAGTGGACTACAACTCCCAGAATTCCCAATCATTGGCTAAGCTGGAGGTCACCCGTATTCAAGTAATACTTTCTACAAATTTGGTGCTGTTATTGTCTCAGCAAAGAATGACACTCATTGCCAGTCCTTGTAGGGGAAATTGATAATTTGATTTAAATACCTCAATCTTTAGTGTGAGTGTCAAATCTTGCTTTTCTATAATGGAGGGGTTTTTTTGTTTTGTTTTTTAAGAGACAACAGATGAGATATAAGTTAATGGAACATACTAATATATAGAACCACATTTACTTTGAGAGGTACATGTCATTTTTAAACTCTATCACTTTAATGTGTTTGTTCCTTTACATAATTTGTGTAGGTATGTGATAGACTTATCTAAATACAAAAACCCTATATTTAGCTCTTGATTTGAGAGCACACTTACACTTAAGTGAAAAGTTCCCTTGCCTATCATCAAAATACTCAATAGAGTCCATTAAAGTGTATTATATACTTCTTGTTTCTGTTTGAATTTGTCCCAGTGGGACATGTATATCAGTCTCATGAAATTTGCTTTTCCTCATCTCTTTTATTTGGAAATAGAAAATTGAACAAAATTGTCATCTCAGATGTTTGAATTATGTAAAGCATGTGGTACCCCTATATGCATAGTTCACATATTAAGATTTTGTGAATCTGCAAGCTAAATAATCTAGAAACAATATGAATCTTGCAGTTCAAAATTATGCTATTGTAACAGTGAGCTAGATGCATCTGTTACAGATGTACTCGTTTTGTGACATATATATTATATGGTATGGATTTCATCAGTGCCCTGAGATTCAAAACTCCATTTTGTTCCAGACAGAGAACTGCCAGGAACACCGCAAAGGCTCTGAAACTTCTGCAAAAGTGTCATAGAATGCATTTGGAGAAACATATATTGTCCTGCCTGATAGCCATGCCACTGCCCAGCTGATTAGTCCAAAAGGATAACTTTGAATTAGTCCACCAGAAAATCTGATGGGGGAAATAGTTCCAACCATGAGATATCTCTACCTCTTGTAGACAGATCGACTTGGCCAAGCATTGCTGAAGTCACTTTTAATACTGCCTTTTTATTTTCAATATAGTATTACATGACTGTGTGTAGTTAGTTAGATGGAAAAATGGATCAAGTGGCAATCTTCCATCATGCCCTTTATGTCTCTCAACTGTTTATCACAAATCAGCTGAGCAGTGGGGCAGGGGTATTACAGAATGGAAAGGCTAATGACCTGCTTGCTCAGCAATTAAGCTGTGGGAAACTGGGCCATGGGGTAAAGGTGAATGTGTAGGACTTGAGAAGATATTTGGTGTGGAGAACAGGTGGACAAATTTGGCTTGTGACATGCAGGGGCTGGATAATCAACCGAAATTTAGGACCTCAAATTGCGTAGTACTTGCTAAGGCCTAAGATATGAGTTCACTAAATTAAAGTAGGGCAATTTTGCTCAGAGATCTATGCATTACTTTTGCCATGGGGACTGGCAGGCCTGTCATGAATTTCCCACTGTGCTGACACCAACATTGTGAAGCTATACATCCTAGAGCAGCTTGGGAGTGATATGATACCACTTTGTTTCATGTTGTTCTAAATCTATTCTAGGAAGTGTGGAGAGCTGACAGCAGCAGAGAAGGTCTCACATTGCTGTGAACAGCACAGGACCTGGTTTTAAAGTTTTTAAAAAGAATGCAACACAAAAAGACTTCACCTCACACATTTAAAGGGATTGACATCCCTCAATCATGCAAGATACTTGGAAGGAATGTTGAAGAAAATAAAAGGGTTTCAGAAATCAACATACATAAAAATAAATGCAAACAAATATGCAAACATACAATATGCAGCAATACACAAGGTCTTTCATCCCTGGGAAATTAAAAGTGTTTTGGCCCTACACTACTTTTGATGTGCTGAACCTATCACCAATATTGTCATGAGTGCTCCAAACCTTGCAAGCATGTTTAGGTGTCTCCACCAAAGCCTCTGAGATATAAGCTGAGGCAGGAAGGGTTGATCTGAGCATGTGTCAGAAATGTGTCAAAACATGGGCAGGACTGGTTAACAAGGTGGGGGATAAATTGTGGCTGTGGCTGGCAACTGTATGGGTCTCTACATAGAGATAAAGTAAAGGTTTCAGTACCGGAGAGTTTGGTATTGCATTTTATGATGCTCAACCACAAGCTTATAAAATGCTCAGTGCTCAACCATTCCTTTTAACACCCATGGTTCAAAGAGTCATCACATTAGCTTTTTATATTAATTCACCCAATTACTTTAGAGCCAAAAGGCTGAGATTTTGTCAGGAAATCCATCCGAAAACTCAGAGCAGCACAGCAGCACTGGTGACAAGCAACTAATACACTGGTGTTTCTGTATTGCTATTTTTATACTAAAGAAAACTGAAGATTGGATCCCTGCTTCAAGTGTCTGATAGCAGGGCCATAGTGCCTATGATAACTAAGTGATGAAAGCTCGCTCCCCCTTCACAGGCTAAATAGGAAAGACGCCAATGACACTGTTAAAGACTGGCCCACAGCCATGGCTCGCTGTACAACTGGGTAAGTGACATTTATTACCCAGGCTTAATAGTTATAAAGAGATCTTTTTAAAAGAAAACAATGGTGGTGAAATTATGTTACCATGTTCTGCTGTTCCTCTGCTGTCATCTCATTCAATCTTCTGTCCCTTTGCCTCTTTTATCAGTTCTGTTTGATCATGTAGCTGTTTGAAACTTGGCATCAGATACTTTTTCTCTCATTTAAAAAAAACTTACGTTTACTTAAGTGAAGAAAATAATTGACCCAGCTGAAGAATCCAGTTTGGTTATTACCATGTTGTGAGGTATTGTTATTGTACAAAGATAATGTGTTCGTGCATTACCAGTAATTGACACCAGCTTGAGTGCATGCAGTTAACAAAGGAAACCTATTGACTGGGATACAAGTGTCAAATTATGACTGGAACATTGAATCTCTGATTGTCATATTTCCCATTAAATGCCACGGACTGATGTTAATTGTTAGCCATTCTAACAGGGAAGAAACAGGAAATGTGCAGCCTTGTGTTATATACATTGACAATGTCCCCATTTCTCTTTTCCTACACCTAAAGCCAAAATAGTAGTGCCTCCTTGACTCACAGCTTCAGTTGCAAAACCAGCTCACACAGCAATGATTATGCTTGAATTGTGCATGCATTCGTGCATATGCACACACACATAACCACATTCATAGCCTAGATATCTGAATTGTTTAGAAAGTGCTGTGTTTGTGCAAGATGTTATATTAACAAAACAGTCTAGTTGCTTTCTCTCTCTCCATCCTTTTCAAGGTTGCTTTGCTTCTGAGAAAGAGAGTTTGCACAAAATGATAGCTCATTGTGGAAGAGGGAGTATTTGTGTCATGATAGGTAGTTATGCAAAAATGGTGTCTTAGGCAGCCTGACATAATATGAAGGAGCCCTGGGGTAAATTAAACCATGGCAGGCTGTGATGACATGCAAACAGGCCCACCAAAATCAATCTAAGATATAGCTGGAGAACTCTGAACCAATCTTCTTCTTGTCGTTAAGTGAAAGGAACACAAAGCCCTTGCAGGAAGAACCCAGAAGGAAAGCATCTATTTTAGCCACATCTCATCCAGATCTTCACATGAAAGAGTTTTCTTGTAATATCTTGTTTAATGCTTCCAAGCTTTTCTTATTGGGGCCTCAATCAGCAAGTGCAGGAGCAATAATGAAAAGTAGAAAGGTGAGAATGAGAAGTGAGATTAAAAGAGAAATGCTTGAGCAATAAAGAAACATATGTAAGAGAGACAGGTGGGATTGCAGTAGTTAAGGATCTGTCAAGCCTTTCATTACTGCAGCAGTGGAGCCCTAACTGAATGTTAATATAAGTGAAAACACAGCCTGCCTAGGAAGGTCTCAAGAAACTATTGAGAAAATGAGACAAGCTAAAAATACATGAGAAATGGAGAAGATATGAGGAGGGAGGGAAGGGAGATAAGCTATGTTTGAATGGCAAGAGCAAGAAACAGGCTTATATGGTTGAGAAATGAAAGCAGAAAGAGAGAGAAATGGAGCATTTATCCCATCTATTTTTTCCTTAGTGTCTCAGCGATAAAAATACATGAATAAAACAGTTTGTGCCTGTGTGTGTGTGTGTGTGTGTGTGTGTGTGTGTGTGTGTGGAGGGGGTGCATGTATGTTTTCCCTATTTGGCTTCAAACATTACTTTCAGGCTGATTTCTGTTCCAGGCAAAAACGCTTTCCCCCACAAATGAAAGACTGAGTCCTCAGAAGAAATACAGTGAGACTAACTTCCAAGTAAACATACACAGCATTGAGATGTAAGTGTCCCACTGATTTCCTTGGAGAAATGTGAAAATGTTTTTAACAAATATTTTGAAACCTGTGGGTCCTCAAACATGTTTCCCTATGGCGGGATTGTGCTAATGACTTGTAACCTGGCAAAGTTATAATTATGAAGGCTTCCAATAAGGGTTATTCTATGTAATCCTTTCAGATTCTGAAAGCAATTGTTGACATGTGGCTAAAATTTAATATATTTTATTCAACTCAAGTATTGATTCTGCACGGCACAGTGGTAGATTACAGAACTGTTGGTTTTGTTGAGTTAATGATAGGCTGCAATGCCCTTTTCTGCCTGGGATTTTGTGGTATGGGTGATTTAATAATGAAAGTTTTGAAAATTCTGATTCAAACTAACTAAATCCTGGATTAATGAAAATTTTGAGCTGGGATATCCATTGAATATCACACTTTTCTGAATCTTAGAACACAGTTGTAACAAGAAAGAAAATGCAATTAAATATGTGTTTAGTATTGAATATATATTTTTGTGTGGATAAAGCTAATTTTTTTGAAGAATAATCAAGTAACGGGAATAAATGGACAGACATGTAGAATTGTGTCAAGGTGCCACATATATGTTGGTTTATCTGTTCTTATTCCACTGTGCTGTTCATGATAGCTAGTTCCTTGAAAACTTGTAGCACTTGTATAAAACGCAGACTAACCCCTGCTGTTATGTATTGAAAATACCCGGGGTGGGGGGATAAGGCTATTGTCCCGTATACAGGGCAGGAGCACAAAAATAAGCATAGGGAAGAGAATACTGTTTGAAAGTTTAAATTTATCTGAAATTTCAGGATGTGTGTTACTTGTTGTTGTTTATGATTACCTTACCAGGTGGCTTAGGTCCCCCCCCCCCTATTTTTCTTTCTTTTATAACTTAAGAAGTTCTGGAACACTCACAACAGTGAAAAGATCTATCTTCAGCTTTCTAATGGTCCTATTTCTTGGAATAAGTTAGGAGCAATTCTACATTATGTCATGTTTCTTTTCACAACCCCATGGTATCCCAGGAAGTCTGACTGGCCAAAAATTTTATAGTTATTTCTCCACAGACTCTTGTTAGCTACATTTTTTTGGAATGCTGTGGGAGCAATATGGTGTCAGAGAGAATTTTTGGTCTCTTTTAGTCAACTCAAACTTTTAAGGAAAAGTTTAAAAAGCAAGGAAAACCACTTAGGCACCTGGTAACCAAGCTAAACACTCATCCTCCATAAAGAAACACACATGGTGAAACCTTTCCCTACCCCAAGAAACCAGTAGAATATTCATCCATTTTTTCAGGGCTAAAATAGATTTTGGAAACTGGAGATGAACTTTTTGGCTGAGCCTTTAGATTCACCAAAACACTTTCAGAATGCAAGACCCAAGACACTCCCCCAGGACATGCCTCCCACAATATTCTCACCTTGTTCTTCACAAATAATCCATGCTCCCTCTTTTGATATTTTTGTTTTTAATTTAAGCTTATTGCAAATGAGTTAAGCTTAAATGAGTTGAACCTAAATGGGGAGAGTCGATTTCTCAGAGGGTTTTTGTTTTGTTGGCAGCAAAACAGAAAAGTATTCACCCATGGTGAATCTACTTTTTTGTTCAATACTACATGTGGCAGTGGCAGTAGCAAGATTCACACTGTTCCTTCAAAGAACTAAATACTATCTTCTTTTCACCATATAACTGAATCTATGTGCACTCAAGATGGCATAAGATATTCAGTGGAATTTACTTATGTATAATAGCCTTAGGATTCTGGTATTAGCATTGTAATTAGTACTTTATGCATTTTGCTGAGGTTTTCTTTCAGTGATGCTCCCTATGCTTATGATGAGAGAGGCTAAAAATCAAAACATTCTCTTAAAGCCTGAATTGATGTCTATATCTTTCCACTTTAATAGCACACTTCTAGATGCTGCACATTAATCTCACACAAGACTGTTGTCATAAGTCCACTCAGCTGCAAACAGTGAACTGATTCATTGGATTTTGAAAATCAACAGTGGTTAGGTGTCTCTTGCTGATGCCTTGATTTCTCTGAAACTTAATTTCATGTGGTTAGAATCACAGTCAGCTAATTTGATCTAGGAATGGATGAAAATTTAGTTGGGTACACATTTAGATGTAAACTGAACTGAACCATTTGTCTCAAGTCAAACCCAAATCCAAGCTCATATTCATTTTGCTATAAAAATCCATATATTTTTAAAGTTTGTAATGCAATCGGGGGGGGGGTGGAATCAAAAAAAGTATACAGCCTAAAAAAGTCACCCAAAGATATATACTAAGTTTTCTTAAAAATTCACAGAAAATATCTCTGAATCAAAAGAGACATTATCACAGCTAAAACAGTATTTCAACTATGGCAATGACATTTTGAACCCTACCACTATGCATCTCCTCTTTGGCTGAAAGATAGTACTGTGGAAGGGTCATTATTTGAGGTGTATATAAGAAGCATGGTTCTAGAAAACAAAATTCAGGTTGCTTGGTTGGAGTTCTAGGAACCCAGGAGTAGCTTTACCTGAAATGCTTTTCATTCTGCATGCAGGACCAGTGAAGAAGCAGATGAGATCATGGTATTATGAGGGAAGGCTTGGATTTATTTATCATTATATGGACTGCAATTGTGAAAGTGTATACAGCTGGGCAATAAAGCTGCACAAAGGGCATGATGAATAGAAGAGTGAAAAAGTGAAAACATACTATAGAAGATGCAATACACTGCCATAATACTAAATAAACCAGATGCATATTATATATATCAGGATAAATTGTGCTTTTTCATCTGTATTTATGGCATATTATTTGTCTACATCAATCTTTTCAACTTTTCACTGCTTAATTCTTATACAAATCTTTCTCCCCCCTTGGTGTGGTGGTGCAGGGGAGGGGGGATTCTGACCAGAAATTCATTATACTATAGATAAAGTAGATTTATATCTGCCTATAAGCTGTATTTCTGGAAGCCTAAGCTTTTATGGTACAATTTCAGTGGTTAGTCTCAGAGAAATGCCTGAATCATTCATTAGGAATAATTTCAGAATTTGCCACCCATATTATTAGTTTTCATCTGAGAAGTGATATCTTTCTGATAGCTGACATAATGTTCATAGTTACGCACTTAGTAGAATTTGAGTTCCCATCAGTTAACATAGTGGAAATTTAATAATGTGTTTTCCATGCTCAAAAAATATTAGCTGAATATTGCAAGTCGACACAACGTTTCTGTTTCATTTGTTCCAACAATGAGTCATCATTTCCCTTATATTACATCTTGCTGGATGCAGATTTGGATCACTGCAACCTGAATGTAGAATGAGAATTCTTCAGGGAAGTCTTCATTAAGATGTACAGGATGAAATTGGTTATCTGAAAAGTTACAACTACTTTGAAGGGGGGGATTTTATGAGATGCTTATGTCAGGTTTATTTGTTTTCATCAAAAGATGGGCAGCCCAATTTTATGCTGGTAGAAGCAGAGGTAGAAGAAGAGGCTTGTGCTGTAGCAATTAAGGTGCAGTTCATGATAAGTTAGCAGGGCAGAGTTCTTCTTTAGTTGCCATCTTTCCCCAGTAATTATGGGCTGTATTTATAGCTTAGATTCACTTACTGATAGAATTTTGGCTATCATGCAAGCAGCTGTTGGATGCACAGCCCTCTCTCCATTGCTTCTGTGCTCTCACCTGGCTTGATTTCTTCTCCAAACACCTTTGGGTATATCTAATGCTTTTGCAAAATACATCTACCCCAAATTCATTTTCCCATATTCTGTAGTATAAGCAGTCACATGGAGAAAAATGGTAAGATCTCAAACGTTAAAGGTGCAAGAGAACAGAATTAACTTTGCTTGGTGCCAAAAATATAACAACGAAGGCACATGCTTAGAGTTGTACACTTTGGGCACCCCTGAGGACATCTTTTCCCCCATTCACACCAGTATCACATCAGTATGTAGAGGCATGTGGAAAGGAACAAAGCATATGTTTCACAAAACATGAATATGGCCATCTGTCCTAGCATTGTGGTTAACCATGACCAGACACCTGTTGCAAGACTAACAGGACCCTACTGACAAGGACCCCCTGAAACTCTTCCTTTTCACCGTAACAGTTTGCTTATCCACCTGCCTTTCACTCTCTTCCAGAGGGCAGAGGTGGTGAACAAGATGCCACAGTCTACTTGCTCTCTGACTCTCTGTCTGTTTGGCAATGATGAAAAAGCAATGAGGTGCAACAGCAGCTGGTGATAATGGCCATAAAAATGTAGGCAATATGAGAAGGAGGCTTATTGATGATATCTTGCTCAAGGGCCTTCAGACATTTGGAGCAATACCAATATCTACAACTTAGATTGCTATAAAATAGGAATCGTCTTCATTGTGATTTTCACATTGAGAGTATATCTGAAAAGCTTTGTGAAGGCAGGAAAAACAGCTGGTATACTGCTTGTTGATCTAGGCTGGCTGTGAGGAGGTGACTTCAATTTCTACCTAGCCTTTCCTGCACTATAGATTTTCTGCAAACCTCCTGTTAGTAATAATTGATCGAGTGTTAGCTTAGTTATCCAACACTGGTATAATGTTTCCAGGTTTGGGATGTTTATGTAAGTGCACAACACATTTCACAGGGATGTTGTGAGGATGTCAGATGCTTTGCTGAAGTCTATAAAGCATGAAGTGATTTCTTCTGAAGTTCTTTGGCACACTTTGGCAGCAAGCACTCACATGGCTATGGTCTCAGGTGTCTCTTCACATTCAGAATCCAGCTTGAATACCAGGCATTTCTAACACCACAGAGGGTAAAATTCTTAGTTGCAACAGTGTGTTAATGGCATTAATTCAGTGGTCCTATAGTTGCTTCACTCCTGAGAACCACCCTTCTTGGGGATTAGAATATATATTGAACATTTCCAGTCTGTGGGACGTTCTTTTGTTTTCCTTGTTTGTCGGCATATTTTTGTTAGGATTTGAATTGATTCAGTCTTTACAACTTCAAATAGTTTTTTTGGGAGGGAGGCGTTGGGCTGCACTACAGATGCTTTGCTCCTTCCAAGTGTTTTTTAGAACTGCTTTTAGTTCACTTTCTAATATTGCAGAATATTCTTGATAGGATTCTGTTTCAAAGGAGCCTGCTAATTGGATAATTAGCAACAGCACTATTCATACTTGTCCTTAGCTGTTCCCAAGTAGCTGGTTGCATGTCTTCAGACCAGGGATGCTCTTTAGCACTAAGATTCAGAAGTTGTTTACCACTGCACTGTACTAACCAGAGTTAGCTTGAATGTCACAGCCATTGAGTGTGAAAAATCTTCTGCAATAGCTGCCCTTCAGGAATTTCTCAGCTCGTATCATGATTAGAATTATCCATTCTCTGCTGCTAATGTGGCCATTGTTCCTGAAGAGGGTGGATGCCTCTTAGTCTCAGTTTTCAGCTGTGCTTCTCTGACACTCTCAAGTAGAGCAAGGCTTTCATTTTCACAGATTGGTTGTAGTTTGGGCATCTCTTTGAGCTACAGCTGATGGAGGCTGATGTTAAAGCATGATACAGCTTTGTGACTTTGATGTTTTTTACTAGGAAAGGATGAAAGCTGTGGATGCAGGTTATCAATCGTTTGAGTCAGCTCATGTTAAAGGCAGACTAAAGATATTCTGATAATGGTAGTTTGGATGACAACCAGGAATAGCACTCTAGCTTACACTGCATTTCAAACACACTTTTGTTGAATTACAGCATCACTCACAATTCAGTATATGGTCAAGGTTATGAGCACTTCTGTGCTCCCTTAGCCCTCATTAATAGCACAGAGTTGTTGCTACTTAGAACTCTGACAGGTACATTTACCATCACACCATCTCCACTGATTTCTGTGGAGAACAATAAATGATCTCATATTCATTCCAGATTTCCTCCCTATTCTCACTTGATAATAAGAAATAGAAGAAATAAGAAAGGAGGAATAGGCAGTTCAGAAAGCTGTAGTACTGCCAATCAACAATTGACAAGCGGATTGTTGGAAAAGATAATAGGATTGTTTGGTTTTAGTGACTGAAATTTCATAGACTCATAGAATATTAGAGTTGCCAGGGACCATGGAGGCCAACAGGTCTAAAATAAATCCATTTTATTTTCCTTGTGCTTTGTTTCATTACTTTTTATTGCAAGATTGTTCTTGTTGGGGGCTGTTCTGCTTCTTTCTTCAATGATGGGAGTAATTTTAAAACCAGCAAATAAATATATGTCAAAATGTATGGATTGAGTTTGTGATGGCTGCAATTTTATCTTCTTGTATAAAGGTCTAGAAGGATCTCAGGATACAATAGCTTCTAAACTATAGAATGAAAAGTCTTCCTAAGCCCTTTTCAAGTAGCTGTACACATTGTACACATGATGAATATACAGTGCCCTTCATGACTGCAGAAGAATTTTGCAACTTTAAAGCCAATAGTGAAGAACTTGAAATTGTGAAAGATTTGCATACCTTGACTCAGTCCCCCATTCAAATGGAGACTACAGCCAATAAATTAGAAGAGTTGGAAGGGCTGCAATGAAGGGAACTGCAAAAGAACATCAAGTGTAAGGACATTTCACTGGAGACAAAAGCCAGGATCATTTGCTCTATTATATTCTATTCCCCACTGAAAATATAATATTGCTGGCCACCCTGAGGTATAATAAGCATATTCTGGCCTTAGCGATTGGTAAGTATACTGAAAGAAATCAGATCCAAACTACAGCACATGAAGGATAAGAAAAAAAGGAAACGGGTGCATTGAAAAGAAATCATAGTACTGCACCATAGTTAGAAAGTACATCTATTGTTGTGGGGAGTGGGATTAACAAAAAGGAGTATTGTTTTGTTTTAGTTGCTGCTGTTTCTGAAATTTTAAAGTGTAATTGCAGTATGCTATTCAGCCATGAGGTAATGTAGGGAGAAAAACAAGTAGAGCGATCAAACATGAATGGCACAAAAACATCCAGGAGGTTTGGAACAGGAAGAGAAGAAACCAAGGAGGCAGAGTAGTGTAGACAAAGTAAGATGAAAGGAATTGCAGTAGAAGAAGGGGAAAGGCCAGGTTATAGGTGCATGGAAACAAGAGGAATAGGACTCACAGTAGTCAAGGGAAGCTTAAACTCATCTTGTTACAGGTTCAAGGCACATCTTTGCAAAGGTGGAAGGATGTGTTGAAGTGCTTCCCACAGTAGTACCCTGGGGTACTGGATAAGCAAAGTTTCATTCCTCTAAGAGTTTCATTCTCCCAATAATCACAGTATTCTCGTGAGATCAAAGTGCACTTGAAGACTTTGTCTATAGTAACATTTCGTCAATGCTTGACTTCCCCTGATCAAACATTGGATGAAGAATCCTACAGCTGCTGAAGATGATTTGATCTACTACTGTTCAGTATCCTCTGTCAGCCTCAGACTATCTATCCCATGGAAGAAGATGGAAGCACACATTAAGGATCAGTCAATTGAAAGAAAAATACAAGTAGGAAGTGGCTTCAAACTGATCCCTCATCCTGTATTGGTCCTGGCATCCTGACATGGATAGGATTAAAACCTCTTTCTTATTAGTATCTCCCATTGGTCTGGAACCTTGCACATGGAGGGATTTGAGGTACCACTCTCACTTGAACTCATGATAAAAATTTTCTAGACACCTATTGTGGGTTTTTGTGTGTATTAGTGAAATCTCTGATAATGTTTAACTAAGATGCACATTTCAGTGACTTGGGGGGGGGGGGAATGTGTAGGATGTCTGCAGTCCAGCTTCTCTGAGGGAAAGGAAATATGTTTGTTCAAATGGGATTAAAGCTTCACACAAATTCTTGGCACAGGGGATTTGTGATAACAAGAACTGATGATTTGAAGATGTTTCAGGGAGTAAATGAGGTAGGCATGAAGTCTAGAATCAAGGTGGTAGAAGAAAGAAAACAAGAAGGTAATTGACTGAAAGGCAGGAACCTGAATGAGGGGTAGTTTAAGGAGAAAGAGCAAAGGATACAGGAACTGCAGGAAAAAAATAGAGGTACGATGGCAAGACAACCTAAGTTGCTAGTCTAGAATCTAGATTTTTATATTTTACTTTCAGAATTGCATGGAAGAAGTTTGTGTGACTTCTATGGTCACTGAATCATCTTGATCTGACAACCCTAAGGGATAATGAGGGCCAAAACTTTGAGGGGAAAGATGAATTTACATATAGATTTGAGCTAACCAACTAGTTCTTCTATAGACCAATTTTACTGTGATTGGCTTCAAATAACTGGTTCAAGAGTACTGTTAAAATACCTGTAAATGCAACAGCTTCTGTTTCTTTCTCACATCAGGTATTAGTTCAGCAGCATTTTAAGAAAGAGGTTTCTGGAAGAATACAGATTTAGGCAAGAATCAAGTGCATAAGACTTCAGACTGCTGAGAGATTTATTAGGTTATGAAGCATAGAAAAGAGAAAGTAATAAAATCATGGACAAACATAAGCCTGGATCTTGGAGCTAGCTATGCAAAATTAAGTCCCATTGAAATAAAATTGCTACCGTAGTCCTTACATTGCAAACATGCCAATTATTACTTCTAAATGTAGCAGTACCAGTTGTCACTTTTCTAACTCATAGATGAATTTGTACATATATTTCTCTTTTTGCATTATAATACATGAGCTATGATATTAAATATTAATAAATTATGGAAATAAAAAGAATGCAACTCTCCCATATCATTTTATGTTTATGTTATTTTGTTTACCCCTCCAAACACTTTCGCTGACATTTATCTCCAGCTAATCAGTGCAGGATTGGAGATTAAGCCACATATCCTGCATATACTTATTCAGGATTAAGTTCCACTGATTTCCACTTACTCCTGAATAGACATGTATACACTGCATTGTAAAGGTTTGGGTTTTTTTTTTGTTTTTGTTTTTGTTTTTTTTGGTAATGCTGTAGCTTATTTCTAAATATTAAAGCTATTGTTAAGGGAACTCAGAATTAATAATTATGGTAATCTATGAAGGGCCAAATGCTGATATTTAAAGCTAGACTGAAATTCATTCAAATAACCAACAAATTGACAATGTCTGGGTTTTGCAAATCCATGCAAATCCAAATGGATATAACTAAAATGAAGGTCAATTCTGTTTTATTCCCTTTTGAAATTTGGATATAGATTTTCAGGTTTAATGAATACATCTGAGAAATTCAGGATTCAGGATAAAATTTCAACTGTGTCAAAATTTAATTGCAAGCTGTGAGAATTTGTGGAACTCTCTTCCCCCTTATACTTAGCTCTACTTGAAAGCTGAAAGCTGATTACAGTATACTGCAGTCTCCTATCACCCTTTCATTATTGGGTTCAGTTACATGGTTGCCAGAATAAGAGGATAAAATAAGACAGAATGGGAGAAGTAAGGGGAACAGCCATTGCTCAGTAGTAGCGCAGTTACTTTACATTCTGAACATTCCAGGATAAAACTCCATGGAGCACTAGTAAAAATTCCTATATAAAACCCTGGAAATTTCCTGCCAATCACACAATATAAAATGTGATGAGGCAATAAAGCAGGTTCCTCTGATGTGGTAAAACCATTGTCTGTATCACAGGTGGGGCTGTTTTATGGAGTTGAAAAGAAGTGTCAAAGTTATGAAATAGGGGGAAATGGTTCATTCATACAATCCCAAAACAAAGAAAAGAGAGCTTTCCCATTACACCAGGAAAACTTTTAAAGAAACAGACATTTGGCAATTGCATTAAATTTATACCAGCTGCATCCACACAACACAACAAGCAACTCTATGTGGTTACCATGGTCTGCATTTTTTAAAACCATGATCTACCTGACAGATGATCAAGGGTTTTCTATATTATTATGGTTTCCTCCTTCCCTCTCAGTTTTCCCACAGTTGCTATGCATCCTATTGGTCACTGTTCCTGAAATTGCATAGCTGCCTGCCTGAGTCACCTGCCTTTTCTTCATTGCTATATACATAGTGGCTGGAGAGATGCCTGTAGTTGCCACTAGCTGGGTTCATATAACACAGCAAACCATATATTTTAATCATTGTTGGTCTGTCCTGTTGTTTCAGTCTAATAGTGGTATTTCCCTATGGTAAGTTTGATCTTTAGAAACCATGATAAGAGTCAATGGTTTTTCTGTATCACCCTTATCTCTCCCTTCTCCTCTTACATGTTTGGCTTTTTTGCTTGAATTGTAGAATCTTAAATCTGTTTCCTGATATATCTGATCAAGAACTTCAAGAGTTAAATGTTTCTTATCCCATATTTCCAGCAAAAATGTTCCTTGTGCCCAGTTTGCCTTTCTCTGCGGAGTACTGTCCTCTGATTGCTTCTGTCTCTCTTGTGGGAATGGCATTGGCAATCTCTTGTAATTCTTCATCCACACTACTTATTGTATTTGGCCTTTCTGTCCAGCAGCAGAGCCCTTGTTGACTCTGTTGCATGACATCCCTGAGTGTGAGGTCAGGGGTGCACAGCAACCTCCCTCTTAGCGTCTAATCTGTAACTCTGAAAACAATTTTATTCCTTATCATCTTGCTCATCGGGGAGCTGAACTTAGAGCTATTTGTGTTTACTTTTTGTTCCATGAGGAATTGTTCCACGATATTCTCCGAGACACATACTGATTGCAGAATGTGCATTTCTTAAATCAGACTTTTATGTGGTCTGAAGCATAAAGTAGATTTTGTAGCTGCTTTCTTTGTCTCCCTGTACTGTCATTTTCTTTTCAAAATTAAAATATTAGATAAATCCAGAACAACTTTCCTCCAAGAGTGGAATGTTGCCATCTACATTTTCATGGGTTTCACTTTGGGCCTATTTAATCTAGATCAAACTCAAAATGTTTTTTCATGAATGATTCTAATTTTCTGCCATGACGGGTGTCTTGGAAGAATAAGGGTGAAGGGCCATAGGCAACCTGCTAACCCCCAAGTAGAAATATGTTATCTCTCTGCATAGGGTGGGGATATATCAGAAAAAAAACTTACCTAGTGCATACCTTTCGGACCAATCATGGACTCAGATGCTGCACTTCTATCCACCTCTACTTTGGGACAGCTGGGCTGGAGACATCTGGATCCTTTGATTCACTAAGCAGGTTGAGTCAATAATGCTTTATACAAATTTGGTAGGACTCCTTTCTAAATCAAACAAGCAAACAAAGTGGACAGGAAGAAGAAAGAATCTAAAGTTAGGCTACAGCAGTTTTGATTGATTACACTGTCATTAATTGATTGATTTGCTAATGACATTCTAAACCTAATTTTATGAAAAGCTAAAAGCATTTATATTTTTTGATATTTTATTGATTGCTTTTATTGATAATCTCACCAACAGAGATCTGACCATCTTCTATATAAAGACCATATCGTTTTTCAGGCATTTTGTATCCACAAGCTAATCCCCCACTCCCCAGAGGGGGCTGTGATTACACTGAGAGGAACAGGCATCTTCAGATACGTTGTGGATTATGGCCATGGGGTGATAGGGTGGGGTTGCTGTATCTATTCCTAGATCTGAGCCTGAACAAGCTTTTCAGTAGAGCTGTGAGGTGATAAAGTGAATGAATTCCTCTGTTGAAGATTACTCACACTGACATGATTGGGATGTTTGGCATTAGATTGAATACAGATGCACACCTTGGTACATTCTAGAATAGTTTGTGACTTAATTGGTTTCAGGGTTCTAATAATAATTTATGCCCTAGTTTACTTTCCATCTTTTCTCTCTCTTTGTGAGTCAGCTAGACCTGGGTGTGCAATAGTGATTTTCAAGGTGGCATTGAAACTTCTTAGGATGCAATCTTATGGCTGCTAGAAGCTGTCTAGATTATTTGAAATCATAGCTGTGACCTCAGAGGAATAATCTAAGTTTGGATCTGGAACTTAAAAATCTGACTATCATCCATCTGTCCTTGTAGCTGGCATGGTTATTTCTGCACTGGTTAAGACTATGACATACTTCGACTGATCCCACAGCTGGTGCTGGAGAGGCGCTTCTAGAGGAGAAGGGAGAGTGCCTTTACCCTGTCTCCTTTTTTCACAACTAGTGTAAAGCACCTAGAAAACTCAGAGGGTTATGGAGCTATTTCATACTTCCATCAGTCATGGAGCCAACTGGGTGACTGAACTATACACAAACTCTCAGCCTAAACTAATTTACAGGGTTCTTGCTGTAAAGTAACATTGAGAGACGGAGAATTATGTAAGCCACCTTGACTTCCTCAGAAGGAAAGAAGGTGGGAAATAAATTGTGCACCAGAACTGTGAAATGGACTACAAAAAACAACCAAAGAGGAAAGCACTGAAGATATTCCTTGGTTGAGAAGTCTCTTTAGTTTGGCACTGTCCTTGCATCCAGTAGCATTGGTAGGAAAGTTAGGAAAGAGAAGTATCACAATGAAGGGGTCAGAGCATCAGGGGGAAAAACATACTGGAGAATAAATTACAGTCCATTTATTGGCAGACCCTTAGCTAGTAATAATAGCACCGTAAAGGTAAGTTACGAATTCATTTAAGAATGTTTTCTGGTGTGACAACCCCTTGCAAGATAACCATCCAAATATATAACATCATATGAAAGGAACATTGAACAAATTAGTCAATTATTGTGTTCTATTATTCTGTTTTGATGTGGCAACAAAAGAAATACCATCAAAAGGATTGAGTTCACCATCCTAACAAATATTCCCTAGATGTCTTTGTTACTTCTCAGAAAAACTGAAACTATATTAAAGCTTTTAAAAAGAAAGATAAGGTAACAAACTATACTGCCCCCACACACACTCCTTCATTTACCCACAGAAAGGGAAAAAAACAGTAATACACTTGCAATATATGTTTATTTACACAAACATATCTATCTTGAGAGTTGATTACCTATACATTTGTTTCAAATTAGTTAAGAGTCCAGGAATTAAATCCCACTCCTTGCTAACTGACCTAAACAACCCTTCATCTTCTCTTATATAAGAACATAAGGAGAGGTGTGCTGGATCCGACAACAGGTCTTTGCAGAACTCTGTTCTAGAGTAGAATTCAGAGTCCTGAATTTCCCAGGAGAAGGGGAAAAAAAATCTCTATCCGTTTTCTTGCATACCATGCACAATTCTGAACACTTCCACCATGTCTCTCCTTAGTTACTTTTCCCCTCTAAACTAACCAATCTCAGATTCTTCAGAGAGGAATTGATCGAAGTCCTTGACTATTTTGGTTACCCCTTTGAACACTTTTTCCAACTCTACAATATCACTTTTAGGTGTGGTGATCAGAATAATACACAGTATTCTAAGTGTTGTAAGATCACAGATTTGCATAAGAAAAGTATGAATCTGTCAGTTTTGTATTCAGTCTTTTTAGTAATTATACTTAACATGAATTTTGCCTTTTTCAAAACTATGACATACTAAGTTTACATTTTTTTTTATTGAGCTGTTGACCAAAACATCAAGATCTCTATCTTTGTCATTCACCAGTTGCTTAGTTTATTTACTTATTCATTTTGGCTTGAAAACATATCTTTACATTTGCTTACACTGAACTGTATTGGCTATTTTGATCCCCTTCTTCTCAGTTTATAGCTATTCTTTAGGAGTTCCTCACAATCCCCATTTTGAATAATTGGAGTTGTCAGTAAACTTGGTTAATTAAATGCTTACTCCTAACTCCAGATCATTTATGAATAATTTGAAAAGCATTGATCCCAATAAAGATCACTCTGAGACCTCATGGTTTAAATTCCACCATTGGGAGAATTTGCCATCTATTTATGCTTTCTTCTTTCTGTTCTTTATTCTTCTTATGTTATCTTTATATCCTTGCATTTTCCTCTTGCAAGGAACCCAAGTTAAGCTACATTATGCCTCTTTTTATCCTCACAATTCTCCCGTGAATTATGCTAGACTTACAGTCAGTCAATGACAAAAAGTCACTCAAAATGAGCTCCATGGCTAAGTGGCAGCTAGAACCCCAATTTCTGGTCCAAGTTCTGGTCCAACACTCTAACCATTACCTCACACTGGCTTTCTTTAAAAGGTTATTGATCCCTAAGGGGTCCTTTCCTCTTATTCCATCGTTATTAAGTTTGCTCAGGTGTCTTTGGTGATGGATTTCATCAAAAGTCCTTCAAACTGTTCCCAGTCCATTCTTCAGCCCAATATACTGAGCCACAGCTGGACCTAAAATTCTCTACTCTACAGGTGGAGAAACTGGGGAGGGGAACATTTTACTGAATATTTTTATGTTTGATTCTCCTCCTGTCCACTTCTCCAAATAGTTAATGGGAAAGCTTTTTCCAGGAAGTTTAAAAAATCATATACATACCGTGTGTGTGTGTGTGTGTGTGTGTGTATGATTTTTATATTCCCCTAGATAGAAGATTTTTGAATGACCATTGTGAATACAAGTTTACTCATGGGGAAAAAACAGAATGCATTTCCCATTCAAACACTTAAGTGAACTGAGCATATCAGGGACATGAGTTAGTTAGTTACTTACTTTTAGCCTCTTACCCAGTTAAGTGATAATATTCTACAGTGAGCAAGTCTACTGTCAAGTGAGCAAGTCTACTGTACAGTGAGCAAGTCAATCCAGAACTCTGCATTTGTCCCACTTAAATCTCCTTGTTATTTTCAACCCAGTATTCCAACCTATCAAGATCACTTGCCATTTTCCACTTTGCATCCTAAATGTAAATTACAAAGTACAATTGCATGGCAATATATGTGGTTGAAAAAGCTGGGTTTGGTATTGGCCCTTTTATACCTTCAGAGCTGCCTGTATTGCAAGGAGTGTTGACTGAAGCTAAACAACTATATATTCATATTTATTATTGCTGAATAAATTTGATACACAGGGTTTCAACCAAGAATGGCAAATAAACTGGAAAACTGCATTTTGTTCAATCAGTGGAGTGGTTTGCTGTTATGTGTTTCAGAAGGGGTCATGGATGTTGGACTATGCTTAATTGGGAAAACTGATGTTTCAGTTCTACTGGATACAATAATGTCTCATAATAATAAGGGCTCATTTGAATTGGCTAGTTGTTGGAGGTGTAATGCTACTCATACTTCTCTTCTTCCTATTTTTTGGCAATGCTTAACGGTAGCTTCCTTTTGGGAGAAGATAATAATTTGGAAAAGTCTTCTGATGGAAAGTTCTTTCATATGTGATGATGTAAATTTTCTTTTGAATTATCTGTCTGTCTCTTGGAATTTAATTCAAGGTCAACACAAATGGATTTTCTTTTGATACCTAAAAGACTAATATTAGGAGATTGAAATGATAAACAGACATCTGCCATAACACAATGGATGGAGGATTTAATGAAATTTTAAATTCTGAATGAAATGGGTAGCCTTTCAGCATAAACACATGCAGAGATACAGGGACATTCAGGCTGCCTTTGTTGAAGATTATGCACAATTATTTTCAATAGCAATTGTATGTTCTTCTATGCACTAACACACAGAGATGTACAAAGTGTAAGTACTTAGTGTTATGGATCTTTTAATCTTATTCAAAATTTAAATGCATCAGCCTATCTTTTTTCTTCATCATCTTTTTTGTTCATCAGTAACTACAAATAGTTTTTTAATGCACAATAAAAATAAATAGAAAATCATTTTGCTTGGTGCCAAAATGCCCTGAGGGTAGGTGCTAAGTTAATCCCTTGTTAGAATTAGAAGAAGAATGATCTGTGGATAGCACATCACAGTCAAAGACAGAGAAGACCCTGTTCCTTATGAACATTCACCATACCTTAGATGGTGGTGGGAACTTGGGATAAGGCCTCTGATAAGTATATGAATAATTACATATGGAGACAGATGATGAAACAACAGAGTTGTGATCCATTTCAACTCTATTCTATCATTTGTCTCCCCACAGCTTCCTGCAGAAGGTACCATGTTTTTCTGTTTCACAAATTCATGGTCCATGCATTTTTATGTGGCCAGAGTTCCTACTAACATGTTATTTCTCAATCTTTTTAACAAAGCAAGAAGGCATCATTGGGGTATCTCTATAGATTTTTATTCTGCATGGAGAAATATGAGAATTTAAATTTTGATCAATTGTAGGTTTTATAGTAAGACTATAGTAATTTTTGATTTGTTACACTGTCAATATCATTCTTCATTGTCTAAAATGAATTTGAATGGGAACATCAACCTGTGTTTTCTGTGAACATGGATTTGTCTTTGTCTTAGCGTTGGTAAATTTAAACTAATAAAGTACAAAAGGTACAAAAGTCATTGGCATAACCAATTTAATTCTAACACTTTGTATTTGTCAATAGGGCATAGCTAATAGGGAGGATACAATACAAGGAAGCTAGTTAAATAAGATCTTCAAGCCATAGGCTGCAATCTTCAACTGCTTTACTGCAGTATCATTTTCTTACTATCAGGAACTCATACTGGATTACGTCTACAGTACTCAGCTGAAAGATGCTGCAAAAGTTGAAGAACAGTACAGAATATACACGGTTAATAATGTTCGCCACTGCAGTATTTTGAAGCTGAAAAAGGAACTTTGGCCACCAGTTTATTAGATTTTTTAATCTTTGGAATAAAAGCAGAGAAACATATATTATTTTGTTTCCTTTTGAATAGCACAGTGGGTATAACCACTGATTCTCACAGCATGAAGACACCTGCATAAGTATTATTATTCTTTTAGTATAATAATATGAATTTTCTCCTAGTAAGCATGTATTGAATACGCTTTATGAATAGATTAATAACTCAAATGTGTGGGTTTGTGCATCCTATTCATAGGACTTAATATTCCAGCACAAATGATTATTGGTACCATCATGTTACCATCTCAAGCAAAGAATATTTTCCTAGCTTAGGTATTAGTTCAGGTAATATAGCATCGTTTTCTTTAAAATGATTTAGGTTGAAATCTAATACCCGCTTAGCTGGAGTAAGACACACTGAACTCTCCTTCCCCCTCCCTCCCTCCCTCCCTCCCTCTCTCTCTCTCACACACACACACACAAACACGTCTATACCCATATGAATTACCAAGAACCCTTTATGCCCTCTCAAAAGAAAAGTTGGGATGTTTTCTTACTTCAGCTTTACAGGATATGCTCCAAACAGTCCTTTGAATTGAATCACAATAGTCTGTAAAGCTTAAATTATGGGGGGAATTAAGAGATTACACTAATGCCTTTTAGGTCCTCTTCTCATCTTTAGTATTACGAACTGCTTCCTTGTTGTAAAACAGTCATGCCTTGAAAAGTCCTGTTGATTTCAAATGGACTTACTTAGGCAGACAAGCTGTTGTTCAAGTAGGTTAACAGAACTAATATTTACAAAAAGGTGATTTGAGAAGTGAAGGTTTTAAGTTTAGTGTATGATACTAAATGTCTAAGACTTTTACAGTATACTCAATAGGTCAGAACATTTAGAGAAGAATCAAGCATAAAATGGTGATTTGTGTGGTGTGTTCTAAATTCATGGCTGCTGCCCAAATCTAGAATATGCAGGTAAATTAATGCATGAGATGTTTTAATATGAAGTTCATAAATATTTCATGTGAGCCATAGATTGTTCACATACAGGTGATAGCTCTCTTAGATGGCAGGACAAGTTTACACCATAGCAAATATTTTATGCAAATAATAGAGTATGAAGGGAATATAGATGTGCATTTGTTTAATGTAAAATATGATTTAACAGCACACAATCTGGAGAAATACAGATTGTTAAAAATCTTACAGATTCTATCGTCAATATAAAGAGCAATATTAAGAACACCCAATATAAAGAGCAATAGTGGGACTGGTAATATTTTATGTTCAGTCAGGTGATTATCTAAATTTCTCTAAGCACAGAAAGTGAAAAATATGTAACAAATTCTTCTTTTAGCAGAGAAGAGAAAGTCTTCTTTTGAGAGTGGAGGGAAAATCTTGCATTCTTCTGCCAGCTTTCAATATAGGATAATAATACTGATAATTTTATTATCTGACATCCAAATTGCTTCTTATATTAGCAATTTGTTGAAAAAAATTCCCCAGATTGCAAGCCTTAAGAAAGTTTGCAAGTTCTAAAAACCTAATAAGTTGGAATAAGCATAGTCCTATTAATTCTTATTCCAAAGACCTAATTAAACTCTTAACTCAAAATTGTATTAATTGCATACAGTGGTTTAATCTCAAGTGATCTTTTTCACAGTAAATTAATCATACCCAAACATTGTTTAAATTGTAAATCAAAATGGCATTTTATTTTTAAAAGTGGATTATCTTGGTTCCTACCTGCTACCCACTCAATTCTGTACATATCAACTAAGTTCCAGTAATTTCAATGGCACATTATCGAAAGGACTGTGACTATATGGGGGTCTTTGTTGTTTATAGGCACTTATTCCTCCCCCATCTGGATCCGGATGTGAATCACCAACGAAATGTGTAAGTGCATAGAGGGTGATTGTATGAAAGTACAATCGATGACATTTCACAGCATCATCACTGATAAAAGAGCAACATTTAAGGCAACATCAGATTCATCTTCCAAATTCCTGGCTTTGTGGAGCTTGAGCCAAGATGAAAACTTAAACTCCAGTCACATACAAACACACACACACACCAACTTAATTAAGTTCAAAACTAGAGTCAGGGCTAGTTCTCACAACCACCATGATGAATCTGATTACAATTTTCCTGCATCTGGCAACGGTGCAGGATCCAAAATTAGCCTTCTGTGAATGGAAACATGTTCTCCATGCATGGAATGCTCTTAGATGCCCTAGCATGTTCTTTACTGATTTCTTCACTTCCCTGTAGCACCTCTGTTGTGGAAAGTGTCCCAACACCCCCTCAACAATCTGAAGCAAATAGTTTGGAAAAAGCAAGAGACTTCAGGAGGTTGCAAAACTATCTTCCCTCACTCAATAAGTAGGGACAACCTGTGAGCATATCTCCACTCAGGGGACACTGCTGCCAGCAATAGCAAATTTAGAAGCCAAGCCTATATAAACAAGAAGTCCTATATTTGCAATCACTGTAATTTATGATAATACATTCCAAGTACTTTTGTGCACATCATTGCCTTGAAACTATTAAATTGAATACTTTCTCATGAGAAATTCCTTCTCTACATATGATATTATCTGTACTAAATGAGGTTTCAGTTTTCCATTGTATTAGGATGCAATACTTGGCCCACAGCAAATGCTATTCCCCTTGAAATGCTTTCCATGTCAAAGATAGCATGTAAAATCCATCTAAAACAAAGTAGATTTAATCCTAATCATGTACATCTTTGTCTTTACCAAATCATTTAATGTCAGAACAACCTTACAACAGTGTGAATGCTCAATTCCAGAAATATATTTTGAACATTATTCTACAGAACAGGGAATTCTCCAGAGCAAAAAACCATTATTTGCGGGGATGGGGTTCAGGGAAGAAAATCTGCTACACTTGAAGCTATATCCTGATTGATATTTGGAGAAGGAACATTATGTCACTGAAACTGCCAATGAGTTTTGTCACTCATATCCATGTTTAAACTCAAGCACCCTATAAATGCCATCTTGGAAGCTATCTTCTCAGTGGCAGCCTTACCACAATAAAGGAATATCCTCACAGAACTCCAGGCTTCTCATAGTGCTTCTCCTCTAGACATATCACAGTGTGTAAATATCCCTTTTAAATTGTGATGAAGACCTGGACCCAGTACTCCAAGTGATGTCTGACCAAACCAGAACATATATTATATGAGAATATAGTTGGCATTCTATTGAAATTCTATCAGTTCTGTTGATGCAGCCTAGAATTTCATTCACCTTTCTGCACTGCTGACTGATCATAGCTTGTAGTTTACTATTTGTCGTTATTAGTTTTTTGGCACCAGGCTAAGACCTTTTTATTTAAAACTTATTTTAATTGTTAACTTATTATGTATTTATAGGATTTTAAATTTTTAAGCTGAGATGTTACCGGGCTTTTTAATCTTGAATTGTATAAATTGTTATTTATATGTTTTAATTATGTTGAGTCGCCTTGAGGCTTTGTTGCGATGGGGGCGGCATAGAAATGTTTTAAATAAATAAATAAACCTCATAGATTCTTTTCACATGTACTGCTGTCAAACTACATGTCAACCATCCTGTATTTGTGCACTGTATTCATACATAAATATAGGCTAATGGGGCATTTATTTCTGTTTAATTCATTAAGTTAAGATCATAGGATTTCTTCCAGTTTGGTTATCTACAGATTAGATGAGTATCCATTTTACTCCTTCACCCAAGTTACTCAGATTTTGAACATGGACAGAACTCTTGACATTTCATTTGGACTTCCATCGAGATTGTTGATGAGCCATCAGTATGCACTCTTTAGGTATGGGTCATTAATGGGCCAAAAATCAAACTAATAATAGAGCCATCTAGCTAACATTTTACTAGATCACCTATAACAATATACTTGCAAAACTTGTGAAAAACCTTGTGAAAATCAAGATTTCAGCATTAGTTCAGCATTCCTCTGCTCTGCCAAGTTCTATAAGACAGGAAACAGTTTGGCACAATTTGGCATAATGTTGCTATCCCTTTGTAATCACATTTTCTTTCTAAAAGTTCACACACTGGCTGCTTACTGAGTAGTTGAAGAAGCTTTCATACTGAAGCTGTCATAGTTTGGGCACCTAATGAGAAGGAAAAATTCTCTGGAGAAGACAATTGTGGTAGGAGAAGCTGAAGGCTGAAAAAGACAGGGAAGATCAAATATGAGATGATTTGAATCCATAAGGAAAATCATAGCACTGAAACTATAGAAGAGCTGAGTGGGGCTGCCATGGCCAGGACATTTTAGGGAGCTACAATCATGGGGACAACATAAGTTGGAGATGATTTCACATAACATCAACAACAGAATCTTTCCAGTTATTGACCTCAGGCTGGATGGGCAGTAGCCTGTATCTGTCTTCCTGCCTCACCTTTGGAAGACCTGTAATATTTGCCTGTATCCAGTTTCATGACATTTCATGAAATACTTTGGAAAAAGCAAGATTACCAAAGATTTTCAGAAATTATGACAGACAATATTAGATTTCATTAAATTAACTGTGATATCAAAGGATGTAATACAGAGGCACTAGAAAATGTCAGATCATTTGAAGTGCTTCCCTAGCACCAATTTATCTGTCTTGGGCTGCAACTCTTTCATAAGCTGATTTATTTAGGTTAGGATGAGCAGTTTCTTGTGGCAAAGTAGGAACTGAGCTGTTCCTGATGCCGGTCCATCACTCTTAAGGTGGAATGAATTGATGAGAATTATTGCTAAACATGATATTCCACCTACCCCTGCAATATGCTCTGCCACACAACAATGTGGTTTTGAGGGCTGGAAAACCTTCTCAAATAGTGTGGGATGTGGTTCTACAGCAGGCTGCAGGAATAGGGACAAATACTCTGTTAAGTTTTTATATATACACTTAAAAAAAATCTAGTGTGATTTTTCTTTTAAAATATACATCTTAATCTATGCAGATGCATTTTGAGCTGAAAACGGCATCATAACATTAAACAAAGTGCAAAAGAAGATGCATAATTATGTTCTCATCTGTATTTCAGTCTGCAAGGATGGTTCACAGAGAACTTCCCTAAGTCTGAATTCATCAAACATCCCATGCACAGGATCACAGTGATAGCTTCAGTTGTCTTAAGAGATGTATTTAGTTAACCTGTGTTGCATAAATGAGGATCAATGATAAATGAAACAAATTAATTATCCTTCATTTGAAATAAATGTGCAAATAAATTCCAGGAATATTCTTGTATATCTGAATGAAAGGAAGATAATGATGAAGGACACTGAATTTGTACAGTGTTATTCTTCAAAAGGTGAAAAGTTCTTTCAGCCATAAGTAAATGTGAAATGTGTTGGAAAATAAGGTTTAATTAGATTTGTATTTTAAAAATCTTTTGGGCACTATTGTACTAAATGTGGAAAATAATCATTTGTGATAATGACACTATAGGGAAGTAAAATGAGACATTAATAGTAAAACAATGTGTATTACAACTTTCAGAAAATATATAGCATTTCAGAATTTTCCTCCATACTGAGGTAACTATGCAAATAGAAATGGAAGTTTAATTCACAGTGGGGGATATCACACCCACATTTTCCCCAAACAATGTCAAAGTAGTTGTCAATTATAAAAATAGCATGGACAATTTCCTACAAACTTTTACATAAAGACTTACTGGTAGTGTAATTTACACATGTTAGACAGACTAAATTCACCATTAAATTGCAATCCCAATCTATCCATTTTGTAGACATATTCCTACACATTTCAAATCAATCTCATTTCTGTATCCCATGATCTTGCCATGAAAATATGACCACCTTTCAAGAATCAATTGGTTTTAGGCTCCTATAATGCAGTAGAGGTGACAAATAGATTTACGGAATTAGATCTGATAGACAGAGTGCCTGAAGAACTATGGACAGGGGTTTGTAACATTGTACAAGAGGTAGCAACTAAAACCATCCCAAAGAAAAAGAAATGCAAGAAAGCAAAATTGATGTGTGAGGAGGCTTTACAAATAGCTGAGGAAAGAAGGGAAGCAAAAGGCAAGGGAGAAAAAGAAAGATACACCCAACTGAATGCATAATTCCGGAGAATAGCTAGAAGAGATAAGAATGTGTTCTTAAAGGAACAGTTCAAAGAAATAGAAGAAAATAATATAATAGGGAGGACCAGAAATCTCTTCAAGAAAATTGGAGATATGAAGGGAACGTTTCATGCAAAGATGGGCATGATAAAGGACCAAAATGGCAGGGACCTAACAGAGGCAGAAGCGATTAAGAAGAGATGGCAAGTTTACATGGAGGAACTATACAAGAAAGAGCTTAGCATCCCTGATGACCACAATGGAGTGGTCACTGACCTCAAGCCAGACATCCTGGAATGTGAAGTCAAATGGGCCTGAAGAAGTCTGAGCAACAACAAAGCTAGTGGAGGTGACTGTATTCCAGCTGAGCTATTCAAAATCTTAAAAGATGATGCAGTAAAAGTGTTACACTCAACATGCCAGCAAATTTGGAAAACTCAACAGTGGCCACAGGATTGGAAAAGGTCAGTTTACATTCCGATCCCAAAGAAGGGCAATGCCAAAGAATGTTCAAACTACCGCACCATTGCACTCATTTCACATGCTAGCAAAGTTATGCTCAGAATCCTACAAGCTAGGATCCAGCAGTATGTGGACCGAGAACTACCAGAAGTACAGACAGGTTTTTGGAGAGAGAGAAGAACTAGAGATCAAATTGCCAATATATGCTGGATCATGGAAAAAGCTAGGGAATTCCAGAAAAACATCTACTACTTCTTCATTGCCTGTGCTAAAGCCTTTGATTGTGTGGATCACAACAAATTGTGGCAAGTTCTTAAAGAGATACGAGTACCTGACCATCTTATTTGTCTCTTAAGAAACCTATATGTGGGTCAGGAAGCATCAGTGAGAATTGGGCATGAAACCACTGATTGGTTCAAAATTGAGAAAGGAGTTCGGCAATGCTGTATACTGTTACCCTGCCTATGGCATAAAGTGAAGAGGAACTAAAGAGTCTCTTGATGCGGGTGAAGGAGGAGAGCACAAAAGTTAGCTTGAAACTCAACATTAAGAAAACTAAGCTCATGGCATCTGTTCCTCTCACTTCCTGGGAAATAGATGGGGAAGAAATGGAGGTAGTAACAGATTTTATTTTCCTGGGCTCCAAGATCACCACAGATGGGGACTGCAGCCAAGAAATTAAAAGACGCTTGCTCCTGGGGAGGAAAACTATGGCAAATCTAGACAGCATACTAAAAAGCAGAGACATCACCTTGCCAACAAAAGTGTGTATAGTCAAGGCTATGGTTTTCCCAGTTGCAATGTATGGCTGTGAAAGTTGAAGCATAAGGAAGGCTGAGGGCCAAAGAATTGAGGCCTTTGAATTGTGGT
>NW_025335941.1:19310754-19318809 GCF_004798865.1 Varanus komodoensis
TGGCTCCAAGATCACCACAGATGGGGACTGCAGCCAAGAAATTAAAAGACGCTTGCTCCTGGGGAGGAAAACTATGGCAAATCTAGACAGCATACTAAAAAGCAGAGACATCACCTTGCCAACAAAAGTGTGTATAGTCAAGGCTATGGTTTTCCCAGTTGCAATGTATGGCTGTGAAAGTTGAAGCATAAGGAAGGCTGAGGGCCAAAGAATTGAGGCCTTTGAATTGTGGTGTTTGCGGAGACTCCTGCGAGTCCCTTGGACTGCAAGGCGATCAAACTGGTCAGTCCTAGAGGAGATCAACCCTGACTGCTCTTTAGAAGGCCAGATACTGAAGATGAAACTCAAATACTTTGGCCACCTAATGAGAAGGAAGGACTCCCTGGAGAAGAGTCTAATGCTGGGAACAATAGATGGCAAAAGAAGAAGGGGATGGCAGAGGATGAGGTGGCTAGATGGCGTCACTGAGGCAGTTGGTGTGAGCTTAGGTGGACTCCGGGGGATGGTGGACAACAGGAAGACCTGGAGGAATGTTGTCCATGGGGTCGCGATGGGTCGGACACGACTTCGTGACTAACAACAACAACAGAATGAAAGGGAAGGGTCATTTAGATCATGCACATCATTTTTTAAGAATCTTTCTATAGAAATGGTGAGTGGCCTCACATGCTAGAATCAACACAGCAGTAATGGCAGTATTTATGAGCATACCTGAGAGTAACTTCATTTCTATTCTGTTATGCACAGGCAGAAGAAATGATTTATTGTTGCAAAAGAATGGTAAATTTTGTTACACAGTAGACATATTATATGTTTAATAAAAATTTAACAATACCAAATGGGAACTTGACACTGATGAATGAGACTTACATTCTAGTAGCTATCATGTAGCAAACAATATGGCTGTTCTATAGCAAATATTATCTATGAAGAAGATACACATGGCTGTTGCTAGAAATGTGTGACTCGCCAAAATTCAAGTTCACTTTTGTTCTGGTTGCTTCACTAGTGACAATGATATTCATATTTTTCCTTTGTTTTGCTCCAGTAGCTGACTGAGTATCTTCTTGCCTGAGAATCTCATTTTCTGGCACTATCTCTTGTTACATTTTGGATTGCTACATATGTGGATTCATTGTAGGGTTTCCAAGTTAAGAAATATTTAAAAGTGGTTTGACAGTGCCTTCTCCTGCACAGTACTAATCAAAGTCGTTGACTGCTGTTGCCGTTGTTTGTGAAAGATCTTCTGTCAGTGTCACCTTCAGCTACAACTGCTGGCCAGTAGCTGCCATTCAGGACTTTCTCTGCCCCTGTCACCATTAAACTGACCTATATAACTTAAATGGGTCAATGTATCATAGTCTAGTGACCAAACTTTGACCAATCTGCCTCAGATGACCTTGCTAAAAGACTTGCCTAGTGAGAGTCGGGCCTCCTGGAAGAATTGTTCTTGGCTTTTCTGAAACACTCTAACCCACTCCCCATATTGTGGAGTCCATGCAACAGGGGGCTACTGAGCTACAGTCATGTTCATACTGACTGTGGCTCTGTATGAAAGGGGATCATAATATGATTAAATTGTTCAGTTTGTGCATTGCAAATTTCAAAAGGAATGTTAATACAATTTTAAAAAGTATACGTGTGTGTGGGAGAGAGAGAGAGAATGTATGCATCAGATAATAAATGGAAACAATTGCAATACAAGAAATCAATTTGGGAAAGGGGAGTCAAATTTGGCTAAAGAAACAAGTAGTGAGAGAGGAAGAAATTGCCTGTGCTGTTAAATATTCAATGCAATTAGTGATGAATAGAAAATAATTTTATGTTGTACTCTGTGTTTAATTTATCAATATTATCTTGTACAAGGTCAAATAAGTGACTGGAAGACAATGAATTATTGAGAACTCCAGGCAGTTCATGGAAAGAATCCCAGCACTTTTAAAACATTGAGTGCCATGTAGAATCAATAAGACAGCAGTTGATATGCCAGATGTTGAATTATGAGAGAAGGGAGAGAAATATATTCCTTAAAAAATACTGGGGCAAATGGAGTATGACTATATAGTCCTATTATTATGGGGAATCAGGGTTTCAAACCTTTTCTTGTCTGGGCTAGTCAGTTTTGACCATAGTGTTAATTATTTAGAGGTATTTTAGTCAACATGTAGAAGTGAGGATGTATCTTAGTCCTAAGTCTTTGAGAGCTTTTTATGTCTACAACCAACATTAAAAATGGTTCAGTAGCTCAAAGGCAGCCAGGTCTTAACACAGGGGTACAATATGTACAGCTAGATGCTTCACTGAGCATTCTAATGTACAACACTCTGCATTAGCTACAGCTTCTGAACTAGGCAACCTTACAAAGAGTTCATTTCTGTAGTTCAACCCGGAGGCTACCAGTGCACCAATTATTGAGAAGACCCTATCTAGGAAGAGGTAGAGTTAGGAAACCAACTGGAGGTGGCAGTAATTGCTCTGGGCCATTTGGATAGCCCTGAGCTTCCAGTAACTAGGATAAGAGCAGCCCCCAACTATGTAGCAGCAGTGCTGCTTCTTTGAAGAGCATTCCAAGTGATGGAAACAACAGTAGAAGACAACAATTGTCTTGAAGCCCAGCTTCCTGGGGGCATCTTGATGGCCACCATGAGAAACGGGATGCTGGAGCAGGTCAAAGTTTGGTTTGATTTAACAGTTTTCCTAAAGCAGTCAATCTTTACACTTTTTGTGGAACCACAACTTCTATTTGTCTCAGCCAGCATGGCCAATGGTGTGGGAGGATGGGCATTACATTCAATCAACTTCAGGAAGGTCGCAAGTTGCCCAACCCTATTCTAATGTCCAGCTCCTTGTATTATAAAAATCCATAACATTCTCCATATTTGGAGGAAAGAAAGAACTCCAGGACTAATCAAAAACTGACAGACGTTGCAGACTGGGTTTGAATTTCTGTCTATGCAAGAATGTTAGTGCCTGATTATGTTAAAGTTGCTAAAACTTTTGTTCTGAGAACATCCCATTCTTAACATCAAGTGACAGGTAGATACGTAATGGTCATTCCATGCTGGGAAGCTGTACTCATTACATTTGGCTGATGCATATTGCTGAGAATTTTGTTTCATGTTTTATAAGGATTTACTGAAATGTGCAATGTTTTGTTTGTTAAAGAAACAAAAAAATAAAATAAATAAATGCAGGAAAAAAACGAAACTGACAGATTTGCCACTGCCAAGTTATAATGGAAATCAGTGTTTTTCCAACTTGCTTCTTATCCTAGCAGAAAATGAAAACAGCCTGAGCTTTCTTCCCATAGTCATCTATGATAGGATGGAATATGCAGAGAATTGAAAGAAAGAATGAGGTAACTTTGCACTGGGCAAACATGAAAGGTCAGAGCTAGCTTTCAGACTCAAGGTCTACTTCTGATCTTCCAGAGACCTTGCTCAGGTGATAATGATGGCACAGTAGATTGGGCAAATGTCATATAAGCTTCAATTCCCTTTCAGTTTGCTAAATTTCTTACACCAGGCGCAACAACTGCAATTACAGTGGTATTGCTGAATTCTTAGCAACTTACCTTTAGAGGAATCTAGAGAAATGAGAAAAAGAGGAGTTAAGATCCGTGTTTCCATTGTGACTATTGTCTTATTCAGGTGTTCTCTTACCAAGTCCAGCAAACACCTCAGAACAGGAAACACCCCAGTCCTATCCTTCCATTGCTTGCACCCAAACACTCATGAATTTTCAAGCATCCTTTCTTGCATAGAGAAACTCTCCTAATCAGGGAGTCCATAAGTAGGTGGTGATGGGTGTGAGCTCTCTTTCACTATGGGTTCACCCTATTCAAATACAGAATGCAAGAAAAACATTAGAACACAGGGCACCGTTGCCTAAAGAGCCAGGCAATATCTTACCTTTCATGTGTGGCATGCAGCATCCCTACTCCTTTTTCTCTCTCTCAAATAAACATGGGCAAACCCTATCTGATTTTCAGGCCCCATGAAGAGGTTCTGATGCTTTGCTCCTGCTGTGGTCTTGCTACAGATCAGAGGGGCCATGCCTGCAGTTTGCTTAGGAGAGAAAAAAACTCCTTCCCTTCCTGCAAATTGTAGGCCTAGGGGACTGCTTTGGCTTAGGTTCATAAATCATCCCAAATCTCAGGTTAGAGTCCTGATCTGCGTTTGATCCCCAGTTCTTACTCTGCACAAGAAAAAAGAACAGATGGAGCTGCAAACCAGACTGACAGCAAACACCATGCCAAGTCTGAGGGCATAGATTTTACCTATGATCCTATAACTGAAAGTTTTCATGCATGCAGGCAACCTTTGGTTTCTTCTGCTTAGATCCAGTTGCTTTTCACTGTCATCCACCATGCTGGAGTTTGTTCAACTGTCTTTCTCATCATTGGCATGAAACTAACTCAACACAACTAATATTTCAAAAATGACACTGAAAGTAGTCCATTGAGCATGAGAGAAGCAATAGCAAACTTTGGGGCTAAAGTGAGACTCTTAAAGACTGAACAGAGACAGAAGGTCTGTTATCCTTCAGTTTTACACATTCTAGATATTATTATTATTATTATTATTATTATTATTATTATTATTCTCTCAAAACATCAGAACTCTTCAGAGTACTAGACATCTCAAGTTGTACATGATCATGGAACATTTATACATACATTAAGTATATTCACATATTCTATATGCTATGCATCCAGATTAAGAGTTGCACACAATTATTGTGTGGTTATTGTTGCTCCTTAATTGCATGTTTTCAGTATGCTTTTCAAAAAAGCCTATGTAAATTTCTCAACAGATGGAATATACTTGTATGGCTATTATCTTTAGCATATATTTGTTTGTAATTTCTTCCTTTAAAGGAATTGACATTAATTATAAAGTATGGAAGTAGTTTCGTATGTCAGTGCAGAATTGTACAGCTTGAAACAGCTCATCCTTCAATAATTAAGTCAATAAAGTTAACTTAATTTAATTTAAACTGTGCTGCTTTTTTAGGCCTTGTAGAGTGATTACAATTAGTAATTCATAATTAGTATTTTATTGATGTCCATACACCGGATTGCCAGGGTTCATCAAGATACAGTGATGATTGGAGGTAATTTGATAAACATTCAAAACTGTTGCATTAATGACATGCCTCCCAATTATGTCTGGAGTTAATGAATGCATTTAAATATTATGGAGAAGAATTTAAAGGACAGCTCAACCTTAACTATAATATAGTTTTTTCCTCTAACATTCTAATTAGAACTCTTTTGGCTATAACTCTTTTGTACAAAAAATATAGAAAATTGAGAAAGAGACTTAAAGTTGATTATGAACTTTATTTTCTGTTGTGATGTTCTGCAAGGTTGCACAGGATCATTCAAACACTTAATTTCCAGGGTTTTTGTTTGTTTGTTTTTTACTTTTTGAAGATGTGGATGTTAGCCGTTCTATGGTGATCTGGAACTTTTCCTGTTTTCCATGATTTATCAGACAGTGGTTCTGAGAGTTCCTCCACTAAGCTTTTATGACTATGGGATGGGTTCATCAGGCCCTGGAGATCTGAACATGTTTATTCCATCTAGGTATTCTTCGACCATTTGTTTGTCAATCTTGGGCTGCCATTCCTCACTTTCAGCTTGTACGTCTTCATTGTAGATGTTCTTCTGAGTGAAGACTGAAGCAAAATAGGAACTGAATACCTCTGACTCTTCCTTGTCACCTGTTATCACTTTCTGTTCCATATGTCTTTTGTTTTGGACATAGTTGGAGCTTTCTTGTTTTTATTTATATATATATTTATTTATTAAAACATTTTTATGCGGCCCATTCGCCGAAGCCTCGGGGCGGCTTACAACAATAAATTAAATAATAATCATCATAAATTAAAAATATAAACATTAGAATAAAATACCAACATACAATATAAAATAAGCCGCCCTGGCCAGATAAAATTCAATAATATTAACATTTAAAATGCCGCTTAAATAAAAAGGTCTTCGCCTGGCGCCAAAAAACAAATAACGACGGTGCCAGGCAGACCTCTCTGGGGAGCGCACTCCATAACTTAGGCGCCACCACAGAGAAAGCCCTCCTCCGAGTACCCACCCTCCCAATTTCTTTCATGAAGGGTTCCCGGAGAAGGGCCTCTCCTGCCGATCTCAGGGGGCAGCTGGGCATATATGGACGTAAGCGCTCCTTTAGGTAACCAGGACCCAAGCTGTTTAGGGCTTTATAGGTCATCACCAACACCTTGAACTGGGCCCGGACTTCAATGGGAAGCCAGTGAAGCTGACGGAGAACTGGAGTCGTGTGGACATAACGTCCAGTCCCCGTCAGCAGCCTGGCAGCTCTATGTTGAACCAATTGAAGTATCCGGACCGTCTTCAAGGGTATCCCCACGTAGAGCGCGTTACAGAAATCAAGACGGGAAGTCACCAGTGCATGTGTCACTGTCACGCGGCAGTTGTACTCCAGGTAGGGGCGCAGCTGATGAATCAGCCGAAGCTGGAGGAAAGCGCTCCTCGCCACTGCTGTTACCTGAGCTTCTAGTGAAAGCTCCGGGTCGAGGAGCACTCCCAGGCTGCGGACCTTGTCCCTAAGAGGGAGTGCAACCCCGTTCAGGACAAAGTTCAATTCACCCTCTCCGAAGCCCGATCCGCCAACCAACAGGACCTCCGTCTTGTCTGGATTGAGCTTCAGTTTATTGGCCCTCATCCAGCCCATTACCTCGGCCAGGCACCGGTTCAGTACAGCCACTGCCTCACCTGGATTGGTGGAAAAAGGAGAGGTAGAGCTGGGTATCATCAGCGTACTGATGGTTCCGCAGCCCACAGCTCCTGATGACCTCTCCCAGCGGTTTCATGTAAATGTTGAACAGCAAAGGGGACAAAATGGACCCCTGCGGTACTCCATGGCATAACTGCCATGGTGCAGAGCCATAGTCCCCCAGCACCACCTTCTGAGACCGGCCATTGAGATAGGAGCGGAACCACTGCAAAGCAGTGCCTCCAACCCCCAATCCCGCAAGCCTATCCAGAAGGATACCATGGTCGATGGTATCGAAAGCCGCTGAGAGGTCCAGGAGAACCAACAGGGACGCACTCCCCCTGTCCTTCTCCCTGCACAGGTCATCGTACAGGGCGACCAAGGCAGATTCAGTACCGTATCTGGGTCTGAAGCCGGACTGAAATGGGTCCAGATAATCAGTTTCATCCAAGAGTGCTTGGAGTTGTCCTGCCACCACCCGCTCTAACACCTTGCCCAGAAACGGGATGTTGGCCACTGGTCTATAGTTAGTGGCCAACTCTGGATCCAGTGACGCCTTCTTCAGGACCGGTCGGACTACTGCCTCCTTTAAAGGGGCAGGCACCCGACCCTCCCTCAGAGAAGCGTTAACCACTTCCAAGATCCAGGTCCCAATCCCGTGCTTGGAATTATTTATTAACCAAGATGGGCAAGGGTCCAAAAGGCAAGTGGTGGGACGTACTCATCCAAGCACCTTGTCCACATCATCGGGCCGCAGTAACTGAAATTCATCCAATAATTCTGGACCAGACGGCGGCGTTGGAGTCTCCCTTAAAACCTCTGAATCAATAGTGGAATCCAGCTCGTGACGAATCTGAGCGATTTTCTCCCTAAAATGCCTGGCAAAGTCGTCACAGCAGGCCTTTGAGGGTGGAACCGGATCTTCCTTAGGACCCAGGTGAACCAGGCCTTGCACCACTCGAAAAAGCTCTGCCAGACGGCATTGTGAGGAGGCAATGGAAGCGGAAAAAAACCTCTTTTATGCCACCCTCACCGCCACAGCATAGGCCCGATAGTGGGCTCTCAAGTGTGTTCGGTCAGATTCATCCCGTGATTTCCTCCACCTACGCTCTAGCTGTCTCCCAACCTGCTTCATCACCCTCAATTCAGGAGTATACCAAGGGGAAGAGCGGGCTCTGCCCAGTGGGAGAGGACGCTTAGGAGCGATCGTGTCTACAGCCCTGGTCATCTCCCCATTCCACAGTTCAACCAGAGCCTCGACAGGAGCACCCGTCATGTCAGC
>NW_025335941.1:19318909-19609630 GCF_004798865.1 Varanus komodoensis
CATCTCCCCATTCCACAGTTCAACCAGAGCCTCGACAGGAGCACCCGTCTTGTCAGCCGGAAACTCCCCCAGGGCCTTCAGGAATCCTTCTGGATCCATCCGGCTCCGGGGGCGGACCCACACAATCGGGTCTGCACCCTTACAGAGGGAGAGGTCGCTCTCGAGCACAAACCTCACCAGGAAGTGATCTGACCATGACAGGGGAGTCAAGCATAAATTCCTCTTCCTGCCCTGTCGAGAAACCAGGTCCAGAGTGTGTCCACGTTCATGGGTCGGGCCGGTGACATGTTGAGACAGCCCCATGGCCGTCATGGAGGCCATGAAATCCTGAGCCGCCCCGGTCAGACCAGTCTCGGCATGGAGATTGAGGTCCCCCAGGACCAACATCCTGGGGGTCCTCAACACCAGGTCCGAGACGGTCTCCGTCAGCTCAGGCAGGGAGACTGTTGGGCAGATGGGTGAGCGGTACACCAACAGAATCCCCAATCTGTCTCAGTTGCCCAACACCAAGTAGAGACACTCCAGCCCCAGTCTCGAAGGGACAGGAAGTCCCGTGAGAGAGATGAAAGCTCAGTAAACCAAAGTGACCCCCCTCCCCTCCCCTCCAGCCATGAGCAGTGCTGAACCAAATACCCGGGTGGGCACAGTTGGGAGAGGGCCACATCCCCCTCCCTCTCCTGCCCAGGTCTCCGTTATGCAGGCCAGGTCAGCCCCCTCATCCACAATCAAGTCATGGATGAGGGAAGATTTGTTATTGACTGACCTGGCATTGAGCAGCAGCACCGTCAGGCCCGAGGGGCAACTGACAAGACTCCCTGGAACCCTCTGGCTGGGGGCAAAACCAGAAGTAGGGACAGGTGTCAGCCATCTGTCCCTCCTTCTTCTATGTGGACATGTTAAGCCCCCACCGCTGTTATGTCCATTGCCCAAGACCACACCAATGGCGGAGCCCGTGCACTCCCCAGGAAACACAAGCGGCAACGTGTCCAGGAATGACTCCATAAAACAGCTTAAAACACAATAAAATTATAAAAACAGTTAAAAACTCACAGCCCAGCAGGAGGGCCTAACAACAGCCAAGTGAAAGCCCCCTGGCCAGCCCAGCCCCCTGCTTGGCCCCCGAACGGTTTCCAAACGGTGGCGACTGCCCTTTGGCTGACCCCTTCGGCTGCCGGCCCCGGCCGCCTCCGGCACTTTCAAGCCACCGGACCCCCCGCCACTCCGCCTCGTCCAGGCACGCCTCCCACGCATGCAGGGGCGTGGCAGGGCAGGCAGGTAGGTGGTGGAATCGGCGGCGCGGCGCGGTCGTTCCCGGGCGTTCGGCGTTCGCGCAGTTGTTCCTGCCGGCTCTCCTCTCGCCGGCGCTTTCAAGCCGCCGGGCCCCCCGCCGCTCCGCCTCGTCCGGGCACACCTCCCACGCCTCAATTGCTACCCTCAATTCATTTCCTGCTTTATCCTTCCTGATGCCATCCCTGCAATTCTTTGCTATTTGTTTATATTTGTCCTCCAGGGCCTGGCCCTGATCCCATCTCCTGTATGTCTAATTTGACATCAAGACAGTCACCAGAAGGACTCATGCTGTTGTATCAAAGGTGAGCAGGACTGGAAAGCATGTTACACAACCTCCTGTGTCTTCCAGATGATTTGCATGGTTGGACTGACCCTAATTCTGTAAATATTTATACATCTATTGCTAACCTGCAGGTTGCTACAAAGTAAACCAGGCTGTCTTCTCTTTCAGACCACTAGGAAGCGCTGCAGTGCTTTGCAAAACCTGACACAAACCACAGTCTGGAGCATTGAGTAAACAATATTCTAGATTGCAAGAATAGTCCACATGGTTTTCTGCGTTCCCCATTTCTTGCCATCTATAAATTAGCAAGACTCAGTTTGGTTGAGCTTTTCTAAGTTTCACTTTGAAGTTCATTCCACCTTTTTGAACTGCAAATGAAATTCATATCTCTGTTTAGTTCTGGGAAGTGCAAATCAGATAAAGTCTTATTGAAACTGTTCTGCCTAATTTATACTACATATTAAACTTATATGTAAATTCTGGTGATCTGGATTGTGGCTATCCAGATTTAGGATAAATACCATGCTAGTGGCAACAATTTGTGTTTAATGTGCCTCTCCGCCAGTTTTGCTAAGAGACAGAAGAAGGAAGGATGTGGCTGTCAATTACAAGGACTAACAGAATTCTGGCATTTCATTCTGGGATTTCATGAATTCTGGGGAGAAAGAGAAGTAATGCTGGCTTCTTCTCCCCATCAAGCCCAAGTGAGCCAGTTACCCACTACACTATTTGCCTAAAAATCTTAATAGTGCATGGATTGCTGTATCATCTGAACCAGGTGAGATGCATGGCAGGGTGGCTTCAAAACTATCCCAGGCTTGTTTAGAGTTTTGGAGTGGTTCGGAAGATTCTGCCCACCGCATACCTTACCAGGTGCAAATGATACAGCAACCTGCATCCCATGGGAGTAATTAAGCAAGTTGTGCCCTTCACAATCTTCATTTTCCTGATGATTATATGAACCCAGTCAATGTATCTGCAATCAAGAAAGCAGCAGGAGGGAGAATTGTTCTCATTTTCATCTGCATCTTGTGCAGAGTTCTTAATGTACACAGCTTTACAGGCATGATCCTGTAATCCTTACAGCACTGTTTGGTATTACCTGAATAGAAAAAGTAGTCTATGCTGATATAGAGAGTCTCTGGATATGGGGTGGCATACAAATGTGATCAGTCAATCAATCAATAAAATATGGTTCTCACTATGTCTGTGATGTTTGCAAGACTGAACAGGACTATCAAGGACAGGACATTTTGGAACACATTCATTCATAGGTCAGCATAGGTCAGAGAAGGCTAGATGGAACATAAAAACAATAAATCTCTATGATGCAATATGACTTGAGATTTTTGAGGGAAGTAGGAAGACCAGTTGTGCAAGGTGCTAAGCAGAAACTTTTCATAGTTCTTAAAGCAACACTAGCCTTAGGCTACATCCACTGACGGACCAGGAGACAACTCCTAGAGGATAATCCCTAACATCTATGTGCTTCTCTCTTGTATTTGTGTGCTAGATGTGAAAATACAAGAGCATATAGCTAATGATAACTCAGCTGCTCAATATGGAGAACCAACAACTTTATGAAGAATACAATCATCTTCCCAATCACCATGTAAGGGTGTAAAAGCTGGACAGTGAAGAAAGCTGGCAGAAATAAAATTGATGCATTTGAAACATGGTGCTGAAGGAAAGCTTTCCAAATATCCTGGACTGACAGAAAGACAAACAGCTGAGTCCTAGATCAAAGCAAGCCCAAAGCTTTCCCTAGAAGCAGAAATTACAAAACTAAGACTGTCAGACTTCAGGCACTTCATGAGCAGGCAAGAATTCCTGGAGAAGACAGTCATGCTAAGGAAAGTTGAAGGCAGAAGAAGAAAAGGAAGACCAAATAAGACATGGATGAACTCCATAAAGGAACCCCACAGCTTTGAATTTAAAACAGATCAGCAGGCCTGTCATGGATAAGACATCCTAGAGGGCATTCATTCAGAGACAACATGAAGAATGCCCGAAACTGCAGGAGATACTACAAAATCAATAATCTGTTTGGTATAACTATTAAATTATGTGATTGTCTGAGCCTGCTCTGGAATGTTGCTCAGTTATTGTGTTTCCTGTATCATCTCTAAGATTCTACAGTGATCAGATTAATTACTGTGGAAAAGTCAACTGGACATACTCAGTTCTTCGTTTATACATTGGGAACATCTGTGAAATAAATCTGTTGAAATGAACAAGCTAGGGAAGATCTTCACTAGACATTCTTAATGGCATAGCGATGCTTGACTTGCTGGCATGTCACATCATGCTCATCTGATACTATCCTGCTCAGACTATTCCTGCCATTATATCCGGATTTCTTCAGACCAGTTATTAAGTGATTTTATATGTTGCAGTTCTGTCCAAGAAACAGATTCCCATGTGCAGTAAACTTGCAGTACTGATTGGGCAAGGGAGAAAGAGTAGTTTCAGTGGGTTGGTGGCTGTGGCTGATGGGGAGAATGGTGCTATAGAGAAAGTATCAACAACAGCAGCAACTCTGAAAATGAGAAAGCCCAGTCCCTTCTGTTGCTTTCCCACCTTCCATGCATCCTGCTCCCACCCACACATACACAATTTCTTTCTTTTTCTTTCTCTGTCTTGTCTCCTGGAGAATAAAATCAGTACTGCTTGCCCATTCCCTTCCCTCCCTGTAAGTGACACCAAATGTATCACAGGGGATGGGGTATGAGGCGAGACTGAGGGAACTGGGCCTCTTCAGCCTGGAGAAGAAGAGACTCAGAGGGGATATGTTGGCGACATACAGGTATGTGAGGGGATGTCACATGGAGATGGGTAGAGACCTGTTCTCCCCTGCAGAGGAAGGCAGGACACACTCCAATGGAGCAAAGCTCAGGGAACCAAGGTTCCATTTAGATGCCAGGAAGCACTTCCCGACAGTCAGGACCCTGAGGGTATGGAATAGGCTTCCACAGGAGGTGGTTGAGGCCCCATCGGTGAGGGTGTTCAAAGATAGGCTGGAAATTCACATGGTGGGCATGTCATGAACGGAGCCGGCTGGAGCCAGGAGTCAGACTAGATGGCCCAGGAGGCCCATTCTGACTTGCTCTGTTTCTATGTATATTCAGAATAAATCATACTGTCTTCAGTTGTGCTTCCTCAAAATCAGATCACATTAACTTTAGTGACACTCTTGAAAAAGACAGTATGGAAAAGAGGCTGCACTTGTTTTTGGTAATTGCTTTTGGGTAAAGGACATTGATCATGTTTGGTTCATGCCATGGGATGTGTGAAAATGGCAGCAAGCAGCACCTCCACCTCTTCTTTCCTCACACCCGTCTTCGATCTGCCTGCCTGCCTATCTCTCTTTGCACTTGTATGTAGTTAATGGATGGGGAAATCAACCCCCTCTTAAGGGTGATTTCCCTTCATGCATCCCCTTTTCAACTTTGCACTTCTTCCACACTCTTATTTGTATACGGTGCAAGAGCACATTTTCAGTGTGGAGGGACTACACTCTGCTCACTGAATGTGCCTGAACAGTGCTACATTCATTTTGCATTAATACCTCTTCATAAGCTCTGATAGATGGATGGGGTTCTAGTGTATATTCCCTCCAAGCCACAGAGTGTTGCTTTTGTTTTGCATGGCAGTGGCGGTTGGGATGTGTACCTTCTTGTTACTTTTAAGGGAAAATGTCAACAAGTTTCAGAACAGGATGTGTACTGTTTATTTCTAAGTAACCAAGGAAGTTTTTGGTTACTTAGAAATAAAAATGTCAACAAGAATCAGAGTTGATCCAGTATTTGGTCAGACTCTATTAAAATGCATCACATGTGTGTGCTGCAAAATCGCTTTATATTAACTGGTTCTTATTGCATTATTTAGCATGTGTAGCCATGCCCTCTTCTGGATGGTTTCAGAACTATTCAGATGAAATCCACATACAATAGATCTTTTGAAGAATGGAAAAAATTGTTTCCTTTTTCTTAATTTAAAGATCATTGAGTCAGGATTTGAAGATTTATAATTTAATACTTAGTTCATGGATAATAACTTGACCATGCATAATTTTAACCTGAAATTTACCTATTCAAACCCACTGGCTTGATGTGTGTGCATATTTTAGTAGATTTTAAAGAAACAGGGTGCATCTCTGATTCACTTACTGACATTCTCAATAAAAAGTTATTTTTTTCTATAAATCAACCAACATTCTTAATTATGGTCTTTAAAACACAAGTTCATGTCTTTTATAGCTGCTACGTAGTTTCATTGTCTTTGATATAAGTCAGAAAGATATAAGTCAAATCCTCTTGCTGATGTATTAGGATTTATGCCTATGCTATAAGTGTGTTGAGAAATCTACTTTAAATGGTTCTATGTGATCATTTAATCACAAAAGGATATGCACATCAGCAAAAACTGAACATGGCAAAAGTTCTTTGAATTGCACGTTGTACCTCATTCCAAATGTATCCATATCAGATCATGATTTTTTTTTTCTTTTCACAGGAAAATTCATGTGTATTTTCATTCACATTCCCCAAATATATGCATTAAGTTTGCACATGTTTGTATGCATTTTTCAGGAAGTGCACTTCTTTTCATACATTTATTTGAATGGACACATTTTTCAACTGATTTTTGTTCTTGTTTTCTGTTCAAAAATGTCATCATAAGCTTAAAAATATACAGACTTAAACCACAATTTAAATTAAGGACTGTGTTAGGGTCCAAGAGGTGTGAATTGGGATATTTTCTAGTCAAAAACCCAAATTTCTCATACATTCCCATCATTTTATTATAAGATTCATGAAGCAGCATGGGAGAGTTGCTGATCTGCTCAGAGCACTGCTCAACAAGGATGACTCATCGTGTGGTCAGAGCTGCCATGTAGGCAAATGGCTTTCATATGGTAATTGTGATATGCAAACTGCCAGTATATTTTTATTGGCTAGTGTTCAACTGGTATAATGAAAATTTAGCTAGGATTTGTCTGAAGTAGTCTTGTCTATATTGGCCCTACATCTAAGGTTCATTTTGGGTTTTTATTCTATGTCATTTTAATAAGTTGTGATTAGTTCTGAGCCTCAGGATACTGTAAGATAACAGGTAAACTGAGATTTCTCATGCAAATTTGAGAGAGGTGAATGCCTACACCTACATATAGAGAGACACAAAATTAGTGCTGGACCGCATTAATGAGATTAGTTTGAAAATATTCCGTGGAGAACTCAATTGAAAAATAACAAAGGGTTTGGCACTTGAATGTACAAAAGCTAGAATATGCCTTTACAGCTTTTGAAAGGCTGTTTTAGCAAGCTGTTTTAGCAAGCTCCATGGGCAGCTTGTATTTCTGTCTACTCCCTGAAGCTACTGTATCTAACTATATTGCCACATGGCACTCTATCAATAAATGACAATATTGGTACAAATAATGTGTATAGTTAGGGCTCTGTGTAATGGGAATAAAGTGTATCATTTCAAAATCTTCATAGTAGGGGGTTTGTATGACAGCTCAGCAGGCTAAAACACTAGCAAGCCAGTGGATGAAGATCTGTGCATTGAAGGGTGTAGTTACTGTATCTTCCTGGTCTATCATATCACAAACTAAAGTCTGCTGAGTAGGATGGGAAAATGAATTTGAAAGGAAGTGGCTTCAAAGCTCATATGCACTGGTAGAACCTGGAAAGCTTTATAGGATGTTAAGATTAAAGGTGAAGAGATGTAATTGCAGAGTACATCAGTGTTTGATTCCAGTGGCAACTGATGACAGAAATAGCTCTCTTTCTGTCTGTAACTGTAGCTTTGGGATGAAGGCATGTATATGTCAGTCTCAGTTTCACTTAATATTGCCAGGCTTTTGAGGTGAAACATCTTCTTTCCTGATTCCAAATGAAATTGCAATTAACAATCTGTACAGATTATTGTACGTGCACATTTTGTAAGATTTGCATAAATATATGATTTTTATGCATTTTTAATGAGATGTATTTTGAACCCTTGCAGCCATTCATTGAAGTTTCCCTGTGTGCATTTTGGAAATGAATGCAGTTTCTTAGCATTTTTCAGTTTTGCTTTGTTTTGTGGAACACATCACAACCTCAGTAATGTACAAATTACTGATGGCAGATTGTGTTTAGGGCTGCATTTAGATCCAGAAGGTGTAAATTGGATGAACAAAACAAATCTTCGTTGGAGAAAATTTATCTCAATTTTAGCTGCATAGTAGACAGAAATTCAAAAGTTTAGAATTTTATCAGCATTGGGTATATGGTGGTAAAAAATACTTTATTTATTCAGTGTCTTCATGCTTTTAAGAATAAGAGTCTTGACAGAAAAATATGAGTTAGATCCACATTTAGTCACACATAGAGTGGTCTCATTGAAATAAATGGGACTTGATAGTCATGAGTGAGATGAGAGAGAGAGACAGAGGGAGAGAGAGATAGGTATGGGAGGGATATAGTGGGGGAGGGAGAAGGTATGTTTGTCTAAACAATGCTGATAAAGAATTGGCTTTTATAAAGTCTGGATCAGTATAACTAAGCTTATACAAGACTTTTTGAAAGCACAATTATCAATCATTCCATATGCCACATAAACAAATGGGTGCGTTGCCAACTTGCTTGATACAAACTTCTTGAAAAACAAGAAGGCAAATCAGACCAGTGCCATCATGCAATTAAATAATGCTATAATGTAATTCTATATATGTCTACTCAGAAACAAGCCTTGTTGAATTGATAACAGGGAATTTACAGGGAAGTGTGTATAGGCTGATCAATTATTTGCATATTAATTTTTTGACTTTTACATTTTATTTATTTATTTAAAAAATTGTAGGCTGTGTGGGAATTCATCCCTGCCTTGCCACATTCATGCTGTAGCTAGGCACGCTACGCTCAGCCAATAGTATTGTAATTTACCAGCCAATAGTATTGCAACTTACTCAGCTAATAGCATTGTACTTCACCTGTGTAACCATATAAGGCTTGTGACCATATATAGCAATAAGTACGCTTCCTGTTTCCTGCGCCTGCGCATAAGCAATCAGTAAGCATTTTGAATCCTGCACTTGTGCACAATGATTAGGGAGTTGGCTGATTAACTCGATGGCAATTGGTGTAGGCAAATACAAATGTAACAATCTGTGAATTAATAAAAAGGGGCTGCCGGTGGTGAGGAAGGAGGACATCTTAAGGAGGACATCTTTAAGAGGACATCTTTAAGAGGACATTTTAGGAAGAATTCCTAAAGAAGAACTTCTTTGTTCTCCGGAGTACTCAACCGAGCATGCTTTGAAACTTTATCTCTCGTCTGCAGTGTTTTATTTCTCTCTCTGAACTCTCTCGCGCCGATTGTCGGAGCAGGCACTCCGACAAGCTGGTGCCCCGTGTGAGGCAATTTTGCAACTTTGTGAGGCAGTTTTGCAACTTTGTCAGGCAAAGGGTTTGCCTTGATTTCAACCTTCAGCTGCAAGCTGACTGTTCCCAGTGAAGCAACTTTGTAAGGCAAGCGGTTTGCCTTGATTCAACCCCGGCTGCTAGCTGGCGGTTCCCGCGGTCGTCACCTCCCCACGCCCGGCACGGGTTACAGGCGCCACGCATCTTCGGATCCCGGGTGAGTGTGATTGGTCAAGTTAGAACACAATGGGCTCTTCTTCGTCTACTGAGCAACAGGCTTTTAAACGAGACATTCATTTTTTACTTACTAAAGAGGGACATTCTGTCACTGAAAGTGACGTCGAAGCATTAATTAAAGCAATTCATGATATTTGCCCTTGGATGTCAAAGTCAGGCACGATGCAACTTGAGGATTGGTGTAAAATTGGCAGTTGCTTTCAGGATCATCCCAGAGTGACCTCCAGGATTTTATCCACGTGGTATAAAGTCCGGGCTTGTCTTAAAGGACTAACGCCGACTAATATATTATTCAATCAGCAACTGGAAGCTGGGACCGCCTCACTTGCTCACTTGCCAAAAATCTTGCTGCCCGCGCCAGCTCCGATTCCTAGAGCCCCTCCTCCTCCTCAAAATGAGAGGCACCACTTCCTTCCGCCATCAAAACCGCCCGACGATATGGAATCAGATAAGGTGCCAGTTGTAACTAGGCTGTCCATTACTGTCATCTCTGGACAGCTTACAACATTATTTCAACCTTCAATAAAATAAGATAAGTTAACTATTCCATACTGAGCATCATTTGAAATAAATTAAGTTAGTCTTACACAATAAAAATTCCTATAGGTTAAAAATAAATGTGTAAATGCTACAAATGAGTTTGTCTTTTAAGATATTAGAAACAGAGATACATAGAAACTGAGTGAGTGAGAAGGGGCTTCCCAGGCCATCTAGTCTGAAGACATATTGAAGACAATTTATAATCTGGTAAACAAAAATAACCACTGCATTAAGAAGGTACAAGCTATTTGTGTGTGTGGGCAGAATGTTTGTGTAAGTGTACAATTAAAGCAATGACACCAAATCCAAACAATAGGCATAATATTAGCTTGATTAGAATTTCTCTTTATGAATTAATCAACTAAAATCTTATTTAACAATGCTAGCTAGTCCTTAGATCCCTAATTAAACCAAACACCATCCCCTCAGCCAAGAATGTTTGTAATGTCTTCTTGTTATGGTTGGGAAAATGTGTGAACCTCAGCTTTGCTTAGTTTCTCATTTTCCTGGTATTCACTCAATCCTAATTCTGCATCAGATTGCATGTACTGTTTCTTTCTTCTTCTTTTTTGGCAGGGCTTGTCTGCATAACAATTTCATACCAGTGTTGATGTGAATGTTGAATATAGTTCATGCACATTACTGTATGTATTTCTCACTATTTTATGTGCATATGTATGACAATGAAGGATTTTGACTTCTTCTTTTGAAATATAAGCAATCAAGGTCATTCCACTTTAAATTTCTTTGCACAGCAATGCTTAGTTTTTAGTCTCAAAATTCTAAATTTGAATTATCAGCAGGTACAATGGGAACTGCCAGAACATTTTCATCTGTCCCTGTTTTCCTGAATAAAATATATAACAAAGGAAGCAAGGTTGTGATACATATCAATATATTCCCATTTGTGAGATTGAGAGAATGACGCCCAATCTATGGAATGAGCTCCCCAGAGAGGTCCGCCTGGTGCCGTCGTTATTTGTTTTTCAGCGCCAGGCAAAGACCTTTTTATTCAAATGTCATTTTAATTGTTAATAGTATTTATTCATTTTATTCTTTGGCAAGGGTGACTTAATTTATACTGTTAATTTATATTATTCTATGGAAGTTTATTTATGGGTGTAAGTCACCCGAGGCTTCGGCGAATGGGGCGGCATAGAAGTCTCCTAAATAAATAAATAAAAATAAATAAATAAATAAAAATAAATAGATTTAAATAATTACAGTCTATTTGCAAGGACCACAGCAAGTATTTCCACTGGTTTTTCCTTTCAAGTGGAAAGCTTTATTCATTTTGGGGATAAGTTTTCATATTATTGTGTGTGTGTTTATTAGTGTTCTGTGTTTCATAGTAGGACATAACCTACAATGCTTTATAGATCTGAAGTTGTCTTCTCAACCAAACCATCTGCTACTCTGAACCTTGCCAGAAAACTACAAAAACCTTTTGGCTCTAAGAATAAATCTTTGAATTCAATTCATTATAAATCAACAGCATTATAAATTCATTATAAATCTTCATTGTTGGGTGCGGGGAGATTTCTAACTCTTATGGCAAATTATGTACTTCTTCAGAACAGATGTGAGAGCCAAATTTCATGTTTAGGAATGTAGTGAAGTAGAGTTAATTTTTACCACTTCAGATTTAGAGGAAGGATCTCAGGTTTGAGTACTCTCTCATGCATAAAACTGCAAATGGAAAATTAATTAATTTTCAGAGAGAATGTTACTCATTCAGGATGTCTGCAGGAAGGAGGGTTCTGATCTTAGGAAGCTTTTAAACACAGTCTTCTTTTCTTGAAGTTACACTATCTGGTGTAACTTCATGATAAAAATGTATCATGTTATATCTTGGGACAAGTACTTGATATCTGAGCAATTCTCATTGAACTATTTGGATGTAGTGGATTCTACCCAAGTGAGGACATTTGGCATTATGGAACGCAGAAAGCTGCCTTGCAATGAGCTGGTCATTTGGTCCATTGAGCTCAGTAATCTCAAAAATGAATGGCCATGGGCGCTGCGCAGGGGTTTTTTTCCAGCTGTACCTGAAAATAATGGAGACTGGACTTTAGACTTGCTGTGTGCAAATAGGTGCTCTACCACTGAGTTATGGTCCCTCCCCTAGATTTTTACAGTTCTTATTTATTTATTAATATAAGCTTTAATATTTATTTATTATTAAATTTATATCCCACCTTTTTCTTTTTAAGAGAATTTAAAACTTATATCATTCCCCTCCTGTTGCTCTCAAAGCAACAACCATGTGAGGTACGTTGGTCTGAGAGTCTGTAATGGTTCAAAGTCACTTACTTGGCTCCATGGCTGAGTGGGGTCTAGAAATCACCTGAACCCCAGACATATGCTCTTAACAACTACAGAACACTGGGTCTTATTTAATAGTACTTTAGCTCACAATGAAATGCATAGCATTTTGGAATACATCTGAAATATATATTACTTTTCACTATAATAGTATGAAGGCCACCATGTCCAAGCCTCTGTTCAAAGCAGGATTCCAGGTTAAAACATCCCAGACAAATGGCTTCCCAGCTGCATCTTGAGTGCCTCCAATATGGGAAAGCCCTCAAGTTCCTTAGATCACTGGGTTCATTGCTATACTGTTGTAACTGTCAGGGGGTTCTCTTTATGTTCTGCCAGAATTGGTCTCCCTGTCGCATGAACCCATTATGCTGTGCTTTACACTCTCACATGATTGAGAAGAAATTGTGGTCTTCCCCGTGTGACAATCTTTTGAGTATTTGAAAAGTGTTATATTTCTCCTTAGTCTTTTCTTCTCCATGTTAAGCATGCCTTGTTCATTCAATCTCTCCTCAAAGGGCTTTGTTTGCAGTTCCCAGGTCATCCCTGTCATTCTCTTCTGAATATTGTCTACATCCTTCTTGAAGTGCGATGTCCAGAACTGGACACCATACTTAAGACGTGGCCTAACCTGAATAAATAATATAACCTCAAAATTTGAAAGGTATTATTCATAATACAGATCTCATATAATTTCATCACCTTATGGCATGCTGTTGGCACAAGCTCCGAAAGTTCTTACATTCAGGAAAGCATTGTCCATATAGACTTGGCTATTTGTGTAGCTTTGCTGTTATGAAAGTAAAAATTAATAATGAGAAATGCTAAACATATGCAACATAAAGAACATGGAGTACAGGATATATTGGTCCAGTGAAGCAAACACAACATCTTTCAATGTGTGAAGCATTTCTTCAAGGTGCTTGACTGATCAATAGATTGTTCTTTCTAACATCTGATTTTTCAGTGCAACATCTCAGGAGATATTCTAGGCTAGATTTTAGTTTCTCAGTCTGGAACTTGCCATTCAAGGCAGCATATTACAACTATTGTCCTAAAGGTCAAGGATCACTTAATTGGATTTCTGACAGTGATGAATGAAGACAAGAGAACTCTTGGTAGAACAGGCTTTCCTTAGGTTCAGGATATATCAGTTCTGTAAACTACATGATCAATGCCAGCCTAAGGGCTGAAGTTTCCATGTGGATGACAGCACTTGTAAATAATAATGATAGTCACTGAACATTCAGAGAATACCTTAGTCAAATTCATGCAATCAGCTCCATGCATCTAATGGGGTATGTTTCTTATATAGCAACTTGCTTTCCTACCTGCAATTTTACTTCTTCTCTCATAATATTAGAACATTATTAGTCTTCCAATAAAGCTGAATGATGGAGGATTCTGAACCAATAAAAGGAAGTACTTCTATATATAATGCATAGTTAATCTATGGAATTCGCTACCACAAGATGAAATGGTGGCCACCGATAGCTGTTAAGGAGAATTAAACTAATTCATGGAGGAGAAGCCTTTGCATTAATACTAGTAATGATGTCTAGATATTATTTCCAGTTTCAGAGGCAGCATTCCTCTGAATAACAGTTGCTGGGCATCTGGAGGAGGATGGTGTTGCCGCACTCATGTTTTGCTTGTGGTCTTTTCATAGGCATCTAGCAGGTCCTTGTGTGAATGGAATACTGGACTAGATGGGCCATTGGTCTGATCCTTCATCTTTTTAGGCTCTCAATGCATCAACAAAGTTCAACAAAGTTTCTGAAACCCACTTGTGTTATGGGATGGGACCCTGTTGTGCAAAGTAAAAGCAACCAGCATACATATAAATGTAAAACTACTAGGATCATCTGAATTGTGAACCTTAGCATCTGAGTTTGAAATGTCAATGTATGCCTTTTTAAATCAAGATGGCAGATGGAAGATTTCTCTTCCTCTTGTCCAGCTAGAACAAATTCTGCATGTCTCGTCACAACTGTTCTCCCTTTTCCCTTCCAACATGAGACATACTTTATGGCTGAGATCCTTTGCCCCTTTATCATGGATGAGGCTTTTTGTCCCTCTAGATTTTAAAAAAAAATTTCACCATTTATCTACATTTAAAAAGAAAAGTAACTGAGATTCTGGTGTGCTCAGAAGCAAAATGCAGGCCTATAGCACCATACTTCTTCCATGAATGCTTCTGGGACCCACATTGCCCAAAACATGCCCAAAACATGAGAAAAGCCATGCTCTATGGATAGTTCTGGTGCCTACCAAGGATATAGCCATGCTGGACCTACCAGCTGCATGCACATTTGTGAAAATGTCCACAAGGTGCCACTAGGTTTGAGGGGGCCCTGGGCAAAGTACTTTTTCACTTCCATCACAATGCCAGCTTCTCCTTTACACTTTGCATTGTTAAGATTGTGGTGTGGTGGTGATACTTGCAGCAGGAGCAGCTTCTCCTTCTGCTTCTGCTGCTTTCAAGAAGGTGGCCAATTGAGGTTGCAGCTCTGTAGTATACCAGTTTAAATGAACTTATTGCTTTCATAAATTTGAATTGAGTGAACTTAACAAACTGGATTCTGCCTCTGCATGGTTATTGAGAGAATGGAAGCAAGGATTGGTGGTTTTCCCACCTCGCCATTAGATTATTGCCTGGTGAAGCTACTTGAAACTGAAACTTGGGAATGGGGAATGGGGGACTTCAATTGGAAATGCATTGTTAACCAGCCAGCTGCTATAGTACTCTCTTTCATGAAACACTGCAAGATGGCTGGTCTCTCAGAGGGTTACTTGTGCACTCCCTAAACTTCAGGGCCCTGGATCCATGTCCAGTGATCTGGTCCTAGCAGCACTACCACTCAAGTTTCTAGAAAGCATGGCCAGCTTTCAATATCCCTCATATTGCCACCATTTCTCAATTCACTGTTACTGTGAGTAAAGGGGATGCCAAGCGTTGCTGGGTAATTTTCCATGTGGTAGGGGTTCTAACCACCAAACAGCTCTTCACTCACTACTGAGCCAGTTCCTTCCCCTGATCATAGCATACAATGGGAAAATATGTTCTCTAGCATGGGGAAAAGATGGTCAAAACTATGTAGACAGCCACATATTTTAATGTAAGAAGCTATAATAAAATTAGTAGGAAAATAGAAATGTGGCATAAAAAAGGAAATAAAACAGATTACTTACTAAGTAACCTAAGTTGCTTATTTAAAGGAAAAAAGCAAACTTATAAAAAGCAAAGAGTTTCAATAGAGTTTTACAAGGAAGAAACCCACGTTTCATGAGATTTCAGATCCAAATTGTGTGAAAGGAGAATGATTAAAATTTAACAGGCAGATGAATTTAACAGGCAGATTGAGAATGAGAAAGTTGGCTGCTTTAGCTGGTCTCCAGAGGAGGAGGAGGAGGAGTGGCAGAGGTGCAGGAAGGGGCCCAAGAATATGGGACCTCTCAAAAAATTGAGATGGGAGAAGCAGGGGCACTTATCTCAAGGCTAGATTCCTCAGCTGGGCTGGGAGTCTCTGGGAATAATCAAGATGTACAGTTGGCAGGAGGCCACTTGGAGCAGGGGAGTTTCTCAGACTCATATGAGAGGGACATGGCTCCATGATGCATCAACCAGCAGAGGAGGGCAGCCCAGTTAGAAGAACAGCATACAGAGATGCATTGTGTCCATTCTCAAAGGGCATGACTCCTCATAAGAAGAGTCATGCCCATTTTCAAAGGGCTATACATACTCATATGGAGAGTTCCTGGAGGTGAATACTAGATTTGGTTCAACAAACTGCTCTGTGTATGCTCAGAGAGCCATTCTGTGCATGTTGTGCTTTTGGTCAATAAAAAATGCTTTGCAAGGAAAAAGTCTGTGGATTTTGATTGTGCCAAGGAGGAACCTCAGCTCCTGACAGCGAGGACATTGCACCAGACCCATTTGTTTTGAAAGAGATAGGTATTTTCTTCTCAGACCTTTCTCCAAAATATGATCTGATGTAGCACCTTTTCATTAGATTTGTGGCATGCTGATGCAGTGGTTTGGTGAGAGTGTTGTTTCTCTTGCACCAGGTTGTTAAACTATGTGAATGGAAAGGAGGACAACAAACAAGCTATCAGTCAAGCAAGAAAACAAATAAGTCTAACAAACAGACAAACATGGAAATGTATTGCTATGTGTAATATGATCAATGGGTTTTGTTACTTGTCTTAAAGAGAAACAAAATTTCACACAATCATACTTCAACATGATACAACAGGTTACAAGTGTTGAATTACTGTAAGCAGATAGTGCAATGATACTGTGTAAGATTTTCTTGCATATGAAGAAAACTAGTCAAAACATGTTGGTCTGATTAGATATTGATACACATTTCTGTGCACTGGACATGGTAGCCTGTTCATTTTCTCTAACATTATAAGCTCCTTTAAATGTGCTAGCATTTTTGTTTGCTTATGTGCTGATAAGTACATATGAGTACACACCACCATTGTATGACTTTGGTTATAATCCTCTTTCTTCTGGATGCTATAGTCCAGAATGGTGAACATGTGGCCCTAGAATCATATTTGAACTCCAACAGCCATGCCATAAAAGGAAAAAAATCCACTGTTTTTTAAAGAAACAATTGGCTATGATTCAAAATTCAGCCGGTTTTGCATTCTGTACTATCTTGGCAGTCATCTTCATCATCTGTGTCCTCAGAGTTTGACCTGATGGGTGAGTTGGGAGGAATGCTCTTCAGTCTCTTATAGTTGCTCACCCTTGCTATAGACAAAGTAGTTGCTTTCTAAACTGACATGGGCACATTCTTTTCTGCCATCACCTAAGAGGTTGAAGGTATATTTTAATTGGTGCAATTATTTAAGTGCCAAAAATTCAATACTTTGAATATCAAAGTAAAAATAAAGGTTTTAGCTAGGTACACATACTTGGAGCATTTATAAGAAAAGTTTTAGATTAGAAGTCTACCTAACATGCATTTTCCCACACATTGGAAATTTAGTGAATGGATGAAAAAATATTAAAGAAGTGGTTCTCCAGCTCCAGCATGTTCAGGCCTCTGCCAAGAACATCTTGATTCAGATGATCAGTTCTTCTGTGGGGCCAGCCCTCTCATGTGGCATGGTGAATCTTCCGCTTATGTGGTGGATCAGGAGGAGTAATGGATTGTTCTCCCTTATCAGCAGGGCTCCTGAGAGCAAATACTACAGCAGGAATAGCAAGTAAGGATCCTTGGAGAAATAGCCCCGTCCATTTCTCACTTTCAGCATTCTCTCATAGCAAGAGATCAGGTACACAGGTCTACTGAAGATCCCTCTCTTTGTAAGAATGCTTAGAGTGAGAGATCAGATGGGGCTCTCAGACATATCTCCATTGGTCCCCCCAACCCAAACACCATCCTTGCATTAGGGGGGAAGTTCTGAAGAAATGTCAATTTATCAAGTAATTTAGAGCCCTAACTGGGCAGGTTTCCAAATTACATGGGACACTTATGCAAGTAGAGTGGTCTTTCCTTCTTCAGACAAAAGTGATACAACAGAATGATCATGGCTCCATTCTCCTCCTCAAGTGATTGTGAGTGGAGTGTAGAAAAGTTTGGTAAGGCATGTCCTGACACCTTTGCATTCCAAAGGTGTCCTGCCTCATTCCAAACTGCACTTTCCTAAAACAGATTTTCTTGGAGAAAAGGGCAATCAGCATTTCCATATGATATGCTGTTTGTGTAAGGTGTGAAGCTTGTGTGTGCTCTGTCTTTCTGGATGTATGGAACCATGGTTAGGTTGAAATATACCGTCCTTCTGTTCTCTTCCAAATCACATTTCCTATGATCTATTAAAATTCATTCTGCATTGTTTGCTGGCTAAGATCACTAGAGTCCTTAAATTCAGTAAATTAAAATGTTTTACAACTTTCAACTACCACCTAGGTGTCCTAACCATCCATTATTAATTTAATATTCTTCCTAATGCTCTGCTTTTTCATTGATCCATACAGCACCATATATATTGCAGATACCGTTTGCTCTTCACCTCACAGTAATTCAAGGGGTAGTAAAGCAGCAGTAAAACAAGGTGTTAATAATTACTGCCAAAGTGAATCATGAAAGAAACACAAAGAAGGTTAAGGAGAAGACATTAATATATGAGTACAGATTCTTAAAAGGAAAGGGCTCATGTATTTTAACAGCCAATATGGCTGCTGTGACCTTCACTTCTGATAAAATGTGGGAAAATGCAGTGATATTCTAGGCCCTAAAATGCTCTTCTCATCCTTTTGTTTCAGTTACAGGACAGAAGATATGCATAACCAAAGACAAACAAAAATGAGCTGAAGCTACATAACAACCTTTGTTGCTAAACCTCTCCCCAAATATTGTCAGGTCTAGAAGTGAAAACAACAAAGATATGAACTAGCAACTTAGTAGAAATTTGGGTAGAAGTACTGAGAATCCTTAGCTCTCACTGAATCCTTCACTTACACTGAACAACATGAATTTTATGTATTTTCCACCCAAATGGGTCCAAAAGCCAAAATGCAGCAATAAAAGACCATCTGGTAATTGAAAACCAATTATAAATACACAAATAGACAATGAGTGAATTGCTGACTAAAAACAAGGAAAGACAGAGCAGCAGCTGAGATTATCCTCCAAAGGTCTGCTGAATGAGAAATGCTTTAGCATTATTCTAGAAAGCTAGTAAAGAGCTAATCCTACAGACACGTCAGGGAACTGTATTCAATAATTGAAGCATTTAGGGCACTGGGTGAAGGAACATGGCATAAAGGAGGCAGGAATTAAATCTCAGAAATTAAACAGAAATTAAATAGAATGATACAAATCATAAAACTGCCTTTTTGTACAGTTGTTTCTCATTCATTATCTGAGGGGGTCTGGCCAAAAAGCACATCTCCTTTTCTGCCCTCACAGCAGTCTTCCTAAATGCTTAGTCAGGGGCAATGAAGGCCAACGAATGTGTGATCAGTTTTATAAGTTGCTGGGGATTTGTACTCATGGCCTTTGTCAAACACTCTTTTCCAAGTATAGACTGGAAGATAAGAAAAGGCTACAATGAATCTTTTGCACTGATGGAAGTGAAACAATAGAAAAGAGAAAAGATGTGATTTTCTCTAAAAATATTTGATTTTATCCCTGTATTAACTATGAAATATAAAATTTGTGTAACATATTCTTAGAGTTCAAAACAATATTTCCTATGTTACAAAACCTTATAACAACCCTATAAGGCAGGCAAGCATTATCCTTATATCTAGGGCTATCCTGTAATCTCATGATGAGGGTAAAATAGAACCAAAGAATAAAAGGACCAAATAACATGTTGCACTAATGCACACACAAATAAAGAAAGGGCAGATTAGCAGTGTTTAATATTGTCAAGGTTGTATATACAGGACATTTCTAATACCTGTGACAAGTCATTTTACGAATGACAAGTAAGATGAATAATCTGACTATGTGCAAAGCATTCCTTCCACACAGCTGAGTGAGTATAATCACCCTGGATCTGACCTTCGTGTGTGTGTGTGTGTGTGTGTGTGTGAACGGACAAGAAAATGTGCACATATTTATCATCTTCCTACTATAGAAATCAAAATGGTAATTTCTTTAAGTTGCACATTATCCTAGTCCTATTTGTAGGCATTAATAGTACTAGAAGATGAGCTAAAACTATAATCTCATGGGAGAACATCAAATATTCATCTTGAAATAATATTTGATTTACCCAGAAGATTTTTTACTACATTTTTGTGCAATAAAATGCACATGTACAAATTTGTCAATAATATTGATTCTGCTCTTTGGCAGTACCCATAGAGCAAATGGCATCTACTTTGAAGAGACTGGGAAATGGAAGTCATTAAATAAACATGCTGTTGTAAAAATGCTGCTTTAGGACAAGAAGGATTTCTTAGGAAAATGCAAGAATTTCATTTGGTTCGTCTTGACTTTGACTCTGCCATTTGCAAACACAAAACAGTGGTCTCATTAGAAAATTGCACAAACCCAACCATTAAAATGAGTGCTAGTACATTTTTTCTAGAAAATGTGTAAATTCCTGAACCCTTGGCTGTGTTTGGAAAATACATGACTCCAAGCAAAGTGCAATTTTCTGTAAAAGTGTGCAAGTTCATGAACTTGAGGATACCATTCAAAAACTCCATTACAATGTGCCATTTCACACTTCAGTTTATTGAAGAAAAGTGCAAGTTTTAAGTGCAGTTTTTAAAAAGCTGCAGAGAAATGTACACTTTTTGTTAAAAATAATGCTCACAACTGAAATGATCTCAGTGGTGAAAATAGAGATGTATGAGGAATCTGGTTGGGGGAGGGAATCCATCAGATTTAGGGGGGTAAGCTCCCTGGACTCTAGTCCCTTCTGCAGGAACCCTGCGTCTAAGTTCCTTGTGAGTGCATCCAGTGTTCATGTGCCAAGAATCAAGCCCCATGCTTTGTGCAAGGAGCTCTCCTCTTCTTCATCAGCCCAAATGTTTGCTACACTTCATATGGAAGTCGAACACTTCTCCTGGAGAGCCTCATGCCACCACACATAGCATCAAACCATGTGAAGCAGCCATTTCAGCTATGATATGGAAGAAGGTTGTTTGTGTGGGGATCATCAGGAATGAAATCCCATATGACTGCTATGGAAGCAACATCACCCCTCCATGACAACTGTGGCAACCTTTATGATGCTATACCTGCTGTGGAAGAAAGTTGCCAATTGCGCAACCTTTGTTCTGTTAGTGTTTGTGGAGTTCCTTTAAGCTTGGCTCACTGTACAAGACTGGGCTGAGCATGGAATTGTGTCCATGAATACCAGGGGGACTGATTCCTCTGAGGTTTGTCCCAACCCCAGGTGGAAATAGGTGAATTATCTTGCTGGGGGAAGAAACAGAGGATGGGATAGCAATAAGACATTTATCCCCTCTTCTCCTATGCTGGCCTGTCCATCCCTCAATGCCATATCCTCCCCCTACCTGAAATCACTGGTATTGGAATGCCCACACACTCGCCCACTGCAAGAGGACACAATACAGTATGTATTCAAATGAAGGTGAGTGAAAAAACAAAGCTATCTGCCCACAAGATATTAGCATGCTAACAAGCAAGACCAGGGGCAGGAGGAAAAATCCTTCTTATTTCCTGTTCCCTTACCCCCACCTTCTAACATTCTTCCACTTCAACATCTCTAAATCTCAGCCTTCTAATTCCTATTCTCAATGTTTACTTCCTGTTATCTCCCTACCTATCACCTCCCCTTCCTTATCCTATCCAACTTCTAATTACCTTCTTAGCCACATACTACTTATACCATTAATTAGCTTGGCTTTTTCTGCCATTTCTAGATTTCACCTATCCAGTGAGATAACAACCTGCAAAAGCTTGTCATCTGTATAGAGGCAACATGTCTAACCTGACATTAATATGGGTTAAGTTACCACACAGAGGAATATAAATATTGTTTTAATGTTGATCAAATAATGAAAACTATTATGGGAAAACCTCTGCATTTCACTGTATTTTCTAACTGTAATATGGTTTTGACATGCAGTGAGAAAAGCCCTTTTTTTCAGAGTCACATATGTAAACCTGAGCGTCTTGTTCTTGTTGTTTGCTTCACAATATAAGGTTGTTTGTTCTTTTATGTCTCTCAATGTACTTTTTATATGGTACCTAAAGTAGCCTGTTTCAACTTGTAAGCAGATTAACACACGTTGGCTTGGCTGCCTAACTAAGCAGTTTGGAAAAGGATAACTCTGCCCAGGGCAGGGAAGCAATAAACAATCCATGTTCCTTCCTGGTGGTGAAACTGGTGATGGAGTTCAGCCCCATGGACAGCAAGTAAGAATAAACACTGCAGTGGATAAGGAGTCCCACTAACAGGAATAACCAGTGCCCCCCCTTCCGGCTGCAGCACAATGCATGGGTGCATGACATGCAGGCAACAGCTGGGGGCAGACTGATTCCATTGATTTCATTGGAAGAATTAAACATCATTTCCCCCATTGAAATCAGCTAGTGTTAAATGTGCTTAAACCTTATCTATATTATGTCCATTGCTTAGTCGAGTAGAACATTTTACACATTTGGGGTACTGTTTAGCCAGAGCTAAGTATATTTTTAGCCTGATGATTTTTTTAGGAGATTTGACTTACTGAATAACTCATTCATTGGAAGGAGTATAATACATAATTTGTTATCTTTGCCTAGATTCTGGTCCGGGTTAAACAACATTTGCCTCAGAAAGATCTCACCTAACCAGACTTAAATAACACATTGGTTTCATCTGTTCCAAAAGCACAATAAACCCATTCAGTGGCCATTAATGAGAGAGCCAACATACTGTTGTGATTACAATGTTGGGTTGGGGACCTGGGAGATCCTTGTTCTTCTCCCCACTCAGTGATGGAGCTGACCGTGTGGCTCTGGGCCAGTCTTTGACTCTCAGCCTACTCTACCTCACAAGGTGGTTGTCATGAGGATAAAAATAGAGCAGAGGAGAGCTTTGTAAGCTGCCTTGAGTTCTCCATAAGGCAAAAAAGAGTGGGGATGCATTGTAATGATTATGAATTATGGTAATTGTTACAAATGCATTGTAACAATAATAGGAGGAGGAGGAGGACGACGACGACGACAATGAAGAAGCAGCAGTGATGGCAGTCACGGTTGCACAGTTTTTATGGTCTTCTGGGGTGGATGAATGAGAATTTTTGCACTGTATTCTCTTTCAATGATTCTGGATGAATATTTGTTGGCTGTGTATATGGGACTTAGCCAGACCACAATAGCATCCTCTCCTTATAACATTTGTGAGCATTGGGCACCACAGCTCTTTTGTCTGTCCCTGAAGTATTTTGCTTCTTGTGCATCATAAATCATGGAGTAATTGTTCCAAAGGCAGTACCAGAACTTTTATAGTGCATCATTTGACATTCATACATATTTTTATGGAATTGCAATTGCAAACCATTTTCAGTGAAATATTATTTTAGCAGACCTATAAAATTTCAGGGCAATAATCCATACAGAAACTAATGGATTGTCCAATTCAGCTAATTCGACTGCCAGGAGGAGTTAGCGAATTCCAACAACACAGTCTGTTCAGCAATGTCCTTAAAGGATATCCTAAGATTCTGGTTACTTTATATGTTGGAAAACCCTTCTAGTTTTAAAGAACTCCTGAATGCCTGATAGCTAATATATTTGGGAGAAAGGATATGTATAAGAACATGACAAGTGCAGTAATTTTTATTCCCTTTTTTAAAAATTTCCTCAGATATTCATTTGCAGTAAAAAGGATAATTCCTTCACCGAGTCACACAATTAGTTGCTTTGTGTGGCTTTATTTGTAATGCATAAAGCATTATAGGCTGAGCTTAGATAAAAATGAAGACTTAAGAATCTATTTTCTGCCCCTACCATTTTTAAGGCTATTGCACAAATATTTGGACACATTCAGGGAACAACATAATATCTAAAGTGCTTACAATGACATATAAGGCATATATTTTCTCTCCATAAGAAAACAGTGGCTCTCTATCCTTCATTCATACAATTGTTTTAGGATCTCAACCTGTGAGATACTTCAGTATGGAACTGCAAATGGGAATGGTCACCCCCGCCTTTCTAGGCAAAGCCTCTCAAGTTCAGGGAGATTCCCTTAATTATGCCACCACATTAATCACATCTTTAAGGACCACACTCAACTTATCAGGGAAACCATTGGAGACCAAAGTTTCACAGTGAATTAAATGGTGATGGGAACGGACATCATTGCATGCTGTTTCTGTTATCTTTTTCACAAATCCACTATTTTCCCCTGTCTTATTTGTAATCCCTCTGTTGTAATCCCTCCGCAATTAGTCCAGTCCAACCTATACTATCCAACTACATAGTCAACATTCTTTATATGCCAGTGATGGTGGTACCTAAGGCCAAACAGTTCCAAATACTTTGCAATAACAAAAATCTTGTGACACTGTGGTATCAGTGAAGAGGACACTTTTCAACTTCTCTGCAAACTTCTCATTGTAGTGTGCTGACTATGTCTGATGAGGCTGGAAAAATTAATTTCTCAGCAACTGTGAGCAATTTCTCAGCAACTGTGTATGGCAGTTTCTCTTTTGCAATGCGATTTACCAATAGGTAGACACTAGGATGCCAGCTGTGAGCTGTCATTGATAGTAGTGGATTTGAGAAGGAGTTGCATTCTTTACTTCTAATTCATTAATTCTTTGTTGGAAATATTCAAGCAGCTAATCAGTCCATGTGGGGTATTTGGTCTCTAGATGTCTTTCCAGTTTTGAAGGTTTAACTCACATTTTACAGATGCTCATGGCATGCAAACCATGGGGCTTAGCATCTTTGTCGTCTTTCCCTGAACCAAACCACAGAAATCCTTCATGATGCTGGTTAGTTCCTGACTTATCTTTCTTTTTGGCTAAGATGATCAGAGGATGAGAACAAGAACAACATGTCCCCTTGTTCAGAGACACTCTCTATTGAAAGACTGCCCAAAGGTATGAGTTCCCCAGGTTCATATGAGGTCCCTGCCTGACTATCAGCCTTGCTTTTCCTGATTACAAAGCAATGCAATATCCTTTTCAGGTGGAATGAAAATGTCTTTACTAAACTGAGAGCAATAAACTCCCATACCCACAGTGCAGACAGAACAGACAGTCTTCCCACTAAACACTCCCACTGAAAGCCTATTAATGTTATTGTCTTTGTACTGCTGGGCATCCAACGCCCTCGCAGAAATCGTTTCATCCATAGCCCACAGGATTCAACAGGTATCGTTATGTCTGACCCTCTGAATACCCTCTGAATACACTTGCAGAATAAAATCAGAAAGAACCTCCAAGAAATGTATTTCAAAGCATCTTGATCTCATGAAAATCTGCAATTTTATTTCCCATTTCCCATTCCAGCCCAATACTGCTCTCCGAAATCTTCCTTCTAACTTCTTCAGATAAAAAAGCACTGCAGATGAAGAATTCAAATCAATCAAGTGAATCTCCACTCAAAAACACAATAATGCCCCCAGTAAGCCCCTCAGAACTGAAGTAGGCAGGGTGCCCAAAAAACAAAACAAAACAAAACAAAACCTCCCAGCAAAGGCAAACTTCAAAAAATAGCCAAAGCTGGAATGAACTGGACAGTAAAGAACAGAGCCTAGCATGCTTCAAAGTGGGCCTGTTCATTGAGAAAATCCTGGCTTGGGATTAACTAGGCTGAAGGACAGGAAGGGATTCAGGCCCTATCAGGGAGGTTTTTTCCCCCAGCTCCAGACTTGGGGGATGGAAAAGCCTGAAATACTATTTTAGCAGGGGTTTTCCTCCACTGGACCCATGTGTGACCCTGTTTGGAGAAGTCCATGACCCAGTACTGGGTTTTAACCTCAAGTTTGAAGATCACTGATCCAGACAGTCAGAAATGGCTATCTGGATGAAATACACAGTGTGAAGTGGAAGAAATCAGCACTAGTGCCCTGGATGTATTCTGCAGCAGAGTCCATAGGACTGTGCCCTTAGATAGACAGCCCGCATTTCTTTAATAAAAATGTTTCTTATAATTACCAAGAAAAAACTCCTGTGCTGAGGGGCTGTTGGAAACTGAAGAACATCCTCTCCATCCACAGAGGTCTTCTCTGAAAGTGATGGGGCTTTTTGATCTTGCTCTTTCCATAGCAGTGGTGTTCATCTGGTAATGGAGTTGGAATGTGAATAATTAAGAGACATGCTAATGGTGTGTTGCAACATCTGCAGATATATATTCTGGTTTCCAGCAGGCTTGATATCCATTTTAGGTGCTCTTCCACCAGCATAGGCTTGTCCCTCGCACTTTAGAATATGCCTTCCCATAGCAAGGGAAGAATATGCCTTCCCATAGCAGTATTATTCTGAGATGTTTAATCTACCTCAATATGACCATTCCACCACTTTTGTACAATTTAGGAACTTCTGCAATATTAATAAATAACGAACCATATTAAATGTCTGCTCAAACAGTATTACAGCCTCCCACATCCTGTGTGGAAAATTGCTGTGTATAAAACTTTTAAATGTTTTGTTATGTTCAGAAATGTTGTGTCACCTCTGTATGGCTATTATCTATCTGTGTAAGCCAGAGGCCTGGCTTTCTTACTGCATACCTGGTTGTCTTGGTTACACTTGCTTTTGAAGGAAAGCTTTAGGCTGCTTAATAGGTATAGGTGAAGATGTCACCTCTGTTGGGTAGGTCAACAAATAGAGTGAACAATTAGGATTGGCATCTTGAAGTCTTGTAAGGGATAGGATTGGCCAAGAAATTTTAAAGGGACAGGGGAAAGTCTGCTAGAGTAAATTATGGTACTTAAAGAGTAGATGAAAGACAGTAGGGAATCACTTGCTGTTAGCTTAAGGAAGCAGTGCTGAAAACTGGGAAAAGAGAGAGCTAGTTCAAGATTACGCTTCTGGTTGGCAACCTGGAATCCAGAGCAGGTGGAGAGTAGGAGGCTAGGCAGTGAAGTGATACTTCAGGCAACAGAACTCAGCACCAATGGGATTCAGTCAGACGTTTGACCACAAAGAACTTTAGCATGGGATCAATGATCCAGTATCATCATCTTGTAAGCCGCCCCGAGGCTTCGGCGAATGGGGCGGCATAAAAATGTTTTAATAAATAAATAAATAAATAAATAAAATAAATCTCAAAAAGACAGAGGCAGCAGGAGCAAGTGAAATATTGGTTATTGTCTGTGGTGATGTTCAGGGAAATTGAATTAGGGGAAGAGTTCAAGAGCTTAGTAGCAAAGAAGGTCATCTTTGCTGGATTTTTTAAATTGTAGTTTAAACTGCATATTACTGTATATATTATTTTAAATTCATTTAAAATTCATTCTAACATTGTTGTTTTTATGATATTTCTATTGCATTTTATTGTTTTGTTGTAAGTCTCCCAGAGAGCTTTAGCTATGGGGCAGTATATGAAATACATACGTACCTACATACATAAAATCAAGTATTTTTATTCCAATCCTGTATTTGAACACACTATCCTTTTGTGGATGAAATATTAATTAATAAAACTCTAAGTGTTAATAGTTCAGTTTGTAGCACTGATGTCTATGGAGAAATTCAACCCTAACGTAAGGAAGGGTTAATTGGAAAAAACCCTGTCCCTTTTTGGGTCTCTTATTTTGGGACAGAAGAGCAAGCTGAGTTGATTTACTACCTCCTCATCAGCCTGGGGATTGGTTTTCTGTCCTCAAGGTCATCTTGCTTGCCTGCTAAATTGGCCCCAACATGTCCAGCTGGAAGGACTATAGGAAGATTCCTTTGTTCAGAGTAAGCAGGCTAGATCATAGAATCCTAGAGTTGGAAGAGTTCATGAAGGTATTTGAGTCTAACCTCTTGCTGTTGCAAGACACCAATTTACACCATCCCACTCAGATGGCTGTCTAGTTTCTTTTTGAATGTCTCTAGTATGGGAAAGCCTACTACCTCTGTAGGTATCTGATTCCACTGTTGTGTTGCTCTGACAATGAGGAAGCTTTTCTTGACGTCCAGCCTGAATCTGAGTTGTTGCAACTTGAATTGATTATTCCATGTTCTACACTCTGGCATCAGCAAGAAGAGATCTTGACCTTCCTCTTTGTGACTGCCTTTTGAGGTGTTTACAGAGGGGTATCATGCCCCCCTCTCTCTTTTCTGCTCAACCTAGGTTGGGAGATGATTGGCTAAGAAAGGTCTGCCCAGTTACCAAGAAAACGGGCCATCCAGAGCAGAGTTCTTTCTCTCTTGCCCCAGGGATGTCAACAGGCAATGATGTGTAGACTAACATAAGGCCTGCCAGGATTTCTGACAGAGACACTCTGGCTTGTATAAGAGCCTGACTAGATATGACACAAGTTTGTTGTTGCTGCTGCTGCTATTATTTTCTTGACTGTGATAAACCAAAGGTGTTTGTATGAGTCATTTTGTACTTCAATGTCTTCCATTTTTCCTGTTTCCCTGCCTTGTCTTGCCTTGCCTAATAAACTTCATATCTGACTCAACTGAATGTAGGTTCTTCTAGTTCTTCAGTACCAATTTCAGTGCCTTTGTTTAGTTTGATTAGCTACCTAATCATGTTTCAGGCTGTGGAGGCTGTAATAAATATCCATGGCTTCCATCTTTATTCCATATCCATGAGGCACAAGGTTCCCTTCCTTGAGCTATAGCAAATGATTAAGGGGTGCTGGCAGCCTACTTTCATGTTTTGATTGGTCTGCCATTCAAGAGCACAGGAGACTTTTACCTTCACTCCTTCACAGTCCCTTATCTAACAGCTAAGCCTTATATAGCAACCCAATAAAAGGTTTTAAAGTCTCTTAAGTTAATTGGTGGTAATTGAAAAGTTTACCTCTGGTTTGTCATTTAGACTTTGAAATATAACAACTGCTAAAAATAAGAGCCTCAGGCAGTGGATTTTTTTTCCCTTTTGGGGAGGCAGTGCTGGGAGCAAATTCTCCACCAGAATAGAATAGAATAAAATAATAAAATAAAATGCAATAAAATAAATTCCTAAACACATTTTTAAATGGAAAAGGGGTCAAAATAAAATGACACCCTCCCCATAGGGGGGCTAATATTTACCATACCATGTATGCTTAATTTCCCTGCCTAGGTCAAGAGGACCCTTGTCCTTCATAAATTCAGACACAGTAAACCAGGGTTGATGAGAAGCTGAGGGTTAGTGACTGAATGTTCAGTAAGTCTTTCCTATTTTAAATAGAATATAAGCTGTTATTAGTGTGACTATTTCTGGTGAAAAACCTGGAGGAGAACAGTGAAGTAGAGGAGAACAGTGAAGATCTGGAAGTAAAAGGAAAGATTAATGGGCAACTGAAAATTTTGAAAAAAACTACCCATGAGATTATGATAGAAGAGAGGATTAAGAGAGCTCAAGTGGAGAGAGAAATGCAGTTTTTTTTAAACACTATTTTTGTTTCAGAACAAAAATGGATTTATAAATTGAATATTTCTTTCTGCTTTTTTGTATAAGTCATTGATTAACAAGTTACAGAATGAAATTCTATGCCAGAGCATTAATATTAAAATATAATAGTTATGCAAAGTTCTCTTTAACATTTTGCCATGTCAAACTAGTTAAGAGGGTCTGAAATACCTTGTTTCCATCAGGAGTTCTTTCTCTTCAGTTGCTAGGCAAAAAGTTCATAATTGCAAAGTCTTCCAATTTAATGTGGCAAAGCAAAATATATAAATCAATCTGTGGATTAACTGAGTTTTCACTTTTCACTGCAGAGATTTTCCCCTTGGCAATTTTCAAAAGCTCCTTACCCACTGGACTTTACCTTTGTGCTTTCTCAATTACCTCAAGTGCACCTTTCTCTGAGTACTTTCAATTCTATGTGCTATTCTGAAAGACTGTATTGTCATTTTGGCTTTAAAACCTACATCTTTAGCAAGTGCTTTTCCAAAGGAGATGTTTAGCAAAGCAAGGGAAAAAGAGCTCTTTGAGACCAAGATTCCCTAAATTGCTTTCAAATCATAAAACTGTGCAATTATGGGTTCCTATTTTTCTTGTAACTTTGGGGGTGCGGAAGACATAATGTCCATTATCACATTCCCACATTAAAAATAATTTTCTTAAGAATAAAATCTATTTTGATAAAGTGTCCATTAAAATTCCATCCTGGAATATAAATCTATGGTGGATTTTCACAGAAAAATGTTTGCCTCTACCCAAAATACATCCAAATCTACAGTGCCTTTACTGGGAACAACCACTGAGTTATGAATGTGGTCATTTTGAAGGTGGAGAGAATCAGTCTAATTGATTGGCAGATCACTCATGAAGATAGGAAGGAAAAAGAAAGAAAACATATGTTGGAATCCTGTGCAGGTATACTTAGAATGGGTTATTCTTAATAAGATATTCTGAACATACTGGACAATATGCTGTAAATATGTGTACACATTAATTAGTTAATGCCTTTTTGTCTTTCATTTTTTTAGTTTCTGTTTTTCACAACACTCTGATACCAACACTCTAATAAACAAATTTCCTTTGATAAATACCAGAAAATATAATGCTCAATATCATGAATTGTGATTGCTTAGAAGCAGCAAGTAGTCATGAGTCAACTCAAAGGAAGGTTCCTCTAGCAATACAATGCAGTTCTGATGCTTCAAAAACCTAAAGAGGACTCGGAAAATGTGGGGCATCTTTGCTGGTCTCAGGCACTCCATGATCCTCGTCTGGAACTGAAGCCTAATGAAGTATGACAGTACATGGAGGCTACAACATTGTTACTGATCAAAGAGCATGTCTGTTAAGACATCAGGCTTTCAGTTTCCTGACCTGATAGAGTTTGTGCTAACAGGATAATTCTGGTCTTAAACAAGCAGCATTACTTTTATCATTGACTAAACTATTGTCATTATTGAACAAGAAACCATATCAAACCCAGTAAACCCAGCTGGTGGTTTTTGTTTTTAAGTTGGGATGGGGGACTTACAGATAAAATGCATGTCCATATACACATAAAATGCAGTTTCCTGAAAGAAGGAATGGCTAGCCAACACTAAATGGCAGTACGCCAATCCATAATATTTTGTTGCAGATCTCACTTGTAATCAACTGATGATTATTTCCCTAGACATCTGAGAATTCCAGGGACCAGATCAAGGAAACAATTTCTTCTCAGCAGCACAGTTCTCCTCTTACCTTTGGTTGATGCTTGCTCTAACCTAGAGGGGGATGAGCAGTTGCTTGGAGAGATGAGTAGAAGTAATAGGGGGATATAAGAATTTTGTTTCTGTTCACAAACATTTCAACAAGTCTAATTTGTCATCCCAGTACTAATACTATCAATGTACATGCATTTTCAGAGAAAACATTCAGATGCATATGAACTTGTGGTCAAATTTTTTAAAATATGCATTTGTATCATTTCCATGTTTTATTGAATGTTGAAAAGTGCATATTTGGGATGTGCATATCTCAGGACATTAATTTCCCCCATCAAATTTTCTCATTAAAAAAAATCATGTTCAGGAATGCAAATGAAGCAAGCTGGTGAATTGTCTTAAATTAACCTTAGGCTATGAGTCTGAATTTGGGTATATGCACCCTTACCCTCTGTGATCCATCCATGCTATTTGAGAGAAACCAAACCCTTCAGAGAGGCTTTGTAGGGCAGGCAGGAGACTGCATGAAAGAAGGCAGCATAGGAAAATTTTCTTCCATTAACTTATTTATTTATTACATTTCTTCACTGCCCATCAGCTCAGAGGCTTTGTGGAGTTAATGTATCTTAGATGGCAAGCTAGTAGCACAGACCATCAACACCCAGTTCCTTGAGTGGAAGGAAATCTAAGCTCTAACTTAAAATCCAAAACATGATATCTTATTTTACTGATCTCTAAGTTTTTATATTTCATTTCTTTTTGCAGATAACAATCACATTTTCACTTTTTATTTTGAATCTGTTTTATCTGTATTGCTTTGATTATTACTTAACTATAGATTCTGGCCTTTGGTCTAAAGATTCCCCATTCCACCCTGTACTTGTCTTATATACCCTTTCTTGATGTATATTCTCTTTTCTTTCAAAATTATCATGTTCTGTCTATCTTGCTATGAATTCACTTGGCATATGGTAACTCATATGTCTGTTGTGGGTTTTTGTGTATGTGTGTGAGACTCCAAACAGCATTGCAACTTTGAGTGAACAAATGCAGGAGCTGTTTCAGTGCATATCACTTGAACAGTGAAATAAACCAATGAATAAATAAAAATGCTCTTCAGTTACTGTCCTTTCCACTCTAATATATGCTCTTAAAAACAAATCTGCCACATCCTTTTGCACATTTGTGTTTTCCCCATGAGCAACAGTTAACGTATCTTAGGCAAGAAGCTCTCTCTTACCTCATACTTGTAAATAATTAACAGAAGAACCCTAAAAATGTCTGCTTAAAATTACTCCAAATGTGGTCAGTGGAGCTTAACTCCCTGAAATAGGAGTACAGCTTGAGCAAGTTTACCGACCTATTAAAAAAGACTGTTATATATTGTTTTCCAGTGTGCTTCAAAGCCACTTACAAAAATGATATAAAGTTCAAATGTAAGGATGAAAACCCAGTAAAATTATCACTGTGGTTAGGTTACCCTTTAGTGAAGCCTTAATCAAGGGATAGGTCTTGAAAAATCAAGACACAACAACAACAACATAACCTGTCTAATGTCAATACAGAGTGCATTCCAGAGGATGGACCACCCTTACCAATACAGATACTACTGCAGTGAAACGAGCTTATGTAGCTACATCAAAATATCCCTCTTGAGGACTGCAAGGATTGGGTTGGGACATAAGGAATAGGGCATCTCTAAGGCAATCAAGTTCTGAGTCATTTAAAGCTTCCCATGTCAGCATATATAGTAACTGCTTCCTTTGTTGTTATTTCCACATTGTTCTGATAAAGGCTAGGTAGCCATAGTCTGTACATGTGTTTGAGATATTGGAGTATATTACCCTGTGGAAGTATATCTGCTGTAACCATAGATTTATCAGAAAAAGTGTGGCATCTAACTGTACCACTCCAGGTAACATGTGAGCCGTTTCTTAAGCACCAGATATTACAGTCCAACAAGACTTATTACAACTAAAGCTTAAATAAGAAATGCTGCACAGCTTTGAAAACAAGTGCAGTTCTCAAGCTATCCTTCTTCTGGTAAGAGCATTAATTCGGTCTGTGTTAAAAACTCACTGATAATTTATTAATCCCATTGAATACACTTGGATGAAAGGAAACAGGTTGTTAAGCAAGGCTCCTATAGTAAGATATATTTAGTTGATTGACCAGCCTGCTAAAATTGGTTCTGAAATTGTCAATACTTGGATTGTTGAAGACTAGATTAGATGCCCACATGTCAGGGATGTGCAGAAACAATCAAATCAATCATGCTGTTGTTTTAGAATTGGTTTGGGTGACTCACTGAACTTGTTTTCAAAGTGAAATTATTCTTGATTAACAAAAGCAAAATAAATCAAGCTGTTCAACCCTAAAAATAGTAGAAGTAGAAGTAGAAATATAACTTCCAATAATAATGATCAGTGCAAACAACCTTGCACTCATTAGCAACCTGTTCATAGTAAAGGCAATTTATGCAGGTGATGAATGGGTAAATAAAAGTCCTGGAAAAGTAACATGTTTGTTTCAATTTCATAAGAAGTTGGTTAAAGTAGTATGCTTGTTTGTTTGTTTGTTTGTTTAAACAAACATATGAAACATTTTCTGTGTCTTTGCTTTTATTTTTTTAAGGCTTTTTATTTTGACTCAATGAAAAATTATTAATAAAATCAGCAACATAAAAGGAAGCATTAATTTGTATTAATATTAAAGAGACAGGGAGTATCTTTATCACATGCATCTAAAGATAAAGTACCGTCTATATCACCTGTAAGGACTGCAGGTGGCGCAGTGGTTTAAACCGCTGTGCTGCTGGGCTTGTTGATCGAAAGGTCGCCGGTTTGAATCTGCACAATGGAGTGAGTTCCCGTTGCTCTGTCCCAGCTCCTGCCAACCTTGCAGTTCGAAAGCATGAAAATGCAAGTAAGTAAAAAGGTACCACTTCAGTGGTCAGGTAACAATGTTCTGTGCACTTCGGTGTTTAGTCATGCCGGCCACATGACCAAGGAGACTGTCTGCGGACGAACGCTGGCTCCCTCGGCTAGGAAACGGAGATGAGCACTGCCCCCTAGAGTCAGGCATGACTGGACTTAATGTCAAGGGGAAACCTTTACCTTTTACTATATCAACTCTCTTTAAGACAGACACTTTTCTTCTCATAGTAAGTATGGTGATCCACTATTATTCCCATGTTGCCTCTAGGAAAGTGGTTGATGGGCAAGGAAGTGGTTCCTTTGGAAGACAGGAACAGCTATAGGGTCTGCCTGCCTGAGCTGACCAACCACTTCTTCTTATGCACCTGCTTGAGAGACTTGGTTCATCTCCTTTTAATGAAAAAACAGGAACTACCTTTGGTTATCATGCCAGTGGATTGAAAAATAGGTGCCTAATTTATACAGCTATGATGACTGCTTTAACTGAAATGAGTCTGTCTGTAACTGCTCTTCAGTTCATAGTGGCTGGCAGCAAACAAAGGTAGCAGAGCATCTTTAGGAAAAGCTGTGCCATGCCTGCCAGCTCGATTTCATGTGAGTTTAGCAGATTTCTCATATGATGATCTGAAGCAGGCCAAGTGAAATGTAGCCATGAACTTCCATTTCTATGATGAGCTATGATCTGTACATAGCAAAAGACAAAAAAAATAATAAAGCTACATAAATTTGTGCAAATTGGAAGCCAACAGCTATGTTTTTCTAGCATAATTTTTAAAGCATTTTAATACACACAAATCATGGACCATCTTGGAAACAGAAATCTGCGAACTGATGTGCTTCCATGACAGCACAGGGCTACTAAAGGAGTGAATTGTAGAAATCCATCGGATCCTCCTCACCCATCAGATTATGATGATGATTATGATAATATTTGTATGCTGCTCAATCGCCCACAGGGCTCTCTGGGCAGCTTACAGTAAAACAGAAATAATATTTATTTATTTATTTATTTATTTAGACAGCTTATATGCCACCCCCATCGCATAAGCCTCAGGGCAGCTTACAATCATTAAAATACAATAATACAAATTAATAGAGGTCAGTATTGATGTAAATTGGAGCTGGCGGTTTGTACAGGTGTCACATGGACATCCTGGTACTCTTGAGGCTACATGTTAATGGAAGAGAAATACCTCAAGTGGTGGCAGCAGGCTGGTTATTGTATTATGACCCTTTTTTAGGCTTTGCTGTACACCACCTAGGGAGCTTCAGCTACTGGAAAATATAGAAATGAAATGAAATGAAATAATGAAATTAAATGAAATGAATGAGGCAGGATCAGACCTTTCACTTCCACAGAACAAGGCATTTTGGTGTTTTGGATTCAATTTGTTTTTAATTCATGTTTCATGTTCAGGAAGAACTTTGTTATTTTATCTGTATTCTAGTTTTAAATGGCTTGAGCACTACTTTCAGCAGAAAGGTTTATTATTATTGTTATTGTTATTATGCTTTTGATCTGTGATGATTCATTGATTCATGCTTGTAGGCATGTTGTGTTATATTCAGGTGATGAACACGCATGCATCCTAGAAACCTTGCAGCTTTCCTTCTCAGTCTTCTAGATAGCATGAGAAGAGAGGAGCCATAACAACCAAGTGGACTTCAATGTGTAGTTATTGTTGTAGTGAACATATAATCTCCTAAGACATATGATAAGTTATACCAGCAAAGAACCTGACATGTGGTAGATCAATATGGATTTCTACATTCTGTCTGCGGCAAAAATCTAACAAGAATTGGAAGCACAGTGTTTATATTGTGAAACAGTGGTGTAATAATGGTTACTTTAAATAATACTAATAACATTCTGTGGTTTGATTTCAAATGCAATGCAAGCTGGGACTAGGCACTGGCAAAGTTGAGGCTTATTGGGTTTTTAATGCAAGATATGCAGTCTTTTTTTCTGATGCATCATTTGTCTTCACTTGTGAAAAGACCTTAGAACTCATCTGTGGCAATGTCAGTTGTGATGTATTAGTCTCTTCACTTGTGAAGATAAATGCCACATCAGGCCTAAGTTATCATGTCTTGCTTCCTCATATAAATCCAGACACAAAGGGAAAAAGAGTGAATAAGGTGATATTCTGCGGAGGTTTGGGAAGGGGATATCAAACGTCCTATTGCAAAAATTGGACAGATACTCTAATCAATTCTGTTTGTACATACCTCTTTTGACACATCCCTTCAGGTAGATGTCATTAAAACACTCAGTCGCTTCATTCAGGTAACACTGGGCTACTGTGTTGTGTGGTGGCCACTGGCAATTGCTTAAAACCTTCTCAGAGCGCTAGAAGCCTTAGATGAGGAAATAGCTTTGCGAAGGAGTCATTTTTCAGCTTTACAGAAGGACGCTGTCCCCATTAAGAAATAAAGCTTGAACACCACTTAAGTGTATCTTCTGTTCTATTTCATGGCCTTTCATATATCATTCAGAGTTCAAAAGAGCCAGACACTACATGGTGAGCCCAGAATAATCCTCCCAGAGTACGTTAGTTATTTGGTGGATTAGAAAAATATTAAGTGAATATAGAAATAAATAAAATAAGCAATAATCCAGGTTCAGAATTAAAGGGTTTACATATCCTGTATTTTTCCCATGCTATTCTTGATATGAAAACTAGCAAATCATGTGAATCTAACTTTTTTCTCCTTTATTCTGGGTTTCTTGAAACATTCTAATTGTGTGCAGCCACACACAATACCTGAAATTAAGTTAAGCCTTGATGCAACAACCTGAATTAGAATCAGCTGTGATTCTACCATACCATAAAACAGATTCACAGAAAAGTCAAGTGGGTACTGTCATCATAATTTAAATCCCCATGAAACAGTCTAACAGCTGGAGATGTGTGAGCTGTCAAAATACCTGCTTAATCAAACTGCTTTCAGGTAAATAAAACACTATGCCCGTGCTTGTTTGTTTGTTGTGATCATAAAAGGCCTATGTGGCAAGCATACTTATTATCCTACATTAAGCTGGAGACACACACAAACCTTTTCATGGCACATCAAAAGCTAAGCAAAAATCTGGGAATAAGCAGGGAATCTAGCTCTATATTTTTTATATCTGGCACACTAAGACACCTGGTTGAATGCAGAGCAGCTAGGGTGGTTTTTCTTGTATGCAGGCTTTCACTGATTGCAGAAAACCTACATAAGGCAAAGCTGGATACCTGACTGGGATGTGTTCCTCCATCCAGCATCTCCGACAGACTCGCTTTACTTACTTCCCTATGGCAGGGATTGGGGACAAGTTGACAGCAGGGGCATGGTTTCCACCCACTGCTATCATCTGATCTGCAGAAAGCTGAGGATGGTTATCCATCCCCCTACATTTGCCATAACACATCCAGGGAGTGTGACTATTGGAACCAAGAAAGACAGCTGTTTTGGGCACTCCTTACCAGAGGACTCAGAATCAGAATGTGATACAGAACAAGGGAAGGAGGGATGAGAATGTGGGCCATCCCAAAGGAGATGAGAGAAACAGAGACACTTATCTCAGGGCCAGATTGTCCAGGTGGGCAGGCAGTTTCTGGGAATAGCCAAGATGTACATGCCAGTTCTCCCCCCCTTCCTTCCTTCCTTCCTTCCTTCCTTCCTTCCTTCCTTCCTTCTTGTCCTTCAGCTAAAGTGGCCACTTACTAGAAATCTAAAAATCCCCCTTTTTGCTGTAATTTTTCTTCATGTCAAAGCTGTTCCTCCTCCATCCACCCACACTTCACTTTCTAACAACCTTGTCTCTGCATAGCTCAAGCAACAATGTTCAAGGAAATATGTGTGAGGTTGCTGGGGCATGAAGTTAGGCGAGAAGGTTGCCGGGAAGAGAACGCTGGGTCTGAAGAAAGGATGACTGATCCTGCAGTGCTGAGTTGGAAAGCATCTCTTGGCAGCGTGGCAAATCAGGTGGTTTGTAGAGGGTGGTGGAGGGCATACAGCACAGGGGAGCACTGCTGACTTTGCTGATCGGGATTGGGATCTACTCTTTTGGAGGCAGAGAGGTTCGGGCAAAAGGTTTTTCTGGATGGCAACTGGGCATCAGCAGCTCCAACAGTTGCTGCCCCTTCCATGCTGTGTGGTAGTGGCATACCAAGACCATGGAAACCATGATGCTGGGTTTGGATTACCGGAGAAGCCTGGAAACAATAGAAAAGACTATTGTTTCTCTCAGTGGTTTCTAAAGGGGGGGGGAATAAATGTCCCAGCAGTGTACAGAATACACAATAGCCCAGTCTGTGTAAAAAAACTCACCATGGCTTGTGTATTGTACAAACACACCCAATTCATTAATTATTATTAAGATGTGACCTTGTGTTCTCACTGCATTTCCTACTAAAAAGCAAAATATGTACCAGGAACTTATCTCAGAATTAAGCAAAGTCTAATTTTAATATAGGTCTATATTTACATTTTACTGACTTACATTTCTAACCAGAACATGTTTTAAAGTGGTTGCCTTATAGATTAACTGTTAGATAAGCCAATTTGGAAATACTGGCTATAATAGTTAACCATAAGATACTGTTTGTTGTTATTTTTTATCAGACTTAGTTAAGTGGGTTGGGACCAGGATACCTGAAGGAACGTCTCCTTCCTTATATGCCCTCATGCCCCTTAAGATCTATGGGAGAAGCCCTGCTCCAGGAACCCTCTCTAAGAGAGGTAAAGAGGTCATCAACTTGGAGTAGGGCCTTCTCCGCTGTGGCGCCCAGACTGTGGAATGGACTCCCCATAGAGGTATGCCTGGTGCCAAATTTATACTCTCAGTGCCAGGCCAAAACTTATTTAAACAGTATTTTAAACTTTAATAGTTTCTGAGTTTAATCGCTCTGTTTGTTTAACATTTATTGTTTTGATTTGTTTTATTATTTATTGCAATTGTTGTTTTAATTGTTTTTTTAAATATTGTAAGCTGTCCTGAGATCTTGTATTATAGGACGGCATACAAAAGCTATGAATGAATGAATGAATGAATGAATGAATGAATGATGAATAGAATGAACAAACTCCTGGATTTTAAATCTATGCAAGCAGTTCTTAGACTGAGGAGAAAGCAATTGTAGCAATTTATAAGAGAGATATAAATCTCAAATACATGTTGATAGCTCAGTTAGGGCCCAGTATAATGGTTATTGTCATATGAGGAACTTTCTCTTCTGTGTTAACTTTCTCTTCTGTAGATTTAAATCCCTATTTGTAGAAGAAAAATCAATCCACAATATATCTAGTAGTAGCTATCAACCCAAAGCAATCTTGCACTCTTCTTTAAGAAAAGCCAACCAAAGTTTATATATTTGTTGGTTTCGTTGTTTCTAAATTAAGTTATAATCCTGTGTGTTAGCCATTTGCTAGGGAAAGTATACGCCAGCTTTCTGAAACAGGTACATGGAGCTCCATCAGAGGCATTAGCCTGGATAATGATGTGTGCAGTTATTGTGCGACATATTGTGGGTGCTTTGAGTGCCTTGAGTCCGTGTTAAACCTGTTAGTATGTACACAGAAGCCTGCTTCAACATATGTAAAGTTGTTCATTATCCTCATTACCAGTCCTATGAGCAGGTCCTCTAGAACTGATATTAATCTTCAGGCAGGAAGTAATGTGGACTGGTATGCTGAGAGGGAGATGGTTTCAGAGAACAGCACTACTGGGAAGAGAGTCAATGGATTCATGAATATAAATTATTTTGGGAAATAACTGTTATTTCTGAGTCAATCCAATGTAAGCATTTTACAGTTAATGAATGCCGAAAATACAGCTTTCAGCCTCCAGATTTCATGGGACACTTTCTGGAAGTTCTTCAGAGTTGTTCTCAATTGGATCTTAGCCTCTATTCTGTCTTAGCATATCCATCTGTTCACCCACCCTCCCTCACATACATACATGCATACATACATAAAGACAGCTCTGCAAATATTATAAAGGACAGGTGCATTCATTATTTAATTTATGGTAATGTTCCATTAGCATTCTACCAAATAAGTGACATTTGTGGAAACTGCAAATTAAACTAATGTATAAAATATCAAAATTATTTCCTGTGCAACTTTTCTGATAATTTAGAAGAGCAATTTTAGTATGGGTCCCTATTAACAGAAGATGACTTACTGCCAATTTACATTACAATCAGTGTTAGAAAAATAATAATTTAGAAATATACATTTTAAAAATGCAAAGCAAATTAACTTTGCTAGCATTAGCTTATTTATCATTGTAATATCTGCATGATATATTTGATTTGCACAGAATTTTTGCCATTCCCATTAACTGCAATGCTCCACTGACATTTAAAGAAAGTCTAAGTAAGGAATATCTTTAAGACTATAGGAAAGCTAATTACTTTGCCTTGGAAAATGTCAACAGTTTAATGACAACCGCTGTATGACACTACTGACACAGCAACACAGCGCAAGTCTGCTCACTTGCTCATACATTTTTATGAGTATTAAATCAAATGGCCACATTTCAATATTACGAGACCTAATTAATTAATGTCAGCAAAACTGTATAACACTCTTCAGTTCAGATCAGTTCACACTACACTTTCTTATTACCAAAACATTTTGAATTTGATTGAGTGAAAACATCATAATTAGACATGAACCAAAAGTTCCTCTTCACTTAGGCGCCTCCCATAAAATTTTGTGGCCTTCGAAGGAGCAATTTTCAGGGGTAAAGGCCAAGTTCTGGAGCAAATTATCTGTATCAACCTTTTGGAAAGTTCCCCCCCCCACCCTCTGTGGCAACAAGCAGCTGCACTCCTAGCAAGGGTTGCACCCCTGCCTTTTTCTCAAGAATGTCCCCATGGACAGTTGCTATGTCATGACACAGAACTTTTCTACATGATGCTGTTGATCAGCTATTAATCCATTCTATTTACTTTCAGTTTAATTGCTAAATTTGAGTTCTGAGTGTGACTGAAGAATAGCCTTTCCACCATGTAACCACTAGGTGGCACTGTGCCATAGCGAAATAACACAAATACACAAGAGGGTATTAAGCTTTCTTTTGTTTAACTGAATTGCATGTTCATTGCCCACAAAGTCAATTTAAAAAATCGGTAAACAAGCTTGAATAGGAGTGATGCTTATACAATAAAAGCCTTATGTACAAAAACTAACAGTGTTCTTCTGGGGGTGGTAGGTCTACTGCCTCAAGTGAGTCAGTGTGGGAAGCCCCTTGTTGCAATAATGTCCCTGGAAATAAGCTAGGTCATGATGGAACATCCTGTTACAGTAACTGCAGGGAAAATTAATGCTGGATTTTGCTAGGAAGCAAAGTCTCTGCTGGTAGTGAATTGAAATATAAGGGCCACAGCCCACTCCACATCAACTTAGTGTTTAGCTTGAAACTGGAACTTTCCCAGGAATATTCAGGCAGGCTGGGGGGAAAAAAGGCAGAGATGAAAGGACAGGGGAAACAATCTTTCACAGGTGAAAAAAATCCTTAACTGGAATATATAGTAAAATAATGCTTTCTAATTAACATATTTGCATACAGATGGTAATACTTCAGTGGTGCAAAGCTTATTATATCTCTCTCTCTATTACATTTATCACATGCCACATAAACATCTTTAGGTGCTTTACAGTAATTTTGATAAAAGTACAAATATGATCACAGTAAAACCAACATTATACAGCTATTTAACATGCCAACACAATATCAGATGCAACATTACACTGACATAAGCATACAAACATATCTCAAAATATTTCTTATTATTGAAAACTGGAATCCATATGGGAGTGCTACTTCAATGGTGATGTCACCAGACAAACATTGTGCAATTACAAGCAGGTTGGTGAACTCCATTCAGTCCTAATATGTTTACAAGAGCATGGATGTCAACTGGTCCAGAGTGCTTTTAGTCTAATAAAATCTATAAACAATTTCTGATTAATATTTGACTTCCACAGGTAAGGTGAGAGAGGGCTTGCTCAGTATCATTCTATGCATAAAGGAATCAAGAAGTGAGACTTGATTCCTTCTGTAGCTTATATAGGTGTGCAATTGCCCTTTGAGAATTGGTCAACAACAGAAAGAATCTGCATATTTATTCTCCATCAATACCTAACAGAGACTGGGAAGGATTAACTACATTTGCAGAAAGCACACACTGTAAAATGGCATCTGAATGATGACTCCTTACAACTTGTGGAGGCAGGTGAAATCATCAGTTCATACCATAGAGATCATGCTTGCAGATAAAGAGTCTAAGCATTTCCAAGATATGAAGCCCTGTCAGCATTGGTCTCTGAATGCTTATGTATGAAACAAGTTCTTTCTAGCAGGGTATTTATTGCAGTATCTAAAATTCTTGGTTAAATCTCATCCAGTGGGGCACTGTGTCCAAAACTAAGTTCTGGGCCTCCAACATTTTTAAAATCTATTACCATTTCTCATTACCTTATTACTCTCTGCTTTCCAGCTGTGTTTATATTTCTGAATTCTGCTCATGAAGTGGTTCTGAGACATCTGCATCATGAACTTAGATTGCAGCATAGTATGTGATCACAAACATCAAAAGCTAGGTTGAGCAGGTTTATAGTCTGTGAAACCATGGTATGATACCATGGCCTTATGCTCCCATTTTGTGAACCAAAGGTGGGGACAATGGGACAAGACATACAATTTGATTAAGAGATTTGGCCTTTGTTGCATACTCATTTTCATCAACTGTCATATGACAACACATCATGAAGTGAATCATCTCTTTCTGTTGTACCCATCTGCAGTCAACCAAATGATGAGCAATAAGAGCAAAAATTGCGTATTTCTGAGCTGTATGAATCCTTGCTCCCTTCATTGAATCCAATTTATAGAGCAATGAACTCTGCTATATTACAGGGATGAAAATGTACTCTGGAAAGAATCCTCATGTATTAAAGAATCTTAGGGGAATGGAAGGTGATCGTGGCTGATATTAATGCAGACTGGAAGCCAGAGGGGGGAAAAGTCATTCCTCCTGCAAAGAGTTTAAGACTATCATTACATATGTTACTTTTACCACAGGGCAAAACTATGCAAAAACAATCATGTGGAGGTAATTTCTGTAGCCCAGAGTGGGACCCTGGAGAGCACTAGCTGTAGTTAGGTACAGAATCTGTAATTCTCTGCATGTAGAAAATCTTGACTGTTAATTTTACCCTAGTGATTTGAAGCTTCATCTACAAAAATTGGAATAATAGATCTTTCCTATTCATTCAAGTGAGGATAAAAAATGTTAAAGCGTTTGAGGGTATTTAGAATATAGCACCCATAGGTCCAATATAATTGCAGTAGGTAAACAGTCCCTGTGCATTCAGAAACAGAAGAATACATTTTTATTGATCTCTTCTATTTTACCTTGTGTGTACAATACAAGGATATGTACCAGACACAAGTCTGTTCAGACCCTAATTCAGTCATTTAGCCAAAGCCCAATTTGCCTCAAAACTATTTAGAAAATGTTACATGAAAGTCCATTTGGAATCAATTTTTTCTTTTTTGCCTCTCATAGATTAACACTGAAAATCAATGAGCATCTTTACCTTCTTTGGTGTATGAACTGGATAAAATTTGCAGCCACAGTAGGTCCTTGTTAGATGATGGACATTAACAAATGTCAGACAAATAGGGGTAGGGAATTTTGTGCTAGATACTGTTAATTAGGCTGCCAGTCACCTTTTTTGCACAGAATTGATAACAGTGATAACTGTTCTAATAGAGCCAGGGTCAAGTTTCTGGTGAATAGGTCAAAGGGTTTTTTTAAAATTATTATTTTTGCATTAACACAGTCCTTACAGTTTTGCATCTTGCAAAAGAAGCTATATTAAACCTTTTATGTTATTTTTGACCAATACTTATGAAAATGGCATAAGGGAAGGAGCCCTAGCTTTTTGTTTGTTTTGTTGTTAGTTGTAGTTTCTATGTATGTTTTGTGGGTTTTGTTTGTGTTTCTTTGTAGCCATTTTTCATTTTTTCATTATTTTAAAACCTGGAAAGGAATAAGGGCTTTTTACATGGAAAGTCTTCAGAGTTTGAACACTGGAAGTAATTTTCCCTTCCCCTCTTGGTTCCTCTCTCTGCAGTTTGTATGAAAGTGGTATGTATCACAGAGATTTTGCTAGTAATGAAATATCAAATTTTGTAAGAGAAGTTTGTGGGCTAGAGATTTATTATACATGAAATCCAATTTTAAGTTTTAGTTGTTGTTTTCTCTTTAGTGGCACCAAAGATGCAAATGTGTATTATTGTGTGAAGTAATAGAAATGTCCTCCATTTTGGTATTTAGTTTCATTTTGTATTAGAAAATGGTGTTAAATCATTTTTGTGGTAGTCAGTTTCAGACATGGATGAGAGGAGCCAGATAAAAACAGGGACAGAGTTTTTCTTCTTAGGGCTTCAACCATCCACTTTGCTGAGACTTCTGGATCCTTTGTAGGTTTTTCTTCCTTTTTATTCTCTGTTATACAACCACTAGATGTTGTGGGGTTACAGTATAATTGTAAATAGGGTATAATTCCAACATTCAGGGATATAATTCCAACATTCAGACTTATATTATTTGTGGTGGGGGGGGAACCCTGCCAAAATAGTTGGAAAGCATGGAATGGACCATGGAAAATGAAACTATCATATACTGAACTGTGGGTGAAGAATCATGAGCACACACTAAATATCTGATGCAGAAAGACTCACAGTCTTTAGGATAGCTGCTAGAGTTTATCCCTGTGTTTTATGATCCCATTTCTCATATGTTTTCTACAATAAATTAGCACTTTTTTCCTACAGCAAATAACTTGTGTTTGACATATTGTGGCATCTTTTTCTTTGGTGTGTTTAGTTCTAATAGCTAAACCCACTCCATATAGGCATAGAGTAATTTAGGATAGTTCTGAGGCATACAGTAATTTGGGATAGTTCATGGGGGGCAGCCAGAGAATGAAAATCATCTACCCGGTGGCAATGGAAAAGCCACATGGAGGGAAAACTAGAAGAGGTAATGGTAGCGTAGGCACACTATTATGTCTGATCTCCTTTGTACTTTCGTAATGAATTATTACTAGTCACGACAATGAAGATAGATGTAGAACATGTATAGGTAGAGGCAGAAAGACCTGAATATTCAACAAGTTTCATGAAAGCACCCATGTTAGATCCTCTCAACACTTCCAGACTGCACCAAACTGCTTTTGATACCCCACATGGTTAAATGCAAGTGGGAAAATGCCCCTCAAGTGATTTTACACATAGATTCCTCAATCAGATCTAATTCATCTGAGTTACACTACATGATACCAAATGGAGCTAAAGTCTTCATTCAGTCAACAACTTCTCTCAACAAATGTCACAGCAAAATGGAAGCCTCAGGAGCTGATACATTCTTTGTCGATTTTCCTGATCCTATTAGTCCTTTTGTACCACTAGCATTCAGCAGAGGGATCAAATTCAGAAGTATTTTTATGTCTCAAAGGTGCCAGGAATCTTGATTCTAGGGCTCTGACATTCACAAAGCCTTTTCTTTGGAAACACCTTTAAGCATCTTGTTTTTGTGAGCTGACGTGGTAATTCTAACAGGAACAGCTGACTCTTGTCCATTGTGTATCAGGCACAGCTTCAATTTACAGAATCGCCAATAGGTACATATGTTGGTCTCTTTCAGAAAAAAGAAAAACTTGTTTGTGGCACCTAAAAGGCAAACTACTCTACTTTGCATAAGCTTTCATGGACCAGCATCTACTGCAGCAGATTCACACAGCCTTAGGTTTATGTAAACATGGCTGTAGACAGGCGGACAAAGAAAGAAGTATAAACAGTGAAGTCAGAGAAAAATACAATGTTTAAAAAAGAAGATCCTGAGAAAAGATCCTGACCTTCTCCTGTGTAACAGCCTACCAAGTATTTGAAAAATGCCAGCTTGTATCCCTTCTGTCATCCATTCCCCAATCTAAACCTGCTCAGTTCTTTCAATCTCTCCTCAGGGGGCTTTGTTTCCAGTCCACTGATCATCTTTGTTACTTTTGTCCAAACATAGGATGGGACAGGTATTCCTGAGCACAACAATTCCTGAACAGGGGTTGCATATTCAAAATGGTAGCCATATGCATCACAAATTTGCCACAGCCTAACTGTGGGTTAAATAACCTATGACGAGGTACTGTGTTGTGTGAACAGCCCCATTGTTAAGTGGGACACAACCTGGGCATATGGGACTTGGCAGGGGGGCATGCTGCATGATTTGCTGCACTGATGGCAAAGGATATTATTCTACAACAGTGGGAAGCCAGTAAAATCACAAATATACAATACATTTTTGCACTGTCCTATACCTAAAGCTCCCTAGGTGGTTTACAAAGCTTAAAAATACAATACGGCCCTCCTCCCCGTGTGTGTGTGTGTGTGATATTTACATGCAATCATGTAAATAGGAAACAAATGCACATCTAAAGAAATTTAATAAACAAAAAGAATTGTCAGGATTTGGTTTTAAAAAATATCCTATGCTGCCAAATGACTGAAAGCAGGGAAAAGCTAAACAATGTTAGTGCCAAGTGGTGACACTGTTCTGTAATCAAGATCTACTGATCTAACCACCATGGAAGTTTTATTATACCACATCATCTAAAGAACACAAATCTCAACTAATATGGGGAGATTTTCTTGAATTATTCTTGATCCAACACAAAACTACTGCATGCCCATAAAAATGTACATGATATTAAAATTTCATAAAATAATTTCTATGGAACTATTAATTTAATTTCCATTTCATGTTTTTACTTATATACCTTTACAAACCCTTTACTAATACAGGGTATCAGGAAGAGGGAAAGTTAAAATGAGGGGTGGGGGCAAGATGATTAAAAAAAGCAAGAAAAATATAGTCTTCATTTCCTTCAATGGAGATTATTTACTGGTAAATTAGTCTAGGATTGCTTTGATATATCTCTCTGTATTGCAGTTCAAATCCTAATAGGATCCATATTTCACTGGAAACATTTTTTTAAAAATCTTAGGAATGTTACAGGATTTGTCCTAGGAATAGTGAATTTAGTGACTTTTCAGTTTATTTGTGGCATCTCAAGGATGCTTCCTATCGGGAGGGGGAAATGGCTTAATTATTCATTATATTTTATATTACTAAATAGCAGAAATGTTTAACGAGTCACTTACATATGACTGATTTAAAATTCTGTTTTGAAGGGTAAGATACTATGCAGCTTTAACTTGTATGATAATGTCAAACCTTACCTTTCCTACGTGACCTCCAGCTGCCAAGCAACCTCCTTTGTCAATGTCAGGGCTTCTCACCTTAAGTTTAGAACAAACTTTTTTAGAAGCAGCTTGCCAATATTGGTACAAGTGAGTCAACTTTTTAAAACCAAGTAGATGTATTACCTCTAAATGTAAGTTCCTACAGGATCCCTGCCAATTCCACCTGATATATCAGAGGCATCTATTTTCCTTATTTCTTTAATCTCCCCTGCAAGCAGTTATCACTATATGTTATCTTCTGCCACACAGACTGTAGAACCTGGCAGTTCTCTGCTTCAGTCTTCTGTGATTAAGTTATGTTTTCCTTCTGTTTCACTGGACAGCAACAGCAAAAGGTCATTGTGACTTTTGTTCTCAGCTTGGCTCTACTGCCTTCTTCACCTCTAGATTAACTGCTTATTGCAGAATTCTCCAACCTGCTGGATATATTTGCTGTAGTGTTGTATCTGCCCCTTTTATTCTCTTTAGCCAGAATTTTCTAACCAATGAAAAGTTAGGCTCTGGCTATCTGACCCCTGTCCTCAAACTCTCTGAATTAAGGACCAATGGATTTAAAGATAAAATGCAAACATATCCAGCCTGGTAAGCATAATTGATGGATATTTTTAAAAAAATCAGAACCCGCAGTTGAGCAATACCTTTATTAGGATTAATCTTGAGACTACAAAAGAGTATACAAATTGTCCAGCTTCCCAGAACTCTTAATCAGTCTGGGTGATGCAAAAAGCAGGAGACTAGGAAAGAAAAACAAAAATGCATAAATGTGGTGGTAATGAGGTTTGCAGTTTAGACTCATTCTCAAGATGGAAATTGCAAATTGAAGGAATTAAGGTGCAATCAAATCTGGATTCCCACAATCTTAGAATCATAGAATAGTAGATTTGGAAGGGGCCATGAAGGCCCTCAAGTCCAACCCCCTGCTGTTGCAGGACACCATGTCCAAACTCTTACGATTACAAGCATCCTGTGAAGGGCAGAACTTTGAGGGTTACTGGCATCTCATGGAGGGCAGAAGGAATGAAGGACTTATGTCACCTCTGTACTTCTCTTATATGGCTGATTTCAGCTAAGCTTCATGCCCTGGAGTGAAACAGATGAAGATGGCACTGGGATAATATTTTGTATCAGGGCAGTTCTTGCCTCTTCTCTCCCATCTGGGGTAACCACATTTCCAAGATCATTTCCAGTATCAGAGATACTGCTGGCACTGATCTTTTTGTGTTGACTGGGAACGGGAAGGGAGGGCTATTTAAGCTAGGAGAACTAGCTATGAGTTGGAGCACCTTTCCAACATTTTATCCAGATCTCAAAGAATCTGTGACCATTTAAAACCCATCTATTGGTTTTAGGATTGTGTTGGTTCTCTCTATAAGTGCTGCACATATGAGATTACACTTAGTATTTGGGAAAAACAAACAATGGTTGGCCCCCCCCCCCCCCCCCCACACACACACACATGCGCGCACATACATTTCTGGGAAAAAAGGCCTGCTGTAACTCAGAACTGTTTCTTGCCTTGGGCAAAACGCACAGCTCTCTAACATAAATAAATAAATGAATGAAACGTACATCCTGCATTTTCTAGTGTGATGAGTAATTATTTAGAACTCAAAAGTTTGAACATTCTTTTCTGGCATTGAAATAAAAGGTCACACAAGTATCAGGCAGTTAGTCACATGTGCTCTTCTTTTACATATGTATTTGTATATACTGTCTTGAAACGTGTGGTAAGTTTCATTTTATGCATCTAGAATTGCTCAATTTAACAAATCTAGAGCAAGGAATGCAACAAGATAAGGATAAAGCTCTATTTTTTCCAAATCTATTCCAAGAATAATTGTCTCAATTCACAGATTATATTAAAAAATCAACTTGCATTTCAATACTCTTAACAATTTAATGAAAATAGGAAGAAAATAGAATACTCAACATGCACAATAATGCATTCTATTTAGTGAAGGTTCTTTTTTAACTTAAAAAAGAGTAAGGGATGCTAATGGAAAGTTTTCAAAGAAAGGACAAGAACTATTGGTTATATTAGAATAGCCATTAACAATTGTTACACCTTAGTAAAGAGTTTAGGCGTGATTAAACACACATTTGTCTCTGGAATACCAGCATACAGTAGAGCTTATTTGAAATGAATCATTAAATACAGTACTAAGAAGCTGATTTATTCCATATGTCAGAACCTTGCTGCACACAGCGACTGCCCTCACACATGAGATCACAGTTGAAGAAGTTCACTTACTTACCCTCCACGCAACCATAAAGCAGAAAGATAGAAATAAGTTTCACTTTATGGCAGTATGCACATTTATTGCATATTATAAATTAGTTTAATGCAGTGGGGACCAAAGAAGTTTCATTGTTATGAAGGATGGCAAGAAATGTGTACAAATCAGGAGAGGTACATAGATGAAAAGGATTCCTAGAACTATAATGCTTCACTGCTGTGCACTAATGCAAAAATTACCATTATGTTTGTACAAATAAAGAATGAAAATTTAAAATAAGGTAAGGTGAGGAGTCTCTCTTTGGTTAATCTTCAGTGAATCACTGAGCCTTAAATTTTTTGATGATTAGGACTGTAACTAGGGCACAGTCTTGTGAAGTTTAGTTAAAAAAAAAAAAAAAAAGATGGGGGGGGATTGCAACTCCCAGCTTGACCTAGCTAGCTAGGTTTGACTAAGATGTACCCTTAAGGTTGCTTTTAAAAGTATATGTAATGATCCAATAGAACTCTTTCCATTAAGAATAAAGTGCATGTAATTAAATTAAAGATAATGTTTTTAAAAGTCTATATACTATTGTTGGCATGATTTCATCTAGGATCCAGTAAAAGCCAATAGCACTAATGTGGAAAGGAAAGACCCTTCATGATTTTTTAATTAAACACTAAGCCAGAGTGCCATGGCGTGTAGTAACAGAAATAGTGAACCTATTGGTTGTTGTTCTGTGCTGTCAAATTGTCTCCAACTTAGGGTGACTCTGTGAATGAAAGCCCTCCAAAATGCCCTGTCTTTCACAGCCCTGCTCAGCTCTTGCAAACTCATGTCTGTGGCTTCCTTTCCAAAATTGATTCATCTTGTATTTTGCCTCCCTCTTATTCTTCTTCCTTCAATGTTCACTAGCATTATTGAGTCTTGCTTTCTCATGATGTCTGCAAAGTATGACATCCTCAGTTTTTCATCCAGGGAAAGTACTGTGTTGATTTGATCTAAGACCCTGTTGTCTATCTTTCTATCAGGCCAGGATGCACACAAAGCTTTCCTCCAGCACCATGTTTTGACTGCATCAATTTTCTTTCTGTCACCTTTCTTTGCTGTCCAGCTTTCACATCATACATAGAGACTGACCAAAGCATGGGAAAAATTCTGGGAACTGTAAGGAGAACATTTGTAGAACAGGTTAAGCAATTCAAATATCTGGGAATTACTTTTCCGTGTAAGAAATCCTGGGTCTATCATTGGAAAGCTGTACTCAATGCAGGCCAGCTTTTAGCTCAGGCCATTATAAGATTCTTTTTCAACAGAGGGAATAGCTATGTGCCAGCTGCACTCCAAGTTTTCAGGGCAAAAGTAATACCCCAAGTATTATATGGAACCCCTCTTTGGCTAAATGCATTGAATTAGTCAATGGAATGGATACAATCCTCGTTCCCATGGAAAATCTTGGAATTGCCGGAATGTGTCTCCTATTCTGTACTGTGCTTAGAGACTGGACAATCTCAGCTGGAGACACTGGCATGGCTGAACTCCATCAGAGTTTGGCTACACTTATAAAGAGGATTGTGACAGCTTGACACATTATCCCAGTAGGGGTCTCCTCACTTGTCAAGAAATTAAAGGTATGGGATATAGATTCTGATAGGTTTTTTAAAGTCAAAAGTAAGCTTTCCAAAAGATTAAAGGGAGAATTTTGGAGAATTCCAGGAATTTTTGAGTGCTTCCAATAAAACGTATTACCCTCTGTGCCTACATATTTTGTTCAAAATAGAACAAATGGCTGTGTTTTTTGCAATTCTTAAAGGGCCATATTTATTTATTTAGAATATTTATATGCCATCCATTCACAGATCCTCAGGACAGCTTAAATAAATAAGAAGAATAAAACATGATGCAAATAAAATTCCAGATCCACCCTGGCTGCAGATTAAAACAAATATAGCTAATATTAAAAGTTATTAAAATATTGTTGGAATAAAAATGTCTTAGCCTGGTGCCAAAAAACAAATAACGATGGTGCCAGGCAGACCTCTCTAGGCAGCGCATTCCATAGGTGGGGTGTTCCATAAGAGCACAGGGTGTGTTCTTTGACAAGATGTAGTGCCATGCTGTCGACCGTAATGTCAGGTAGTTTTAGGGAGTCCTATTGAAAGGCACTGCCAATGTGGACGAGGCATGGAAATAATATCACACTTGCATTTGGACTACTCACTTTTTGTGAATTGTACGCTAAATATCTAGTTTCAATTTTGATCAATATGAGAGGTCAGTCAGACCAGGAAAGAGAGTGATTTCTGATATCTACAGGGTTGGCCATGAGAGTGGAGAGAACAGCAGGCTATCTGTGGGAGATTTTTAAGAGTCAGTCTAGTGCCCATTAGCAATGGAGGATCTCTTTGGGAATGATTGGTTTTATGTAGATTTGTATTGTTATGCCGATAAAGGTTCCTATTACTACTACCAGTAGTAGTAGTAGTATTGATTGGGAATACAATAGTGCAAATGATCATGGTCTTGGTGTCTCCAACTAGATTTCTATCTAGTTCCTTCATTTCTGCCCTTCCAAGTCTCAGTTTTGGATTTCTTGGCTACTTTCCATTTGGAGTTATGGTTAAGCCAAGGGGAAAATATTTCATAGTTTCAATTTCATTATTGTTAACAGTAAAGTTCTATCATTCTTCTGTAGTCATGATTTTTGTTGTCTTAATACTCAGCTGCAGTCCTGCTTTTACACTTCTTTCATTTTCATCAGGAGTTGTTCCAAGTCATTGCTGCTTTCTGCCAGTAATATGACATCATCTGCATTTTTGAATCAGTGGTGTTTCTTCCACCATTGTCCTCTCCTTTTTGCTCTCTTCCTAATCCAGCTTTCCTTATGATATGCTCTACATACCGACTGAGCAGATAGGGAGATTAAATAATTCCTCGTTTGACACCTTTACCTATGAGATCCATTCTGTTTCTTCATATCCTATCCTAATATAATTACTGTCCATGATACAAGTTACACATGAAGACAATCAAGTGCTGAAGCTCACCCATTAACTTTGAATCAGGAAGGTAGGGAGATATAGGACCAGGTCTGAAGTCATATTGTGGAAATCCTTATGCTGCAAATGGCTATGGACTTGCAGTGAATAGATCTTCCAGAACTAGTTTACTAAACTGCAATTCTTTAATAGGGATCAATAATACCTGGAGTTTTCCACGTGTACTTCTAGATCTATTTAATTTTAGCACTTTTACTAGTCTTCGTACTGTATTGGGAAGCTTGACATAACCCTTCTCCAGAATGTTTCTGGTTGGGTACCAATTCATTCATTCTTTTCATATGTTTGCCTTTCAGGACACAGTTGTTTGATATGTTTGCATGAGTATGATAAAACAGATTGTGTGCATCCATTTGATCAGGTAGAGGAAATTTTGGAAAGGTAGCTAGATGTCAGCTAATAGGATCTCCTCCTTTTCCATATTCTGGCTATTTCACAACTCACCAAAAGAAGAATATTGTCACAGCCTCCACTCAGCAATGATTAAATGGCCAGTTATTATTAACTTTCTGCTGTACAGACTGTGAAACTGGTCTGGGATTATGTTTGTGGTTTAAGGGCAGAATTCCTTCATTGGAAACCTTCTGAGAGACATAGACCAGTGATGGGTGGGGTGGGAAACAAAAGTGAGTGGACTGAGAGATATTCCATATGCCTTTTCATAAACTCAAAACCCTCTGCCCCATTCACCCCCACCTATTTTATCTTTCTGTCCTCTTTTTTTTCTTTCCTACTTCCTAGCTTTCTCTCTCATCTCAGCACTAAGCCCTGCACCACAAGAAATAACATTTTTAAATTTTTTATTTGTATCAGTGAAAGCTTTCCTAAGGCCTAATTGCCTTAGGACTTTGTGATAGAGTTTCTGTTACAGCTACACAAGGAAACACTGTACAATATCTAACTTGTCAGACTTGTAATACAAACCATTTCTGCTTTGAAGTCCTATTCATTTAAATGAGGCCTGCTCCCAAGCAGATGGTTACAGTATTACAGGTGAAGGCTACCATTCTGTTACCTGGAACTAGACCTTAAGCGAATTCTGAGCAGACACAGACAGGTTCATGCAAGGAGAGGAATGAGAATAAGAAGTCAACGTCTATTCCTTTAGTTATAATATAAACCCATAATTTTTCATATTGTTGACAAATCAGATAATTTGTATCCTACATGCCATTTGTATAGAGTCCTGAAATAGAAGAGCTATTATATGGTACTAGGAACAGGCTTGGTGTATAAAAATGAGACTTAAACACACCTTCAGGAGTCAATTTCAAGGCTCATTTTATGTACCTGTTTGGTCTGTGGTTTTTATACCCCTCCCCCACCTTTTATTTTCCTGCATCTGTCTTTGTCTGCAGTGTTAATCCTTACAACTATGGCAAATTGTTTGAATTAGGAGTAATTTAATTAAATTGTTGATGGCTACATGCTTGCATCATTCTCTATTTCTCTTGTCAAAGAAACAAATCTTTAATTAACAGTGCAAACAGGTTGCATTTGGAGTAAGTGAAATCTTTAAACCTTGGAACCAGACTTCCTATTTAGTACTGATATGCCCTATTACCTTGACAGGACACTTGGCACAATCCCAAATTAGATGATTAAAGAGGAAGAAGAACACAAGATCTATTTCGGTCTGTTTCCACTTCTGCTGCATCCACAGAGACTAACTCACCTTTACTATTTTTTCCACTAATATTCTTCTTCCATTGCCATTCTAAATGCATTTAAAGCTAGTGCTTACATAAGGATTTCCCGTTTGGGATGATTTGTTGAAGGGAGATACAAACACACAGACACAGACACAGACACAGACACACACATGATAGGTGGCTGTACACTCACCATCTCATTTAATCTTTTCAGAGAATTCTCGGGTTATATATGAAAAGACCTGGCTCATTCTAAAGCTTTCATGCCAGATATTATTGTCCCTAGCGTTGCCATGCCTCTCATGTCTGTGATGATTTCTAGCACACACCTTGGCTGAAAATCATCCATTATGTTTGGAAATAATAGCTGACAAGGTTTTAGTTAAGATAGAATGCACTTACAATTCCTAATGGCAACTTCTAAGTGCAGCTCTCTTTCCTCTGGCCCAAGAATCACTGGACTTACAATAGCCTAATTTCCTAACCCGATGCCTAATGCAATAAAAACCTGCTTCCAAAAGCATTTAGTCTCTAGATGCAGGAGTGGAGTGGAGACAAATACATTACCTCCCTCCCCCATCATTATCTTTATCCTCCTCCATGAGACTGCCTGCAGTGGGGAATGTCATTTATTTAGAACCCTAATTTTCTAAAATTCCAGAAAACCTACGGAGGATTAATATAGTACTCAATGGAATTTTGCTGACTTTTTAAATAGTGAAGTTTTGCTTAATTATTTTAATATCATAAATATGTTTTTGATAACCTGGTTATCCATAGATTGGTTTAATACATGTGAATGAGTTACATCCTGATCAACGAAGCACTCCTGTGTAGAGGTTTTTTTTAATGTTGTATTTTTTGTGCAGTTTTTATATTTGTTGTAAACTAGCCAGATAGCTTTAATTACTGGGCAGTACAGAAGCTAAATAGATAAATACATACATATATATTTGATTAAAGTTATGTTGTTCTTTTAAAAATCTACTATTGGCTAATCAGTGACAACTCTATTCCAGATCAACTAAATGTAGCAAAATATTTTGAAGCAAACAGAGCACAAACAAGTGCTAGTCACAATCTTCATATGATCAGCTATCATTATTTCTTCTAAATTTTAAAAATCTCTATATGCTTGCTTGCTTGCGTGTAATTTGTTTCTGAAATCTTAAATTTGTTTTCATCTTGCAATTTTCTGGGTTCAGAATATGCTAAAACACAATGGATCCTAAAACCCATGCTCCCTGTGGCAAGTCAGTAGATTGTGGATTGTTAAATTTTGTGTAAGTCAGGAAATTGAGGATACTAATCTGAAGAAATGTATGATGCCTGTACTGTTTAGTTTATTTCATTCCACTGACATCAACAAGGACAGAATATCCTCTCTATTATCTAAAACAGGTATGCTAAAACAGCCCAGGGGACAGATTTAATTTCAGAGAAGCTCTCGGGATCTGTATTCTAGAAATGAGGATGGCAAAAGGTGAAAGAGTGCGGCCAACACACACACAGAGACAGATGAATATCTAGTGCCTTTTAGTTTAATGTTCATATAGCCATTAACAAAGCCTTAGGAGAGGCATTCCCAATGGGGAAAGGTGGCACAAATTCAGGAAACCATAAAATGATTAGCAGCTGTGGAAAAGTGGGTGAGACTATGGAAAACAGTGTGGTCCACTATGAAAGCTCAAACTGTTGTATTGGAATCTCAAGATGGCTGTATTTGGATCTCTGACTTAAACACTGGGAAGCTGGTTGTGATCTCATTAGCCCTCTTATGTTTACAGGCTGAATTCGGATGGATGGCACCTGTCAATCAGCATCCAGTAGATATTGGCTACAAAGCATGTGGATTGCAAAGCTACTAGCTAAAGTGGTCCCCACTCCAGTACCTACTTGTCAAATTCTTAAAATCAGCTCCTCAGGTTGTTGTGGACAGAGGAGGTTTTCACATTCACAAATGTTGACATTTTGCACTGTTGTCATGGCCATAAGACAGCAGAGGCACCCACATTTCTCCATTCTCTCTTCTATGCCTGTTCATCAGAGTTTTCTTCCTGTGTGTTTTGCAGCCAGAATCCTTGAGAGACCAAGTTTGATACAGACAAATCTGTTAACAGTAAAATTCGATAGAACAAGGCATTGCAGACACAGATCAAGGTATGATGTGGGAAATCAATGTAAATAATATGTAGATATGAGTAAGAGTCCATTCATGGAGTATTTTAAGCCACAGGGTGGAATATTTCTTTGTAAATTATGTGCTTTTCCGATTTTACATGTTCTGCAATGTGATCACACCCACAACTCTTTTGTGGTGTTATGCATTCTGCCTTTCTCATTTGCCAGTGTTTATCAGGCTTTTCCATAGATATAGATGATAATGATATCAATATAGATATTGCTAAAACTCATTGGAAGAGATTGTGGCTCTTCTAAATAACATCTCGTAACATAAGCATCTTTCACTATGTCACTGATCCAACAGCAATGTCAACTTACTTTCTTTGGGGGGCTTAATATCGATGGAAAAGTAGTATCATTACATGGCTATCTAGGAATGCTGATAAAATACCCCCTGTGTTTATTTCCCTTGATATTTATTTTAAGATACATGGTGATATATCTCTTTCTATTTAATAGGATTCTGCTTTTCTATTTTCTTTTCCATTTCTTGGAGGAAAAAGGTTTTGAATGGCATGGATTCCCATTTCTTAGGAGAATATGTATTTCTGTCACTTGCTAGTAGCTTGTACCTTGAAATGTCTTTTTAACCCTGATTGTGTGTGAGAGAGGATAAAACTATAAGTATATTGCCCCTGAACTTCCTATATTTCATTGAGTTTATAACTAAGCTATAAGTAAGTTACTGTTTACTTTTTCTCACTTCTTATCAAACCTGTGAATATGCTACTATTTTCTCTTACTACTTCATTTAACCTCTATTGAAACAGTTTGTATTTGTTTTGACATTTTGTTGATCTCTTCTGTTTGTTGTACTTTAATCAGTAGTCCAAAATTGAAACTGGATGACATGATTTCACATCTGATTGATAAAAAATCAATGGCTGCCAGATAGCTTATTTGCTAATTTCACTGAGGCTGTGACTAATTTAATTAATGCTCAAGTTTTCTCCACTTCATAGCTTTGTGTTTTATTTTGGCTTGGATCTTAAGATAAATTAATTCAAAGTAGTTTATGGAAGGAAACTTTGTTGTCCCTTTAGTTCACCACTTCTAAAAAGCCTCTTTGGAGGGCCAGGAGATTCTCATGAACAATTTACAAGGGAGTAAGGGTCTAGTGGGGATGAAAGGAAACTATTTTGTGACTCACTTTATGTTAACTTTTTGTTAGGGTTCAAGTCCATTTTCCAGTGATTCAGCTCTGATCCATGCATCATCCCACAGTGTTTGTCCATGAGCCCCAACCTTCTGAATAGACTTTGCTTGGATGGCACAAGGAGAAGTAGAGGTGACAAGAACATTTCATTCCATGAACTTCTCATTACTTGTCCTGCCCCCATCCCCCGGCACCTGATTTTTCCAGTTCTTGATCGGAAAGCCCACAAACTGGGGATTACAAGTAAAGAAGACCATCTCCCTGCACCCCCACCCCCACCATTGGAAAAGTTCTGACACTATTGCTGCTTTCATCACCGTGACAGTCAGAGTTTAAATGAGACTTGGGGACTGGGTGGGAAGGGAAGGCGCGTTCGAAGGCTTATTGGGAAATAAATTGGAAATGCAGCTCTGGCTCAGATTATATCAAAACTGAGGATGTATTTGGGGTCCCTAATGCTCATAGCACATGCGCTTTGAGATTATCATTATGACCTTCCCATCCCAGTCCTCAAACATACAAGTCCCAATGAGCTTCAGTTAATTGTTTTAATACCCTGAAAACTGTTTCCCTTTGTTTAGAAAATATTTGAGCAACAAAACTTTGGTATGGGTGCTTTGTAAATATACAAAAAAGTCACATGGGTAGTAGTCTTTACACACACATGCATGGCAATCTCTGGATCAGGTGATGCTTCTAGATTCTTCTCCTTTTCCAGTGACAGTAGTTGTGGCTGGAGATGAGAGAATTAGTGATGCTTGAGCTCACTGAAGTTTTCCAACTTCCACCTCATCCTCTTCTAAATTGTAAGTTCCAAATTTCTCCTTCATTCCAAGTGGAAAAGCATGCATTTAGATATTTTTTTAAAGTGCACACCTGAATGTATACTTTTCCTTATACACACTGACAAATATGCGAATAGCCATATTTTCCCAAAATGAACATTTTAAGGTTTATCTTTATTTTCTAAAGTTCATGTCTTGCAAAAAACAAATGAACATTCATAAAAATGCAAGCTATATCTACAATTGTGCTCATTTTGGGAGGTGGAGGAGAGAGAAAAAAACAGGGCATGTTCTACTCATAAATGAATGGAAACAAAGTTATTATATATCCTTGGTTGTAGTTACCATTTTATTTCCTCGAAATACAGACATTGGGCTTTCCAGTTCTGCTGTATTGTGGGTAAAGCAGCACAGCCATTATTACCACAAAGAAATCGTGACCTTGATCGGAGGGATGTCACCCTGCTGAGGTCCCCCAAGCCACCACTGTAAAGGTAAGTGCAAAGGAGGCCATAGTTCTTTTACAGGCAGCTTATAATCAAAAGGTCACAATTTCAAAGTAAATCTCATTGAATCCAGTGAATGTGCTTGAGACGGAGCTCGAAGTTAGACAAAGTCAAAGGAAACAGATAGCTTTCATCACTGCAGCTGATGAAGAATTCTCTTTTCCATATGGTGCTTCAGACAGGAGCTTCCTGTATCAGTGTTTTGTACTGTAGTCACTTATTTCTCTTGCCTTTTTGTCCTTACAGTCCACTCCCTGATGTACTCTTCATCTTGGAATCCATCCATCAAAAATAACCTGAATGCAAGAGAATTTTTCTGTTTTGTTTTAATGATTGCATGGTACCATGCAGTGTCAACTCCTTCCCTACGGTTAGTTTGAAGAGCTCTGGTGTGCGGTGGGGATTGTCTTCACATTAAAAGAAGGAGTTTTTGGGTCACTTTCCTTAGTTCACTATTGCTTCTGAGTTTAGACTTGGTGATAGGCCTGCAGCCTCACACAGATTTTATGTAGAGCCTTCGCCGTACCAGGCTTGATTCGCATCGCTGAACTGCTATGTTTAACTTCCTGTTTGGATTTTATATCATCAGGGATCTTCTGATTGAACCAATTTGATAGAGCTAGAGTATTTTAGGCATCCTGTCTTCACATTTTCCAAGGGCAATGGAAGCAACATTATGTCCTAGATGCTTTTAAAGATTATTGTCAGAAAAGCAAGCTCACATAAATGTGATTGGTTTCAGCACTATGATTTACAGATAGAATTGTATTCTTGCCTTGAGTATCTTGGTGAGAGATCTCCAGATTATAAATCTCAGCTCTTTCAGAGTTCCCAGAAATCAATGGGATATGCTATGCAGGTAACAGAAACGTTATTCTTGATCAGTCAGTCAACAGAGCTAATGTCTTTGACCCTTTTGTATTGCTACATGGAGTACTCATTATAAAAATTGCCCAAGCTGTTGCCACAGGCACTTGAAGATGGCAAATTTCAACAGCAGCATTTTACCTTTCAAGTTACAGCTCCTAAGTATAAACTGTTGTCTTTGCTGTGTTAAGGACTAAGCATTTTGCCTAGAGAAGGTAAGGGAATATGTAGCTTCCTGACTCCCACAAACTTGTCTGACATAGATTAGTTTTGCATGATCTACCATTATGTGAAATATAATTGCTTAGTGTGGTGCAGATTATATGTATCTTCTCTGCCAGATGTATGAATTACTTACTCATGCTGGCCAGTTCAGCTTCAAGTGTAAGTGGATCTTCTTAAAAATGAACAAGAAACTGTCAAAAATGAAGCTCAGTTGTTCTGCATGAGTGACATGCAGCCTAAGGCAGCCTTTGCTTGTCATATGCTGAGTTTACGCTACTGTCAAAACATTGCATAGCAGGAAACAATATTAGCTGCAATTATTTTGCCGACAGCTTTTCATTAGCTTTGAGTTGATAAATGCATATGTGATTCAACAGTATAGAGTTTGTGCTTGGTTAAGTTTCTTAAGGAATGCAAGAAAAGTTAACTCCTAGTTAAATTTAACTTGTAATGGTAGAATATGATATCTAGGATGTGACTTAGACACTTATGCAGTTTGCAGCTTCTCTTTCCAGAACTACAGGACTGCAAATCCAGCTGTCATTTGTGTATGTGCAACAGTTTGACTGTGCACAGATACCTTTCTTAGCTGTTTAGCAGAGCAAAGAGGAGATTAAATCAACATCCATTCCTGTTCGAGCAACTGATTGACATGACCATCACTTCTCTGGCATAGTGATGTGTGCGTGTGCCGTCTCACTGGCAAATAAATGGGGGAGGGACACGCATAGCACCCCTTTTTGCACAGCCTTTTTCATCTGGCAAGAATGGTTCCCAATAGGGTATGATCTCTTGTTAGGCATGGACATCTGCGGGTGAAAACCTTCGAGTGCATACCTTTTCCTGCACATTTTTTCCTGAACTATGGACATCAGCAGCCAGGCTGGAGCATAACACTGGGTAATATCAAGGGTAGGCATGGTTAGGCACCTACCAAGGGCCCCATCAACAACAGCCCCCTGGACTTACTTCTGCTTTCACCATTGCAGCCTACTTGTTCACCTGCCTCTTCCTCTGGCTGGATGAATGGTGCTAGTGAAGAGAAAAGTGCACACAACTGCCTCCTTCCTCAATTGTTCAGTTTGTGAGGAAATCAAGTGATAGAAATAATGAGTCATTTGTGACAATAGTGAGATAACCATTGGTGAGGTTATTGGTGATGGCAGCTAACCATTGGTGAGGTAGAGGCCCACTGAGAGTTTGCTGCACATGGTCCTTCAAAAACATAGAGCTTGTGCTGGTGAAGGTCCTTTCCTGTGTAGAATGCAAAGTCCTTTTTGTGAAAGCCTTTTCTGTATTGAGAAACATTTGGACTTGACTGATTTCAATGCTGGCATTGTTTGCTCCTCCAGGTTACTTATGATTGGATGATTAGGCAAATGATTGTATGCCTTTTATTTTAGCATATAAAGTAATTACTGTAGGTATTTTATTGATTACCTATTAGGTCACCAGCTTTTTTGAGATGCTTGGAGCATCTGTAATTTTGAGGGTAGTGTGGACTTTCATGGGATGTCCACTCTTTCATAAATTGGCTGCTATGATGGGTATGGCTTGTTATGAAACATTCATTTTCCATTGGGGAAACTGGTGAGACTAAAAGAAAAGAATGACTACAGAGAAACCCCTTTGAGTATCAAAGTACCAAACTAAATGTTCTATCTAGCACACATTGTGGAAGCTCTCATTTGGACTGGGAGCATATTATTCCAGAAGAAAAGATTAAAGCTTTTCCACCCCTCCATGAAAGAAAAGAAACACAAACATTCACCCCACCCCTACACCACACCAAGACAACAAAACTATACACCATTTGGATGAGTTAAAATCGAGTTTTCTGGGGAGAGGATTCCATGGTTCCTTGGAAGCTCTTTTATCTCACAATACATGGGTGTGGGAAGGAGTTTTTCATACAAAAAAATGGGAACAATGGAATGCCTCCATCTCCTGGAACAGTTTCAGTCTCAAACAATGTTGTGCATACGCGAATAGAGACCAAAAAAAAAAAGGAAACAATCCAAAGAACCTGATTATGCATTGTTCCACTGTGTGTACTAGGCAGAACATTTAGTTTGATGCTTAGTTCAATGATGTAGATGTTAAAACAAAAACAAAACCACTCTTTTGAACCTATCTCAAAAGAGTGGTGTTGGGAGAAAATTACAAATTGTCATTTAGACAGGTTCTGTCCTTCAAGCAAGACTTGTTACTTATTTGCAAGAACAATCAGTAAACAATCAGCTTTAATTGAATAGGACAGCTTGTATAATTGAGAGATTAATGCATGAAGGAATGCAAACCTACATGATGGGAACTTGTGAGACTGGCTGAAAGGTAGAGAACCATAGGTAATCAGTTTTTGACTCAAAGCACCCGGAATTAAGAACAAGGATTTCAGGAAGTCAAGATGGACTGTAAATTTTCCATGGTTGCTTTCTGATACATGCACAACTATATTGGATACATTTTAAGACTCAGCCCAAGTGGGTTCTGCTTTCTGAGAACCATGAAGTAGTTCAGAACAACATCCACTGTTTCTAGCTTGAACAGAACCACAGCTCAAGAGAGGGAAGTAGAAAGAATTTGCTTTAATAAAACAAACACGTTTGTTTAGAAGGCAAAATCTGTGTGGAGTGCATTCTACTAACTCTGAAAAATGCTGAATTAGTCACAATTAGTCTTAGCTTGTTAGCAATATTACTGGATTGTTTAACAGATCTACTTCCTTCATTTCATATTCCCTGCAAAATGTTTACTTGTGGAGCCCTGTATAGATATCGAGATAGGTTCACGCATCGTCCAATGACTTTCTTTCATTGTGAAGGTACAGAGCTCCCCCTCCTTCCTTCCTTCCTTCCTTCCTTCCTTCCTTCCTTCCTTCCTTCCTTCCTTTCTTGCATACTTTTATAAGGTCTACACAGAGTAGGTAGAAAATGGGAAGACAAAGATAGGGTTTGACATTGTACTATTGCCTACCTCTCACCAAACACATTCTCAGTTACCTTCCATTCATCATATTAAAGATGTTAATGTCATACTACCTCCAACTAAGAGCTGCAAATTATGTCTGCTCCAATTATTCATGGTTTTTGGATGAACTCTGTCATGTTTCTTCAGAGCAAGTGAATATAGATATAGCTGCAATCAAGTAATTACAGAAGGAATACAATCTTACTAAAATGAAAGACTTCTCTGCAACTTCACATCCTGACCCACAAGTTCAGTTTTTTGAATTATATATTTAATTTTTTGATTTTCATTAAACCCAAGGAGGAGAACCACTGTGGGCTTTTGCTTAGCCCTTCATCCATACCTTTGATTCTGTTGGATCGTTCTCATTGGGTCGTGATGGAAATGACAATAAACTAGTTTTGACTAGATAATGCTCAGATATGAACTCCTGTTTATGCCATATAAATGTAAAAGAGGCACTGGGAAATAGATCACACCTAAGAATCTGGTACAAATCAATATAATGAGAATAATTATGAGAATTGTGTACACATGCATATTCAAAATATTCCTATATTTTTATCAAGAAAATGGCATGATTTCTTATTTTATGAATTATTCATTTATTTTTGGAGATTCCTACCCTATGAATGGAAACTACAGTATCTTTCTAAGGCTGATAGTATCTGAGTCCAGTGGAATCAGTGTGTGCATTTGAGGAATTATTGCCCAGTCCTGCTCAGATCACTACTGTTGAAGAAAAGAAGGAACATGTTAAGTGCATTCACTCATGTAAGGAACAATCCCATGAATGTTTAGACAGGAAAAAGTTTCCACAACTCCCAGCATTCCCTAATAACACACTTAGCATTGCATTCTTAATGTCACATCTATTTTGGTTCCGATGAGGATTATAGAGTTCACACACTGCTGGTTTTCAATGGCCTAGATCCAGCATCTGAGAGGCAAAGTCCTCAATCCATTAAAAAAAAATGCAACCTTTGGTACAATTTTTGGGAGACTGATCAGGGCATTTAAGATAGTATTAAAACTCATAGGTGTTTATGGAAGTCTGTCTGATTCATTTGCCTCTGTTTAGTTGAGTTTGCCACTATGCATGCTGGCTCATGACAACTGGGAATGGCAGAACTTCTTCTGTCTAAATATGCATGGAATTGTGGCTTCAGTATTTTAACTATTCAGTATAACAATACTGAATAAAATTAGACATACAGGACACTCACAGACCTGCAAATCACACAATATCTTGTATAGTGTTGCTGTTGCATTAAAATAAATTGCCTGAACTATGCTGCTTTCCCTCCCCATTTTTCCATGGATGGAAGGTTTTTATTTTATTTTTTTCTTTCTAAAAACTGCCTATTTTTCTTGTGATGATATGTAATAGGAAGAAAGAACAGTTTCCTTGGGAAAATGGCATGGCAAAAAGTGTTAAGCCACCATTCCTGCATCGTGCCATTCCACAGACCCTATCTTCTAGTTTTCTCTGACTGAAAAAATCTACACAAGATTCAAGAACGTATCTCCCACTGTCTTATTTCATTAGGCCCATGGTGTGCATTGGACGGTAAATTCAGTTGAAGCTACCTAATGGGAGTTAGAATTATTTTATATGAGGCAGTTAATCTTCTGTATCTACTTTTGCTTTTGTCACAGAATTGAGATCTGAGCTCTACATAAAGAGGTTTTCCTTTTCTGCTTTTCTGTTGGATAAGTTTTAAATGGCACTGAGCTATAGCAAAATAATGCAAGTACAAGAGTAGGATAATATTTTTTGTTTGCTATCTCAAATAATGTTTTACTTGTTCTGTTCTAAGTCCCCCAGTGAAACCCAGAAGCAACATTGAGTCAAGATGTCATCAAAAGAATCTGTAAACAAGCATGAGTAACAAGTGGGTACATAGTACATGCCTGATGTGGAACAACTTTTAATTCCAAGCTAATGTACATATGCTTGAGCTGGGATTATTATATATGATTGAAGATCATATTAATCAGGTGGTAAAGTATTGTTTGTCTGTCTTTCAAGCCAAATGATCTTTACACTGTTCTCTAGGAGGTTTGTTTGGAGTATTTAATCCTTGGTGTGTTTTATGTACTTAATATCTACTTGTTCTCTTTTACTTGCTTATCTAGCCCTTGCTACAGTCTGTTCATGCTGAAATCAATAGAAGTCTGAAGATAAATAATCTTGGTGGTTTTATTTATTTCTTTACTTCATGTTTGTTTTTGCATGATTGTAAGCATGTGTGTGTTTGTGTAGAAGGAGGTGAAAAACTATTCCACAAAATGTGCAATCATCCCCCACCTCTAATTCATTAATGCAAATACATCAATGAGGCCTCTAGGGGTAGTTCAGTGCATGATTGATTAGTAATACTATTATGCTATAATAATCCCATTTATTTTCTGTAGTCAATAGTAAATTGCAATGGTGCTTTAGACTAAACGATCAATACAGGTTAGGCAAAATTTTCACAAGGGAATGTTTGAGTGGGTTGTCTGCTTTAACATAACACTGAACTGAGGTTTTTAAAACTTATTTTCTTTTCTTTTTTTAAAAGATAAAATGGAAAAGGTCAGACCATTTTAAATGCAGCCAAGTAGCAACCAGTAGACTCTATTAAGTATCTGATGGAGCGAATTGTATTCAGTATCTAACTTTTTTAATTGTGTCAGCTTTTTTCTGATGGATTCTGCATTTAACTGAAGCCATGCAAAAAGCATGTTAAGCTCTGAATTAAGCCTTTCTATTATTTATGTAAATTTATGTATCACAGGAGCTCTTTGGTGCACTTCAGCTAATTACAGTGAGTAGTTTACACTATATTCTTAGCCAGATCCCAAGCATTATTTTTGGGTCCAGTCCAATTTTTCAATATGGAGCCAATTTTGCCATATCTTTGAGATTGTATTTATTTCATACAATGATACAAGAAAGGTTTCTTTTTTAGTTTAAGAATTACATTCTTCACATACATTGTCCCCTAATGATACACTGTTGGCATCCTATGCTAAATAACATGTACCTGTTACCCTAGTAGGACATCTAAATTGCACACTCCAGGAAAAAGTCATGCTGGGCTATCCATGTTGATCTATTCAGCAGGAGAAATTTTGGATCTCAGAAGCAGTAATGTGCAAGTGTATGAGGTATCTTTTCCCAGCTTAAAACTAAACAAGTATGCAGTTGTGGCTTGATTGCATATAAAAATATTGTCTTGTTTTCCCTGGCTCCTCTGTTTGGCAAGTATACTGAAAACATCTTGCTTGTTGATCTTTGTGATACAATCATAGTGTGACTTTTAGTTAAATGTTGGATGACTGTCATGTGCCCACTGCAAGATGGACCATGAACCACCTTGAACAGCTTCGTACTAAAAACAGTAGTACAAGGCTGAGAGAGCAGTTGGACGCAGAGTTGATTAGACTTTTCTGAATCTCAATTCCTTGTGTTGGCTCTGGGTGAGAACATTTGGACTAAACTTTCATTCTGTCCCTGTCTGTCTGTCCCTCATCCATTGTGTTGCTCTGTGTGTGTGTGTTTGGGGGTGTGTGGAATGTTGAGTTCTTGCTTTTTACCTGGTTTGTGTTTCTGTTGACCACTTTGAACTCTTGATCCTGTGCCAGGCAGACTCAGACTGAGAACATGGCAATGAGATCCTTTGTATTTTATTTATTTATTTATTTATTCATTCATTCATTTTTCGATTTATATCCTGCCTTTTTCCTACAAAGGGCTCAAGGCAGCTTACATCTCCTCCTCCATCTTATCCCCACAACAACCACCCTGTGAGGTAGGTTGGGCTGAGAGTCTGTGACTGGCCCAAAGTCTGAGTCCTAGTCCCATGCTCTTAACCTCTACACCACACTGGCTCAACTATTAAAAGTTGAGCAAGTTCTACAAATCAGAGCTGAGCCTCTAGTACTGAATAAGTGTTTCTCTGCCTTAATAGTAATGATTTTAAATTCAGTGATTACTAAAATTGCAATTATAGTACACAACAGATGTTTAAAGCTAGGTCCATTAATCCATATTAAGAATCTAAACTGGTGGTCCACTGTAGCTGGATCATAACCCCTTTCAATTAGTTTTCCCTGCTGCTTCCACTTTATGCATAAAATTTACCTCAAGACTCCATCCCTTTCCTTTTCCTTCTTTCATTAAAGCTGTGGATTCTGGACTGCACAATCCTCCCCTCTCTCCAATATTTATCCCAGCACACTACTCCACAGATGTCCGAAGCCTAGTTTTGGGAATCATCCTTGCCTGAGACATTGCTAATTCCCTCAGAATTACAAGTTCTTGAGGAAGGCATCAACCATGACATTGATTTGTTTATCTGTAAATATTTATGATTGCTCTACCAAGGTAATTTACACAAATCAACTTAAGCATTTTAATTCCTTGTTGTAATCAGCAAATGTGCCAAGTGATGTTTTCTAATTTAATGTGTGTGCATGCATGTGTGCGTGCGCACACACAGGCACTCAAATGAAGTTTCCTCTTAACCATATGAGTAGACACTTGATGACCAGCATCTAATGATTCCACAGTTTAGTGGGCATACTGATTCTTGTGTTTATAAGAAGAACACATTTAGTAACAAGTCTGACGATGGGCAAAATGAAATAATGCAATATTTCAGTGTGCCTATACATAGATAACATTGTTATAAGGTATAATCAATGATTGATCATGCCTATGGAATGAAGACAAAATGCAAATGTCTTCCCTGGTATTTTTATGTATCTTGTGCAAACAAGATATGATGTTCTGTAATGCAAACTGTAACACACACACATGCATCAGTGAAATATGACATACTTGATACTCAGTCAAGGGTCCTCCCCCAAAATATTTTCCCTAGCCCACCTCCTGTCTCGGAATTCATTCAAAGCATATTCCAGTTCTATGTGGAAAGAATTAGTTTTGTTTCCTTAATAATGGTCTTTGCCACTCCTTTTTGTTTAGTTGTCCTTAACAGTGGTGTATTCTTGGTATATTGCCATCTGTTCTTCAACTAAGTACATAGAAGAAAATAAACACTCTAAGTGGATTCTTTTCTTTTACACAGTGATTTTCCAGTTGAAACAATGGACAGTACTCATATTGAAAATGAATAAGGCATTTAAGTTACCAATATTTTCATTAGGAAGATGCATAACAGTTTAACTTCAGCATCATATGTAGATTACAAATTATTTTTCATTGGATCTCAACCTGCACGACATGCCATAGATTTGTAGTATATATTTCATGACTTTTAAAGCAGATAAAATGGAAATGTACAGATTGTACCTCTGACAGGCTGGTAAAATATCATATTATGCATGACTTTTTAAACTCTTAGATTAAAAACTTTCCCTAGTTTCTCATGAAGTGGCACCTGCCACATAGAGGCCTATAACCACTTTTTCCATTTCAAGACTAGTAGTAAGTAAAAATGTGATCATCCAAGAATACTACAATATACTATGGTCATAATTGTCTAAAACAATGATGTATGTCACCTATCATTTGCAGTGTTGATGATCTGAAGTAGGGGTTAGAGAATGGAAGAATGGGTGCTCTTTTTAAACATGACAGTTCCTTCATCAGGTTGTTCTCTTTTTAGAGAAGCTCAAAGAGGTGGATGTTATATCTAATCTGCTATGATTAGATATAACATGATTATGATCATGATTGGCTATGATTATGTAGCAATTTCTGATCAGGTCACATTTTCATATAAATGAAAGAGATGACCAAATGAACTATGTCCAACTGTAATTTTATTTCAAATTCCAAAATTGACACATTCGAGTGCTCATATTCCTACAATCTTACCCAATGTTGCAGTTAAGTTTTAATGATCTATGACAACCCTGCAACACCATCTAACTGGCCATGGTACTTTTTGGAGACCCAACTAGAAGGTTGGAGAATTGTTCCAAACTCAGAGGTGGGAGGACTCAAAGCACCCTTCTCCTTCTGAGGGGATTTAGGAGTGTTCGGGTGGGAGGGGAGAAGGCAAACACCATCAGTATGAAGTATTCTGCTTGTGTCTGTCTTCTTCACTACAAAATGCCTCAGATAGAAGGTGGAAGTTCTGTCTCACTGAATTGTAGAATAAGAGAAGTATGAAGACAACTTCTGCCTCTGTGTTCCTCCTGTCCTCTATCGGATGCTTTTATAATCCGCTGAGTTTGGAAGCTTATAGGCATCCTGATTGGATTACACTTAACTCATCTATAATAATACTGCTGTTTCACTACTACTGTAGGCAATTTAGTGCAATCTTTTGAACGAATTAATCCATTGGATACATACCCAAGGAAGGATCTCAGTTTATCCATATTTAGACTTGACTAATGTGCAACCAATTAATTTCAGTTGCTGTACTTGAAGTATGACTAAATCTGGATCCAGTACCTATTGTTAAAGAGGAATAATCAAATTATGATTTTTTTAATTTCATATGTGAAGCCCAAATGTTCACTTTATGAAAGCAATATGTTTGGCAATTCCTCTGAACTTTACTCTTGAAAGGCAGATCTGCTAGGAATGCTAAAATTATAGGTACCTAGAATTGATAAGGAAATGGCAATATGATGGGTATTACTATTATTAGACATTTTACATTTTGTCAGATAAGCTTATGAGTGTTACATGTTTTCACCACATTTTATCCATGCAGTAACTCTGTAGGGCAGTTAGGCTGATCCAGGCTCAGGGCTTCCACTATTTTATGATTACCATATCAAGTTAACTTGATTAACTTATAAATATATTGAGTTCAACTTTCATGAGTTCTTCATATCTACTATATAATGTTCTGTAGATTTTTAAGATGTTGATTTTTCAGCATCTTACCATTCCTGTGAACAGCTTGCATGTTTTCTTATTTAGAATCTTCTTTAAATATATGCAAAGGAAACTTCCCAGACAATTTAAATGTCCTTTGGAACATATCCTATTTTAAAATATCTAGAGCAAACAGTCAGAACTAGCAATTGGAACACTGCTAATAAGAAGCAGATGTTCCACTGCAAAACAAAGAGAGCAGAATTTGCCTCCAGTTAATAATATTGTTTAATGAAATCTCAGATTTGTACATGATATTGAGATTTTAATATTACTTACAGCTAATTCTGTGTTTCTCTTTGGCTGATAGGGTTAAGAACATTTAGTAAATCTAATGTATCTAGCTGATCCAATGTTGACTCTCACTTTAATTTGTTTCAGTTAAAAAGGACAGTTAACAGAACCTGTGAAGAAATGCCAGTATATAATATATTATGATTCTGTAATATGTACATTGTGAAGTTACAGTATTCCTCAGTTTGTTTGTTAAAGACCTGTGTAGTGGAGAAAGACAACCATTCTGAATGTTGTTAGATCATACCTGGAACAGGTAAACTCAGTTCTGATTGGCTAGGTTTTCTAACTAGCTGGAAAAGACCAGTTGGGAAACTACAGTCAAGACATGTCAGCTGACACGGCAGCTTAGTCAGGATAATGTGGAAAGGAGGAGACATTTGGCTGCTTGGTGCCTGGCATTTGAGAATGGCCAAGAGAAAGCCGCGGAGAAACTAAAGGCTTGAATATAGTGCATATGTGGCTAATGAGGTTCAGGAGCAGGGAGCAAGTAGGACGATTGTACTACAAAGCTTGATCTGTTTGTAAGGGTATTTGACTGGTATTTTACCTAAAGTCTGTAGAGATGTTGACCTGTAACACTTAGTCTTAAACAGTGGTCGCTAAGCAATCTTTTCAAAATCCCAAAGTAAATATTGCTAATCACTTGTGTATGAATATACCTTTAAAAATGTTTGTTGAATTGTTTGCCATGTCTCTAGTGTGGCTGCTCCATAGGGGCCCATGCTTGGAGAATGATGCTACTGGCTTATAGGCTTATGATAATAGTATTATGCTTAAAGTAATATTTTCAGTTCTGTAACTGAGATAACAAAGGACTCCTTCCATCAGAACCTAATGACACTTATACATTTACTCTCACACACATTTATACATATATGAATGAGCATGTTTTCTGAAACAATCTCTGTCTTGTGCCATTGAAAAACTACCATTCTTTAATATTAAAACTTAATAAAGCAATTTAATATTGTTACTTGAGTAATTAAGCAACATTTAGACTTGCCACTGACATTATGCATACATGCCTAGAAATTTTCATTCAAGGCCAGCTCTTATAGTTTCAAGTAATGAATAAACAATTTTAAGGACAATTGATGAATACATACTATTCATCTGGATAGAATTCAACAACAGAACTCAAATCCAATTTATTTTTAGTTAAATGCAGTCTGACTTAAACAGAAATAAGGCAATTTCTATACATACTGTCTAGACTAGAAGTAGTGTCAAAAGTTTTCTTTGCAAATTTACATTACAATAAGTTTAAAAGCAATTGGAAAGATTGACTCTTGGACTAACTTTCCTTGTGCAAATGGAAGAATGGAACTTGCCTATCAAAATGATGAACTAGTGGAAGTATTTGCTAAGTATGTTATGCATAAAACTGAAATGTCTATCATTAACTTGTCCAGAATATTTTTCTCTAAAAATCATTACTTTCTGATATGAAATATATAAAAATCAATGGATTCAAGCATAATTCATAATATAGAGAATGCTTTTTAAACTGGATCCTAACACTTGGAAGAATCAGGCCTGACTTTAATATACTGAGTTCAGACCAACATACATGCAATAGTTGCAAACTTATATGGAAAGAAGTTGTTGCTATGTATGCCCCTTTCACAATGTTCGACAACTGCTAATATTCAGAATAAACCAGTAAGACCACAATAAGAACTCCATCTGAATGGCAGACAATTGAACCATGCTTTCCATTTTTTTCCTTAGCACATGTAAGAAGAGAAGAATACAATCACATATGTTCTATGAAGTATCCATGTATGGGAATTCTTTTGATGGCTGGGATACAGAAAGAGGTAATTTCTGATCTTTTTCTCATTCCTAATGGTTTGGGACAGATTTCTACATGTGCACAAATAGGCATATATAGATTGTGTCTCTAAGTCTGGTTTTGAAGTCCATGGACACTTGTGCAGGCCGCATCATCAATAACCAATGACAATATTATACATCCTACTGCCCTGCCATATCTACATGAATGCTAACAAAGCGGACTCCTCCATATATGCATCTGTATACCTCGACATTTCCCTTTTTTCCATACAATTGCATCGGTGCCCTTACTCAGGGTAGGGGCATGTGATATTAAGGGTAGGGCTAACTGATATGTTGGACTTGCTGTTCATACATAATTTGCTGTTCATACATTACCTTTTTGGAGATACTGATGTGAAACTGCTCATTCTGTTGGTGCTCCTTAGGTAAGCATATAGGTCTCTAATATATAACAAGGTTATAAACTTATGCAGTGCTCAGGATATATTAGAAAACAGAAGAACATTTATAAGATAATCTGTGACAGAAATCTACCTGATGTAGGAAGCACTATGCATTACTCAAGGGTTGTTGTTGTTGTTTTTTTTTGTCCTTATTTGGATTTCTTATCCAGGACTTGCATTCAATAAGAAAGAGATGAAGGCAAAAGGCATCTTAGTCTGGCAGCTGCTGCTGCTGCTGATTATTATTATTATTATTATTATTATTACATGTATATGACAACTTTCTCCACTTAGCTTCCTTGCAAGAGGCTTATGACACTCTTCTCTCCATTTTATCCTGAGAACAACAATTATGTGAGGTAGATTGGACAGAGAGTCAGTGACTGGCCCAACATCCCCTAGTGGGCTTTATGACTGACTTGGGACTAGAGCCCAGATCTTCTGAGTTCCAAACCAGCATTCTTAATCACTGTATGGCTGGCTTCTTTACTGAACCTGCAAAGAGCACTGACGTATCTGACTAGCAAAGTAGAAAATTGCAACTTCATGCACTTCATTACCTTTTCAATAACAGGAAGCTTTGCGAAGCCCACCCATTTTGTAGTTGTGTCTATTCTAGTAGTTGTGTCTATTCTAGTAGTTGTGCCTATTCTATTCTATATTCTAGTGAGAGTAGAGAGGGAAAAGAGTAAAACCAATGCAAGAACTATTGAGTTGATGAATGTCCTCCTAAAGGTATATAAGTGATCGCTCCAATTAAAACTCACTTGAAGTCTTACTTAAAATATCTAATTTAGATTTTGTGGATCTATGTTGAATTTTACCCAGCACTTCTTGGTTATAAGACAGAGATGGTTTTGGTCACTTTGATGGATGATCTACCTAGAGAACTGGACAGGGGAAGTGTACCCCTGTTAGTTCTGTTGGACCTTTGGTAGCATTGGCTATGGTGTCCCTCTGAGGTTCTGTCTGAGATCAGATTGGGAAGCACTGTTATGTAGTGGTTCCCATTCCTTTTCGAAGGGTGACCTCAGACGTTGGTGTGGGAGGATTCACTGTGACCATTAGCTGGTTGTGTCTTTCAGGGTTTCAGTCCATCTCCAACCTAATCAACATATACATGGGGCCATTGGAAGAATTGTCTGAAGGTTGGAATTTGGTGCTAACAGCTTGCTGATGACACACTGGTATCTGTCTCTCCTATCCATTCAAATCCAGGAGTGCTGTTTTGGTTCTAAACTGATGGCTGAATCAGGAAAAAAAATTGAAGCTTAATCCAGGCAAGACAACTGCACTCCTGATAATCAAAAGGCATGTCAGGGAATAGGAATTCAAGCTGTGCTGGGTGAGTATACATGCCTCCTTAAAGATTCAGACTTGCATGATGGATGGACTCCTACAATCAGCCTGGAAGCTGAATGTCCATGTTTCAGTTGTGGCTAAGAGTGCATTGGCACAGTGCAAATTGAAAATTACTCAGAAACTTCAGTTGGTACAGCCAGACTGTTGACCAGAGCTGGTTACAAGGGATACACAGCTTCTTTGTTGTAGCAGCTGCAGTGGCTACTACCCTGTTTCTGGGTGGAATTCAAAGTCTGTTTATAAACCCCTGTATAACTTGGGATCAGGCTACATGAAAAGCATGTACCTGCTCAGTTCTTACAATCTTTGGAGAGGCCTTTCATTGAGACTTTGAGCTTCAGAGGCACATCTGGTGGCTATGTGAGAGTTGGCCTTCACCACGACCATCTTTGGAACTCCCTGCTGAAAGAGGCCCAGTTTGTTGTTTTTCAGAGAGCAGAAAAGGCAGTTTCATGCTAATATGTCTTTTGTGGATACTGTTTGCTGTGGCTGTGCTTCAGTTTAACTGTGCCTTCATGAATTTGCTTATGCTTTTTATCAGTGATTTTAAGTTGCCTTAATAGGAAGGTAGGGTACAAATCAAATTAATTAATATATTTCCTTCCTATTGAACTGCAAAAATGTTATGCCATACATCACAGTAGAATGTTTTGCTCTATTACTTGACATTATGTATGAACAATTGGAATGAATTACAAAAGAAAGTGACAAAATGATATAGGACTGGGGTTAAGTGGGTTAATTGAAAATAGGGGAATTGGCTAAGCTAGAACAAATGCAATGTCTTCTTATCATGTCATCTTTTTATCATCACACTATACTATACTATAGCAAGTATGACCCAACAGTTCCATTTATTGCAGTGTTGATGTGGTTATAACTGAGAACACAGATCTGTATGGCTGTGCTTGTAAATTCATAAACAGCCGTAACCCATTGTAGGTAGTTTGCATAAAGTTTGTGTTCAAAGCTATAACTGTGCTGCTAGTGAAACCTGATGGAATGAGCTTTAAAAAAATCACAACAATGTTCAGTATTTTGTTTTTGGATGTGAATCAAAGCATTTGAAAATTCAAGATTAGACCCAATTTTTAATTAACAATTGAAGCAGAAATAACTTCAAAGCAAGATGCCTCTTTTTAAAAGCATTCTGCTACCTTGATGATTATAAATGTGTAAAAGATTTTGCAAAAACAAACAAAGAAACAGATTCATGCTTTTAAAGCACAACACATACAAGCATCATAGATATTGCAATTAATTAGTCCTATGTTTCTATTGTTGAATTTCTGATAGGTATTTTTTAATTTGCTGTTTTTGACAAAAAAAAGTTGTCAAACATTTTGTCCAATATTCTGATTTTCAAAATGCATCACATGCTCAAATAATGTTGGAATTCTCATTCTGAAGAACCAACTCCAGTTGCGATGGAACAAGGACTGACTTCCTAGGAATCTGCTTAAACCTTTGGTGCCATTATGATGTTGCAATTACCAGCTAATCTGTGTTCCATAAAGATGAAAATGACACCACAGTAGGGAAAAGGTGAAATAACCTGCCTTAACTTCACCAGTTTAAATTGCAGCACTGTCACCCAGCAGCTTGGACAACAGTGAGGAAGGTGATTCATGAGATAATGTATTGCTTTGTAGCTGTAATAGGGAAGGAATAAGAGTATTAGAACTATGTTGGATCTTGTGAGCTAATGTTTTGCAGACACAAGTCCAAACTGAGCCATAAGCCAGCATGATAATGTGTAATATAATCTGGTCAATGGAGGATGAACACCTTGCTATTTACCCTATGCACGTGTAATCGTAATACTGAAGTACTGTCAGGATAGCATGTTAACATACATCTAAAACTACCTCTTTTTCCCAACTTTGTAAATTATACAGTCACAAGTTATAAAGCAGAACTTATATAATAAAAATAGCTAAAAGAAAACTGTGATTGATAAATATTGTCAGTAGTGTCCTTATGGGATGAATATGCTCATTAAACACCTCAGTCCAAGCTCTTTGTTTTCAAGCTTGTTGCTACTTTTATGCTTCTTAGGAGACTTTAAGGAAAAATCCTGTAATGCATGCTAGCTTTTCTGCAGCCTGCAATATTGGAGCTCCTGATCTTCAAAATTTATAACATGCACCTTTCATCTTTATTAGCATATTATGATGGAGGAGATAGCAGTGGCAAGTACACAATGCAAAGGCAAAAAGAAAATACCTTGAAGTCTACAAAGCTTTGTGACTTTGGAGTTCTAGGTCGTAGTGTACGTGATTTCCTGAAAACAAAAATTCACTGGCTTATGAGAAGCAGCAGATCAGCTACACCATCATCCCTCACTCCAACACACACTTTGGAAGAGGTTGAAAAAATAAATAAAGCTCACCTCTGAACCAACAAAAATGTAGGATATAATGAGCCAATTTGCAGAATTATGGAGGGGGGAATAAGATACCATGGCTTATTTATCCTTCTGTACATGTCAGGTAGCTTAATTATCCTTGGCAGTGCACCAGCCAAAGAATTTTGGTTTTCTTGTTACTTTCAGCAAGTCAGGTTCTTCCAACACAACAAGCCAGTCTGAGAAGAGTAATTATGCCAGTTTCTATGGCATATGATAGGTATGCATACATCATACAAACTCTATGCCTCTAGGATCATGTAAACCCAGTCGATAATTTGAAAAGGGTTAGCTTATTACAGTGAAAACGTTACAGTATTGAATGTTACTGTGGTTTCTTTCATCTTGCTTTATGTATTAGTGGTCATTTATTTTGTATGATTTATAAATAAATGTAGAACTACACACAGAGTTATTAGACTCATGCCAAGAAGATTCATTGCCAGTCCCAGCTCAACCAATTCAGATCCCCTCTTCCTTAGCCAGGTTTCAAGTTATGAAGAATGCCCTAAATTGGCTTTTATATATTAAATAGCTAATATAGATGAGATTAAGAAAGCAAAGGTCAATAAAAGAATTAGTCAGTGGGAAGTAATTGACTGTGTAAAATGAATTAACATATGGGTGTTTTACATGCAGAAGTGAGTATTATGGCATGAAATGCTTTGTGAACACATGAAATTATTTTCTGAAAAGATGTATTATATTTGTTGTACAAATTTCTTTCTTAAGCCTCAGAAAACCATTAAAAATAAGCCATTAGGTTTTGTTCATACTCAGACAGTCCTGATGATTTTTTTTTTTTTTAAAGACTGACCCTCTCTCTTAAGAGATAACTATTTAGGTCACTCTGTATGATGAATTGCAAGCTGAAAATAATCTGGAAATCAAGCTTGGAGTTTTAAGAGTTTAAGCATTACAGGATTAATAGATTTTACTTTGCTGTAGAGGTGAGCATGCTGCAAGGGTGACACTGCATAAAACTGTCATTTACATGATTTGTGGAATCACTTGTGGAAGCATTAATAACTTACGTAACCTTTTTTGCACCTAGAAGGTCATAGGTTGAAATCTGAGAGTCATGATGGCCAACTATTGGGCTAATGTATCACAATCAGAAATTGTTTTCTAACTTGTAATAGAAGTGGGGAGAGAGGAAGAAGATGAAATAAAGTAAAAATATGCCAGGGCTGAAGCTCCAGGAGATGCTTCAATGTGATACTGGCTTATGCAGTGGACGCTTTTATTGGTTCAATTTGAATATCTATCACTCGGTATCACAAGTTAGGTTTCAAATTCATGCCATGGAGGAGGGAATGCAGCTCAAGGAGAAACAGATGAATGTGCTCTTGGAATCATTAATGTCATCGTTCTTTAAACCCTGGGTCACAGCCTGTGTGATTTGACTCTGGCCAGCTTTACATGAGAGGTTTAATCTACTACTTTACTGAGGCTTCTTGCATTTTGTTGGTCAGAAGAAGACAATAGTTTTTTCCACGAAACCTGGTGTTGCTGGGATGTCTTTGTATTTCATTTTCCAACCACATAGTGGTATTATGAAATCCTTACAATATAGCAGTACTGCAACATTACACAGACCATTCAGGTTTGTTCTGGGTTTGAGACTGAACATCTGCCTTTCCTCACTCTAAAAATGGCCATTAAATGGCTGTAAAACATGGGAGAGACCTTGGAGGCTAATCACATTGTGAAAAGTCCTCACAAATTTCCATGAGTGATGGATCACTAGCACACAATAAATGCTTTGTGTACAAAAACCCTATAGCTTCATGGATCTCATTCAGCCATGATTACCATCAATTCAAAGCCTTTCTTTAAAGGTGGAACAATGTCTCACCTCGACATATCCAAGCCTTTACTAACAATGAAAAATTACATAAGGCTTAAGAATGATGTTTTCAGAAAATGAAATTACATCTTGTTACCATGGGGCAAAACAAATTGCTTTTTACATCATAGTTGAACATTTCAGAGGTAAAGTAAAGAACATTTGTGAACAGATTTTGTATATCCTGAGCAACAAAGGATAACCATAAAATTAATACAGATTCTGATAAAATATGTCATCTTCCCAATCTTGGCATCCCTTCCCCTCTGGTTCACCATACCAGCTCTGATTCAGAAAGCTGTATATTGAGAAGCTTGAAGAGAATTCTACTGACATGTATATAAGCAAAGTTCAAATTCATCAAAGTTTTTCCAATTCCACCTTAAAACACATTCCATCTTGTGCCTTTGATGGTATCTGTCTAACCCAACATCCTGCCCTGAGCTGCTCACATCTCTTGGGCAACATAGAAATCAATAATAACTTTTGGTTGGTTGGTTGGTGCTTAGGTGAATGCCCAAAAGGCTCAGAATGATTGTCTTGCATATTTGTTTTCATAGACAGTGGGACAAAACATAAGCATATTTCAAGGATAGAGCTTTGGCTGTGGGGGGGGGGTATAGAAATAAAATAAATAAACAGAAATAGTGACTTACTTTTGTGTAACTGACTGTTAAATTATAGGCTTGCACAGTTAAGTCAGGTGTCTGCACTTTCCAATTCAGTAAATTATAGGAAGATGTGAAATAGCAAGGGCCCTTCCATTTGTTCTATCAGCAACCAACTATCATTGGGTTTCCCCTCCTAGAATTGTTTATCTCACTTATAATGTTACCACAATGTGCTTCTTTCCCTGCCTTTCCTTTTTGTATCATAGATACAGTGGTACACATTACTTCAAACTAAGAACCTATTACAGGGAATTGGCAGAAAGGCAGTAATTGTAGTAAATAAATAAACAAATATATTGGGTTAGATCCAGATTTATTTAAGCTATTTGCAATTGTGTCCATTTTGATCATTCAAGCTATGACAATGCTTGTTGTGCCTTTTGTAACCAATGGAGAATGGTTGCGTTAGGGTTAAATAAGCTTCACAAGGCCCTAGTTTAATGTAGGGTTTGTGAAGAATGTATAACCTTCACACAACACACCATTGCTGGGTTCAGATGACATGGTAAGTCATGTGATCTAAAACAATTCCAAGATGCTTCTCATTTGCACTATTGTTGAGCCAAGTATTCCGCATCTTGTTAACAGTGTGTTTGGTTTCACTGATGAGTACTCTTTCAGTACAGTTCTGTAGCCAAGTGTGGATCCACCTGGCAGTTGTTCCAACTAGCCCAATTTTTGCTAGCTTGCTAATCAGGATAACATGGGGCAATTTGTCAAAAGCTTTGCTGAAGACAAGATATACTATGTCCACAATATTCCCACAATACATCAGAGAGGTTTTAAAAATTCCCATTCTACTTGGACTTCTTTTCTCATTAGCTTAGCTTGCAATGAGAATGTAAGTATCATTGTTCTGAATTTGTTAAAATTGACTTTCATAAAATCCACAGTACATGTCTGGCTACATTTGGCTTTTGCTCCCTTTAGAATCAAGATTTCAAGTATGGCATGGTCACGTTCCCTCAGAGTTCTCATAGTTGCCACTTTGTCCACCAGTCCTTTCCTGTTGGTTAGTATCAAGTCAAGGATAGCTGTTCCTCCTGTTCATTCCTCTTCCTGTTGGAGGAATTTATCAGCAACACATATTAGGAATCTCTTGGAGGGGCTGTACCTGGCAGAATTTGTCTCCCAACATTTATCAGGGAAACTGAAGTCCTTCATAACAACAACTTCATGCCTACTTGAAACACTGACAATTTGATTTTCAAAAGCTTCATCTTCATCTTCTCCTTTACTGGGTGGCTGGTAATAGACTCAAACCACTGTGTTCCTTTTATGCCTTGCTCCATTTACAGATGTTCTCAATGGGGCTACTAAGCTCATCCTCCTGCGTTTCTGCACAGAGATTTGTATCTTTAGCATACACATATGTATCTTTAATATATGCATGCAACTCCATCTCCCTTTTGTATTCTTTCTATTTTTCCTGAATGGATTATATCCTTCAATTGTTCAGTCATCAGAGCCATCCCACCAAGTTTCAGGTATACCTTCCAGGTCATATTTTCTTCACTGTATTAAGATTCCCAGTTTATGCTGTTTGTTCCCTGTTAGAGCTTCTCTCTCTGTTGTGGTACATATGCCTTTGTCTATTGTTACTCCCAGGTGTAGTTCTCCCTCCCCTGAAGGATTCTGGTTAAATCTGTCCTGATAAACTTCTTCATGCTATGGCCAGGGAGTCTTCCCCAACTAACACCCTTCTTTTCTTTCTCCTGTCAGCCTTGGTATCATTGCCACTGCTTCGTTGTTTAGCCTTTTTAGCCTCTCGTTCAGTGTTGCACGGGATGGTTTGCTCTCTTCCACAGCAGGCTGCCCACCCTCATCCTCAAGTAACTGAAAGTGCTTTGAGAGTTCCACTGTTTTCACTGGTGCAGAGTGTCTTCTAATTCTTGTAGATCTTTTGCACCTCACGCTCTTTCCCAGGGAATTTCCTCCTCATTTTCCTTTCCTTCAGGATTAGCTTCTCCTGAATCAGTTTGCTATTGCACTCATAGCTTCTGTACTACTCTTTGCTGTTGCAGTTCCACTGCTCTAAAAACACTTCATTTTCTTTTATGACCTTGCAGGTGGACACTCACTGCTAGTGCGCTCAACTTTTCTTCTGACAGGGCTTCATGTGCAGTCCATTTCAGGCAAGAAAAATAAACAGTGCACAGATGTTGCAGGTCACCACAAGTTCGGAGTCTTTTTAGTCCATTCTTTCTTCTGCCTTTTTGATTCTACCTTGCTGGACTTTCTCCTATCTTCTCCAGAGGTTAACAACACAGTCTTCCCAGTAAATGGGAGTGCGTTACAAGGAAGAAAGGGTGACGAGGAGAGATACTAAGGGGAATAAAAGAAGAAAGAGGGGAAGAAACACTAGGAACCTCCTCCTTGGTGTCCTCCACCAAACTCTGCTTCCAAACTTCTGTTTGCTTTTCTTGTTCACTTGCTTAGGTTGCTCACTCCCTGGGAGCTTGGATCCTTGTATTCCAGACTCCAACTGGTTCAGCTTCCTCTTCTTAGCTAGGAGTCAGGAACTATGTTGCATTATATTTTTTGTGAAAGAGAGATGCTTCCACAATAAATCTGTATAGACCTCCAGTATTATGAGAATGAATTTAGAAACAAAGAATTTAGAATTTTTAGAATTCTAAAATTTAGAATTCTAAACAAATTTAGAATTTTTAGAAACAAAGTAATTTTATATTTTAGCACTGCATGTTCACGCCATGGAGCACTAAATATTAGAGAAATCCTTTGTATTACAGACTATGATGTTTACTGTTACAATGAGAACTATGGTGAAAATTCATTATTCATCCTCCTGTGTTACAAAAGCAAAAACATAAGTGATGCAGTAGATCTAAGATCAGATTACAAGAAACTTAAAATTAGCTGTTGAGAATCCTTAATTGAAATGGAGGCAAGGCAGAACTTTCCCTTTATGCTGCTCCTCAAAAGTCCCCTCCCCACATAACTCTTTTAGCCCTACTGCTGGGGAATGTAATTGCTTGCATTATGGGTGTGATCATGGAAACTTTGAATGGGAAAAGAGTTTAAGCAGTTATTTCCCAGTGTCCCTGTCTTTATCCATTTTGGAACCTGGGGATTCCCTCCACAAATGTGTAGATTTCTGAACAATTTTGTTGCCTTGAACATTTCTGAGAATAGAAAGAGAAATAATCACTGTTGATAAATCTGTAATTCTTCCTCATTTCAAGCAATATAATTATATTGTATGCTGAATATGGATTGTCTCATTAATAAATGAAGGCATATAGGCAGAGAAAAAGATACCTGCATTTTATGAAGTCATTTTAGATGGTTTATTTTGCAAAAAACAAAAACAAACAAAAAACTGAGAACCTATTCCTACTGATAGTGTTTAATTCAAATGATTTGTGTGCCATCACAGCTAGGTTACCTATTTCTACAACAGTGGTGTTAATTAGAGCTCCCTGATAAAACCACTCAAACACAACATCAATAATGGACAGCTGCTCTGAACAATGGCACTGCTATCAGACAGGCCTTAGCTGCACCAGGCAGCACACTAATCTAAAAAAGCTATAAACTAGCAACTACAAAATATCCCACAGGCACACAGTTCCAAGGACTAGAACCTAGAACAAATAGAGATGACAACTTTGTTATCACATCCGTATTATGAGGGCAAACACTGTCAGCCTGTTACAAAAAGTGACTTAGTCTCACCACAGTTTTAAACATCTCCTTAGAACCTTGACACTATGTTCTTTGTTTTGCCCAGAAATTCATGCGAAGAAAGATTGCAGGCATGCAGAGCAAGAAATTTACAGCAGGTATTGGCTATCCTCCATTAGTATTACTGCAGGAGTGACTTGTGATGGCATGAGGCCACCAGATAACACAATTTTTTACTCCCTCTTTGGTGCCTAATGGAATAAACACACAAGAGGTGATACTAGACTACTAGCAATGAAAGCTCCATTTCCAAACCTCTAGCACATTAGCATCAGTTGATTAGATACATCCACTCTATGCACTCTATGCACTTTGCACATGGAACCTGCTTTAACAACAGAAACTTTTGAAGGCATCATTCAAGACAAGAAAACTGAGCTTCTGCTGGAAGTTCACATACTGTTCTCTTTTTGATGCAGGAAAAATCATCCTTCATGTGACCAAATCATCCCTCATGTGACCAAATCATCCCTCATGTGACCAAATCATCCCATATGTGACAAATTTTGGGAGTGTAATAAAGTTCAGTCAGCTCAAGCTTAGATTTATTCATTTTCCTGCCCGTTCCTTCCCTGAGATTGCCTTCCCAATCTTAATTAGTTTTAGGAATATGCCCTAGAATAATGAAAGGCCACAGACAAAGCTGAATATAGTTTCTTAGGACCCTTTCTGGTGCTTTGTGGGTCAAAGCTAGCTTGCTTCCAAAGTGAAGATGGCTCAGTTAATGATTCAGTTTTGAAATGGTAGATCATTTGCTTCCAAAGATTGTATATTTTGCTTGCCCCACGTCCCACCTGCCAACTAAGGGTAACATTTCATGCATCTGATGAGCATAACCTTATATCATCATATGCCTGTTAAGGTGATCTTATTGCTGCTGCAGACTAATAGAACTCGAACTGGCCACTATTGCATTGGTACAGCACAGTTCACTATGTGAACTGGTAAAAGGGTGTGTTTAATATTTATTCTTAGTGTTGTTTTAGGACAGAATCCTATAGACATTCTTGAAAATGTCAATTCAAGATAGAAAACAGAAAGATTAAAATCATCTAGAGAGAAGGGAAGAGTCAGGTTATACAGGAATATATAATTTATACAGGAATATAGCAAGAGCTTGTATTAAGTCAGACTCAGATGACTACGAATAGCTCAGTATCATCTCATGAGGAGTCTCCAGCCCTTTGGAGCCAGGGGAACCTCCTGGAATTTGAGAGACTGCTGTGAGCACCTGTCAGGATTTGAAGCAGTGATCCAGCTCTCCCTGATGAAATCATCATGAAGGGCACCATGGTTCACACTTCCAGTGCCTGCAGGAACAGGAGCAGGCCTGCAAGGACTGGAGCCTGCATAGTCATGCCGTGCAGCTGGGAGCCTTGGAAGGCTTTATACAAGACTTCCTTGCACTGCTTCACTTTGCCACAGCAGCACAGGACTTGGTGATGGCTCCTGCTTCACTGTCTTGATTCTGCTTCTGGTGTTGCTTTGTCTTCAACTGTGCCTGGACTTCTCCTTGTTCTTGGCTTTACCTTTGCCTTTGATCTGACCCTGCCTTACCAGGTACCTAACCGTTGCCTTCCCTGACCTTGCCTGAATCACCGGCTCTGCCATGAATTCTTGGTATTGAACACTTTTTTCTGGACACTGCCTTGCCTCTGCACACCCCCCTACATTTCTACCAAGCCCTCCATTACTCCTCAACACCCTTTTCCTGGTATCCAAGATGAGCTACCTGCCAGCCATATCCTCGTGCTGGTACCACCACAAAACAGTTCCTGTGGAAGATGTGGCTAGTTTCACAATGGCTGATATGGGAGCCTGGCTAGTGAACTACAGCATTCACTAGCAAGAAACTGAGCTAAAGAGTGAAATGGAAACAAATAGTGGTGCTAGATGTTACTGGGGTGCTGTTGGAGGTTCCTGTACTTGCCATAGAATTCTCATGCACCACATGGGGAGTTCTCTGATCTATGGTGACATGCAGTGGCTCTCCATTATTTCAGAAGGGGGTCTTCCCAGACTTTCCTGACAATGCCAGTGATTGGAAATAATTAGTTCTGCATACAAATGAGTGCTCTACCACTGAACTGCATCCTACCCTTCCTCCTCAAATATAACTGCTGTAAATCATGAGAAATGCAGAATCACAAGAACCCTCAGCAATGTCTTTCTGCTACATGTTTTAGCGGGCAAAGTGTGACTATCTTTGTAACAAAGCCTAACAAGTGTTGAGATGTGTCCATGGGATCACGAAGAGTCAGGCATGACTTTGAAACTGAACAACAACCACCTTTAATTCTACATTATCATGAAACTTTTTGAGGAGTTACATTTCTTCTATTAAGTCCAGGGATGAAATACCTTCCTGCCACTTCTAGTATGAAAAAGCTCTGTTTTGCCAAGTGCTGAAACAACTCCATATAAAAAAACAAATATGTAAAATTGACTATTTTTTATTTTATTTGCATTCATAATGGGGAGTGTAGTAGAAACAATTATTCAGCTTGGGGAATTTCTAGAAAGCTAGCATATGTGTTCCTGAACTTAGCTTGTATGTTGTGCCTTAAAATCAAATCAAAGTGAGCTAAAGAACAATGACTACTGCATTGTTAATGTGGTTTATTACCAGTGACAATTTGGAATTTAGTCATGATTATGTCTCATGATCTGTCACAAATAATAGATGTTGCCCAGGGCTTATTTTTAATCATACTTCATCTGTTCTTCTGTCCTGCTCAGCTCAGGAAAATGACGCAGTTTTGATGGTTCACTTACACTGGTGACAGGCGTATTGACCTTGTTTATTTATTTAGAATGTATCATGCCCAGAAAATCTCAAGGTAATATACATAAAACATTTCCATCAGCATTCAAGAAGCAGCATCAGTTATCATCCTAAACACATTTACTGAAGAGTATATTGGGACTTGAGGATAATGACCTGGATTCAAAGAAATGTGAGACTACTTCTTAGTAATGAATAATTAATCTCAGTAATAATTGACTCAACAGCAGCTCCTATGGCCTATGCCATTCTACTATTATAACTTTCCGTATTATTGCTACAGTTATATTCCATCTTCTTTCTTCTTGCAAACTTGGCTTTCATGCCCCCTCCTCCATTTTGTCCTCACAGTAACCCTGTTAGGCTGGTTAGGCTAAGAATCAGTGACTTGCCCAAAGTCACACAATGAGTTTCATGGCTGGGTGAGGACTAGAAATTAGGTCTCCTAAGTTCCAGTCCAATATTCTAACAACAGTTCCATACTGATCTCTAAATTCCTCATCAGGTCTAACACCAAATGTAGTTGATAGCTTTCTGATGGCTACATTGGGCATGATTAGAGATGCCAGAAAAAAATTAAAATGGATGCAAATGAACTTGGATTTATATGAACATGAATTTTCCAAGTTATGCAGATTGCACAGCCTCATGGATCTTTTTTAAAACTTTTAGTGGGGAGAGTAAGTGGAGAACTTTGTTCATTCATAAATGTACACTTGCATTAAGGGTATTAATGCAACTCCACATTTCCAAAGAAGCATCATTCTTATACAGAGCTTGACAGAACGAAGGATGCCTGATGATGCACAAAACACAAATGAGTCAGGTTTAACATTCTGTACATCTCTAGGCATGAAGCTCAGTGTATCACTTTCAGTGCTACTATTGCTTTTGTTTAGTCTGTTAATACCCTTTAAATTCTTATGGGCCATGTGAAGGAATTAACCCTTACCCTGCCATGGTCTCAGGGAAATTTATCTCCTGCCACCACTATGGAGGCTATTTCCTAGGAACTCAAGTTCCCATAACTTTAGATCTAGGTTTTCCTAGCAATGGACTGAAATTCTGCTCCCATCTAAATCCAAGCCATAAAAAGCCAGCATCACAGTTTTGATCCTTTGACAGTTTTGATCCTTCTCTAGAAATACAAAGAAGAACTTGTTGCCAGAAGACTCAGGTTTAACATCTCCTTCCTTGCCTTGGAGGAGATGACATGTGTGAAGGAAATCTGGTAAAGGACTAGGCAGCCCATTGGTTAGTCATTCACCAGATAGCCCACCCACCTTGGCCAAAGATCTCCAATCAAGGTAGGGGTGGTTTTACCTAGGATGCAATCGCTGAGTACACCCTCTGAGATCCCTGTTTTGTAACCCCGTTCCATTTGGCAGCCTAGCATCAGCAGGGACAGATACTGTGAGTAGAGATCTATTCTGTCCTCCACCCCCAGTCTAGTGGCTGCTGTGGCATCTCTACTGCATCTGTGGTTGTTCCATTCATGTCATAGTATAAATAGTCCCATGGAAGAAAGTGGAAGCAAGCTGAACAACTATGTTTTGTTTTCATGAGAGTCATAAAGGATGGATTTGCTACAGTTAGAAGTTTAAAACAAATGAAATGTAATGTATTATTTTATATACTCTGAACTTTGTTGGCTCATGTGATAAATCTGAAATCCAGAATTTCATGTCCTGCAGTTATTGTAAGTAATTTTCATCAAATCCTTATTGACATATCTCAAACTAGATAAGATAAAAGGATTTAATTCAAAATGAAGTTGGCCATGCTTTGGGCATTTTTACCTGGTTTCTGTTGTACCTTTTGGGAAACACTGAACAATTTTTAAAGGTTTATTAGAAGAACTCGGAGTCCACCTGTTATAGCACTGAATATTTGCGTACAAGAAACAATTCTATCTAGTGCTAGTTTTTGTGGAAAAGAAGGAAATAGAGTTAAGCAATGCATGAGAGGAAAACCTCTCACTGTGGTGACCTAGGGCTTTAAACAATAAATTTGTTGTATGTTGTTATTATTTTATTTATTTCATAAACTGCTCCATGTTGAGAGATGTTGGGATACTTTCCAAAATACACCCCCAAAACAACCCAGTAAAAGTGAATAGAACAATAAAACAGTGAAAACGCATCAATCATTTGACAGTATTCAACCACAGTCAAAATGCCATATAGCTGCCTGATCTCCACTAGAAGGACATTCCAAGGATAGGGGTTTAAGAGCTAACTCTGACTCATGTGAATCCACCAAAAGTGCCTTTTCAGATGAGCAGAATAATTGAACAGGACACTGAGGGATAAGGCTTGCCCTTAAGCATTGTGGACTTAAGTTTTTGAAGGCTTTATGGCAGGGGTGCAGAACCTCAGGCTTGAAGCCAAATCTGACCTCAGGTGTTCCCCAGAAGAACATGATTAAGCTTCTTTTCATTATGTCTCATTCATCTGCGGCAGTTTTTTCCCCATCCTAAAAGATTGAAATGCCTTTCCTGAGACTCAGTTAATGGCAGTAAAATCTTTAAGGTATATGGGAGAATTTTTGATTTTTAGTCCCACCCTCTTTTGCTTCAAATTCACCCAAACTTAGGATATACAGTACTCCTCCCCCCCCCCCAAAAAAAAAAAAAAAAGCTTCTCAGAAATGTAATTTTGCCCTCGGGCTGAAATAAGTTTTGTTTTCTCGCTTTGTCAACTCATATCCAAACCTTACAACTGGCCCAATAGCAGATGGGCGACTCTCAGTCGGACCTCCAGCAGAGCTGACGCAGAGCCTAACAACAGCCAGGAAAGTGCATTATATGCTAGCTACATTTACAGACCAGCACCAACACCCCCACGGATGTTGTGGTATGTGTACTCTGAAAATATGAACCATATATTCCCTAAATGCCCCAAGAACAGAAAACCTGAAACCATATAGACAGGTTTTACTTTATTCATGTTGCCTTGATGAAGGACGCTCCTCCCTTCTAATGGATGATGTGGCACCAATCAGCACATGATTTCCTGACAAGGCATGAAGGTTTTCTTGGCATTGGTAGCAGCCTCTAGGAAATGTTCCACCTTCCCACTTCAGGGATTCTTCTCCATGCAGTTATAACTGTATAGAGGAAGAGGGCTGTGGCCTGATTGGTCCCATCATTGCTACTACCCCTTGCTGCCTGCATCTTGGGGAAGAGCAGACTGCTTTATGCACTCAGTCCATGATTGGAGCACTAAGTGTGTAAGGGAACACATTAGCCTCTGAATTTAGAGCACATCATCCCCCATTTCAGATCCCTCACTTGTGTACAGGGCAATGATGGTTGTGCTGACAGCAGGGTTGGCCCATGCACTTCTTTTGCATCATTATGACAACATGGAGGACAAGCTTTTGAAGGGGACATCTATGGCATTGAGAAACATTCCATGACATTAAAAGTCCTGCTATTGTATCATAGCAGTGTGACAAAGGCTATCTCTTAGACCTCTGTGTATTGTCAAAGTAATTCATATTCTCTTCTGCATAATATTGTCAGACGTTACTAACTTGTAAGGGTTTATGCTTATGCTACTTGCCTTGTGTATCTAGTAAAATTAATTGGCAGCAAAGTATAAATGGGGATTATTGTGAGCACATGTGAATAGTTATACTGTTAGTTTTAGGTGTTGCACCTCTGTAGCTACAAATAGTGTGCAAGAGAGTATGGGAGAGGAGCTAGTTATTTTTCTTCTAGGTCCTCTGTGTGATGGTGTGACTCTCCTGTCTCAAATTGCTTTGAAAGAATTTGTTCAAAAGACAAGCTTAGTGCAGGCCACCTGTGCAACACATGTTTGAAATGTCATTATCTCTCACAGTCAGTGTCATTCTGTATTTAAGACTGAAAAGACTAATTAAGCAAAGGATTTACGCTCTCCATGTGCATTTTATGCAATGTGTGAGGTTGCTCTGAAGACACTTCCTCCTCCACAAATGTAATTTATTTTTCTTTACTAAAATGAATTGGATATAGCACTTACGGAGAAAATCCAAGATTGACAGCAATTCCAGAAGTAGCAATTATATTTATAAAATGTAGAACTTTCTTGTTAATGCTCAAAATGCAACATCTGGATTAGAATTTATACCCTGAACAGATTATAGATGTTTTCTTAGACAGAATTAAAACAAAACATTATTTTGATAAATTAGAAAAATAGAACTGATTTGTTTTTCAGTTCTAACCAGTTGTGACATGAAATGTATGACATGAATGAGGTCATAAACAGATAAATACAGTTTATGGGTTATTTGCCTGGGCATTTAATTAACAGAGTGGGAACTGGTGCCAAAAGCAAAAGAGAATTGCAGAGATTGAGAGTGAGTATATTATGCAAATCTGATTATCATTTATTTCAAAGAGAAGAACATATCTATGGTAGGCAAATATGATTGTCACTCTAGCTTTGGATGCTCATGCCCAGCCTGGATTATTATAAACACCTATACATGTGTTTGTCTAAATATGCATTTGCCCAAGCATATGAGGCTGCCCAATTAATTCCATTATCTTCTGTTTTGAAGGCCCTTCTCCAGGTCCTCCTGTCACTGGATGAACATGAGAAATAGGGCATCATAGGCTTCAGTATGTGGAAACTGGAATAATAGCTTGGTTTACTTATCTATGTTTCTAGTCATATCCCATCAGGCAGTGAAGAATGCTTTATTCCAGATAGCATTTTCTGGACAGTGCAGCCATAGATGGCTTCATAAATTATACTGTACTTATTTTAGAGTATTATAAAGTTAGCATAATTGAATAATTTTGCATGGGATTAAGTAGGGGCTAAAGTTCAAGCTTTGGGGTTGGCTTGCAAATGGACCAAACTTGCAAAGTTGTTGTGAGGATAACATGGAAGAGAGATAATTGTGTACATTTCCTTGAGATCTTTGGAGGACGAGCAGAACACAGATGTAATAGATATATAAATATGTATTCTTTTCACAATGTTTATGTAGTTGTATTTTTAATTATGCCATAGATAATTTAAAAAGCCAATTATTAGAAAGTAAGTATAAACAAACAAACAAAAATTCACCTTCTTTTTTTAAAGGAGTATCATTTGTAAAAAGAGCTTGCAAAGCATCTTGAATATGATTTCCCCAGTTGAGGAGCTAAGGAAAATCCAATGATAATCATGGATTTTTCCCATTCTTTCTTAAAGCTAGATAAGAACTCATATGATTTATTTTTTACAAGTATTGAGAATGAATAAGATGGGCACAAAAATAAATCTGTACTATTTTGCCAGTGTGGAAATGAAGAAAATGTAAACATTCTTAAATGTAGTTGAGAACGGCGCCGAAATTAGACTTTCTCACAATGGATCAACAAAGCTGTATCATTGTGGAAGTTTAAATAGCTATGCTATTACTGGATTTCTCACAGTATATTATGGCTGTAGCTGGCTGTAATACTGTGGAACCAATACAGTCTCTGATACATATATTTTCTTTTATGGGAGAGAAGTTTAATATTTGGACAGCCCATGGGTTCTGCAAAGTTTGTTAACCTTGGTAACATTCGACAAATCATGATAACCTATGAACTGGCATGGCGTAGAGCGTGGTTACTGATGCTCCGAACCACAATGGCTTGCTTAAGCCACATGACTAGAAATGATTTGCACTGTGGCTGCAATTCCACACTCTGTATAGCATTTTCAGGGTATTGCAGGTGCTACTATTGGGAAGAGGGGGATGGGAACTCTACATTCAACAGTGTAGTTTATCGAGTTTAAAAGTGAATCCACCCTTTTCAATATGTGTATACACCGTATATTGTTCCACCTCAGCCAACAACAGGACTTTGGCAATCCCTGAGAATAAAATACAAGAAATCATAAAGGTTTTGTTAAAGCTTTCTGAATGTCCATATTAACTGATGAGTTGTTGTTAGTCACGAAGTCATGTCTGACCCATTGCAACCCCATGGACAACATTCCTCTAGGCCTTCCTGTCCTCCACCATCCCCCGGAGTCCACCTAAGCTCATGCCTACTGCTTCAGTGACTCTATCTAGCCACCTCATTCTCTGCCACCCCCTTCTTCTTTTGCCATCTATTGTTCCCAGCATTAGGCTCTTCTACAGTGAGTCCTTCCTTCTCTTTAGGTGGGCAAAGTATTTGAGTTTCATCTTCAGTATCTGGCCTTCTAAAGAGCAGTCAGGTTTGATCTCCTGTACGACTAACCAGATTGATTGCCTTGCGGTCCAAGGGACTTGCAGGAGTCTCCTCCAGCACCACAATTCAAAGACCTCAATCCTTTGGCGCTCTGCCTTCCTTATGGTCCAGCTTTCACAGCCATACATTGCAATTGGGAAAACCATAGCCTTGACTATACGCACTTTTGTTGGCAAGGTGATGTCTCTGCTTTTTAGTATGCTGTCTAGATTTTCCATAGCTTTCCTCCTCAGGAGCAAGCGTCTTTTAATTTCTTGGCTGCAGTCCCCATCTGCAGTGATCTTGGAGCACAGGAAAATAAAATCTGTTACTACCTCCATTTCTTCCCCATCTATTTGCCAGGAAGTGAGAGGACTGGATGCCATGATCTTAGTTTTCTTAATGTTGAGTTTCAAGCTAACTTTTGCACTCTCCTCCTTCACCCGCACCAAGAGGCTCTTTAGTTCCTCTTCACTTTCTGCTGTTAGAGTGGTATCATCTGCATATCTGAGGTTGTTATTTCTCCCAGCAATCTTAATTACAACTGGTGATTAATCTAGCCCTGCCTTTCTCATGATGTGTTCTGCATATAAGTTAAATAGGCAGGGCAACAGTATACAGCCTTGCTGAACTCCTTTCTCAATTTTGAACCAATCAGTGGTTTCGTGCCCAGCTCTCACTGTTGCTTCTTGACCCACATACAGGTTTCTCAAAAGACAAATAAGATGGTTTGGTACTCACATCTCTTTAAGAACTTGCCAAAATTTGTTGTGATCCACATAATCAAAGGCTTTAGTATAGTCAATGAAGAAGTAGTAGATGATTTTCTGGAACTCCCTAGCTTTCTCCATGATCTAGCATATGTTGGCAATTTGATCTCTAGTTCCTCTCCATCTTCAAAATCCTGCCTGTACTTCTGGTAGTTCTCGGTCCACATACTGGTGGAGCCTAGCTTGTAGAATTTTGAGCATAACTTTGCTAGCATGTGAAATGAGAGCAATGCTGCAGTAGTTTGAACGTTCTTTGGCATTGCCCTTCTTTGGGATTGGAATGTAACCTGACCTTTTCCAATCCTGTGGCCACTGTTGAGTTTTCCAAATTTGCTGGCATATTGAGTGCAGCACTTTTACTGCATCATCTTTTAGGAATTTGAATAGCTCAGCTGGAATACTGTCTCCGCCTTTGTTGTTGCTAAGATTTCCTAAGGCCCATTTGACTTCACATTGCAGGATGTCTGGCTCAAGGTCAGTGACCACCCCATCGTGGTTATCAGGGACATTAAGCTCTATCTTGTATAGTCCTTCCATGTAATTTCACCATCTCTTCTTAATCTCTTCTGCCTCTGTTAGGTCCCTGCCATTTTGGTCTTTTATAATGCCCAACTTTGTATGAAACGTTCCCTTCATATTTCCAATTTTCTTGAAGAGATCTCTGGTTCTCCTGATTCTATTGTTTTCTTCTATTTCTTTGTACTTTTCATTTAAGAAGGCATTCTTATCTCTTCTAGCTATTCTCTGGAATTCTGCAGTCAATTAGGTGTAGCTTTCCCTTTCTCCCTTGCCTTTCACTTCCCTTCTTTTCTCAGCTATTTGTAAAGCTTCTTCAGACAGCCATTTTGCTTTCTTGCATTTCTTTTTCTGGGATGGTTTTAGTTGCTACTTCTTGTACCATGCTGTGAACCTCTGTCCATAGTTCTTCAGGCACTCTGTCTATCAGATCGAATTTGTTTAATTTATTTGTCACCTCTACTGTATATTCATCAGGGATATGATTTAGGTCATACCTGAGTGGCCTAGTGCTTTTCCCCACTTTCTTCAATTTAAGCCTAAATTTTGCAACAAGAAGCTCATGATCTGTGCCACAGTCAGCTCCTAGTCTTGATTTTACTGACTGTATAGAGCTTCTCCATCTTTGGCTGCAGAGCACATAGTCAATCTGATTTCCATGTTGACCGTCTGGTGATGTCCATGTGTAGAGTCGTCTCTTGGGTTGTTGGAAAAGAGTGTTTGCTATGACTATCGTATTCTCTTGACAAAATTCTGAGAGCTTTTGCCCTGCTTCATTTTGTACTCCAAGGCAAAACTTCCCTGTTATTCCAGTTATCTTTTGGTTCCCTACTTTAGCATTCCAGTCATCCATGATGGTAAGGACATCATTTTTTGGTGTTAATTCTAGAAAATGTTGTAGGCCTTCATAGAACCAGTCCACTTCAGCCTCTTTAGCACCAGTGGTTGGGGCATAGACTTGGACTACTCTAATGTTGAATGGTTTGCCTTGGATTCAAACTGAGATCATTCTGTCATTTTGGAGGTTGTATCCCAGCCCTGCTTTTCCTTCTCTTTTATTGACTATAAAGGCAACTCCAATTCTTCTGAGGGATTCTTGCCCGCAGTAGAATACCTGATGGTCATCCAAATTAAATTCACCCATTCCTGTCCATTTTAGTTCACTGATTCCTAAGATGTTGATGTTCAGTCTTGTCATCTCTTGTTTGAACATGTCCAACTTGCCTTGATTCATGGATCTTACATTCCAGGTTCCTATGGAATATAGATCTTTACCGCATCGGACTCTTCTTTCACCAGCAGATACATCTGCAACTGAGTGTTCTTTCAACTTTGAGCCAGTCGCTTCATTCTTTCTGGCACTACTAGTACTAGCCCTCTGCTCTTCCCAAGTAGCACATTGGACACCTTCTGACCTGAGGGGCTCATCTTCTGGCATCATATCTTTTTGCCTTTTGGTACTGTCCATGGGGTTTTCATGGCAAAGATACTGGAGTGGGTTGCCATTTCCTTCTCCAGTGGATCACATTTTGTCAGAGCCCTCTGCTGTGAGCTGTCCATCTTGAGTGGCCCTGCACGGGATAGCTCATAGCTTCATTGAGCTATACAAGCCCCTTCACCACGACGAGACAGTGATCTATGAAGGGGTGACTGATGAGACAAATAAATAAATTTCAATTCTGTCATTTCCTTCTGAACCATAGAAGAAGCTAAATAGTATAGCCTAGTCATATTATGCTTTTATGTCAAGCTAATAGCAAAAGAAATCAAATCTGTCTTATGTAATTCATGCCATCATGGTTCTGAACATATCAAAATCTAAGAAATTATAATTAGTAGAACCTTTCCAAAGTTGGAGATTTAGAAGTTGACTGTACTTTAATCTGATCTAGCAGTGAACTTTGGCAAATATGCACAAAACTTGCATTTGCATCAACGATTTATATCATTGCTTTAGTATTCAAGTGGCAGAAGATATGTAATTTGATTAAATCTTTAAAAACCATAACAACAATTTGCCTAGATATACTGATGAAAAATGATGATGAATGTGAGTAACTCATGAATAACAAATCAAACAGGAGCTGGGCAATTTAAGCTAGGGTTAAAATAAAATAATTTTCCAATGGCCTGGATTTTTTCTCCAGTGTTCAAAGTGAAGAGTAAATACATTTGAATCTGAAAAAATAGTCTTGCAGAATGATCCAAATTAGAGTACAATCTGATTGTTCATGTAACAATGAAGGATAAAGCTTGGGGTTGTTTGATGATCACACACTGCAATTACAAGTAACAACCAGCTGGAATGTCATTTGTGCAGGTTGAACATTTCATCCCTGGAGTACAGTGCAAATGTGGGAAGTTTCTCAGTTTCATGTGTGTTTGTGTTTGTGTATGTGGAGTGGTTTTCATATATTTTGTTGTTGTTGCTGTTGCTGTCATTATTATTAAATAATAATTAATTAATAATAATTTTAGCAGGGCTCTGGATATGCTAAAGTATTATGCTAACAATAATTTTAGCAGGGATGCCTACCACACTACCTGAATGTCTGAGCTTAGCTTCAGTTCTCATAATAGTTGGGGAAAATAAATGGTCCCAAAAACAACATATTCTCCTCTATTGCAATACTCAGTATTTTAGGGTGGCTTGGTGTTGAATAGATAAATCATACCTTATTACTTTATAAAAGACTTGCTTCTGCTAGATTTCTTTTGTTGATATGGATGCAAATAGCTGTCTGAATTTTTGGATTCCTCCTAGGGTATAGGGACTTTTCATGATGAGTAACTGCACTCCAAATATATCACTACACCCCTGCTTATATGGCAAAAAGTTCAAAATTCCCATGAAAGTTCCATCCAAGTAAAGATGTCACATTTGCTTGCATTACAGCTGACTGGAAAAATTTTCTGTGTGTGCAACACACACAACTTATTCCACAATGTCCAGAAGAAGGGCCCTAATTTAGTGTTATTTTTAAAATGGCAATTATAATACTTAACATTGGAAACCAATTTAACTTTTATAGTTGCTGGCTACAGTTGGAAGGGGCCATGTACATGGATGCAGCTTGGGCACACTGGGAATGAACAGAATGAGACCTTTGCTGAACCAGACCAAAAGCTGATCTAGTTCAAAACTTCTGTTTCCTATATTTGTCTGCCAGATATTTTCAGAATGTCAAGAAACAGAACATTAATAGCTCTCCCCATCTAATTGCTCACAAGTAATTGATAGTCATGGGCATATGACCCTAAACATAGAGGCCAATTGTTTAAGCTTAGCTAATTGTTTAAGCTTAGACAGCCAGTGTGGTGTAGTGGTTAAGAGCATGGGACTGGGACTCAGACAATCTGGGTTCTAGTCCCCGTTCAGCCATGGAGCCAACTGGATGATTTTGGGCTAGTCACAGACTCTCAGCCCAAGCTACCTCACAGGGTTGTTGTTGTGGGGATAAGATGGAGGAGGAGAATGCCTTGAGCCCTTTGTAGGAAAAAGGAAGGATATAAATTGAAAAATAAATAAACAAATAAATCTCAGTGTCATTCGTGAGCATAAGTAGCCTTCTTTTTAAGAGCACAGTCCCATGGAAATCTTTATGAAAGCAATCTGAATTCAGGGTAACCTATTCCTAGTTAGCTGTGCATACTTCTGGCAGTAAATCATGTTATTATATGCTGACTGAAAGCATGCATTTAATTTGAATTATTGCCAATCAATTTCATTAATTACCTCCTTTAAGCAATTCTTTTTCTACAAAAACTACCACTTTGGTCAGGACCTACCTTGGGCCAGGACCTACCTTTTACCCTTTCTTACCCTGCCTCACTTGCACACATGGGACAGTTCAGGGTAAGAAAAAAAGACCACACTTATTGCTTCAAAGTATATTAAAGGGAGGATCACAGGAACAAATTGACTCCTTAGAAAGATACCTGATGGGTTGCAAAGGAGAGCTGGACACTTTCACAACCTCAGTTCCTGTTGCTGTTTCAAGTCAAACAACATCAAATCCAACAGGGCTCACAGTCATGATAGGAAATGGGGAAGCAGGAGTCTTTCCACTGCATTGGTCAAATGCTTCCCTAGGTTTAGCTTTTACCCAGGTTCAGGTGGCTCAAGAAGCCATGCTGATTCAAACAAGCCCCACACCAGTGAATAAACAAACAAACCACAGCTTGTTGAATTTGGACAACACTCTAAGCCAGTGTGGTTCTATGGCTTAGCATGCTGGGCAAACCCACACTGAATTCAGGATATTCATTCATTTATTTTCTTTAGTGTGTATCATTGTATACTAGCTTTCACTGAACATCTTTTTTTTTTCCTTTTTTTCTTTTTTTTTTTTTTTTACACAGATTCCTAATTTGGAAAAAAAATCTTTTATTGCTCTTTCCAATCTGCCTGGATATTTATCATGTTTAATATTTTGCCGGCAGTCAAAACCTTGGCTATCACAATAACCAAGGCTATTTAGGAATCTTATCATTTAGGGATCTTAGATAACAAAAATTCTATAACATAATGCACTTTTTTGTTGATGCCAACATACATTTGAATTATCATGCTGTTGTCTTCTATCTGCAGAGGATATCATTTATGGATAATGGTCTAAGAAGTCATTTAGTGTATTTTTTCACCCTTTACTAATCAAAATATTCTTTAGGCTAAGCTTATGTCACTGGATATAGAATTTTCTCTTGTTCAAAGAGTATTGAAAATGTAGTTTCCATTTCTGGTGACCAAAAAAAGTATTAGTTTTGTCAGGTGATGCATACATTTTAAGAAAAAATGTTTTCCCTGCCCACATGGAAATTGAAATTTGAATTATTCATCTTAAATAACCCAGAATCTTGCATTGCATGTATCAGTTATATGCCAAAATATAAGTAATATTTTTACGAGATGACTGAATACAGCATTAATTTTGTAAAATAACTAAAATTACAGTCATTGAGCAAGGATGGATTTTACATTACGAGGAACAACTGCACATGTTAAACTATAAAGTAATGTACTGGTACAGCATTATGTTACATTATTAAGTTCATGAACTGGAAATCATGGCTATGTGGACTATGATATATCACATATTAATTTCAAAATATATCATTATGCAAGTAAAATAAAGCTGATGGAGAATGAATTAGATTTAATAGCAATTAAGTGTGTTTTACCAAATTTTTAGGAAGATACTACTTTAATAGTGAAAAAAGCATCAAAAGATGTTGTTTAAAGAGCAACCCCTTAACTAACATGAACTTGAAGTTAGTCTTTATAGAGTTCCTGTTGTAAATAACAAATTAATTACATATCAGAATGTCACTTTGAATAAAAACTCTAAAGTGGATACTGTATTATTTGAAGTATTCAAAGAAGTTCCACTGTACTATGGAAAGGATATCTCAGAAATATGTAAGTAAGGCTACAATCCTGCATTACCTTATCTTGGAATATTGAACTACTGAACTCAATAGGGCATGCTTCTGAGTAGAGGTGTATAGGATTTTACTCTAGCAGTTTAGACACACAAGGTTAGTGTACTTGGCTATCCTAGGGAGCACTCTGGGAATGATGGCATCTCACCCTATCCCTCATTGTTGGCTGCCTCAAGAGGATATGAGAAAGGGGTTCTCTAATTCTTCCAAGAAAGAAAAACACAAACCAAAGCGAAATCTAAAACCAGCATGGAATTTCCTTTATGTGTATTATTTGAAATAAACAAATAGCCATAACTTCTTTTGAAACAGAATTGGATGACATATACAAGCATAGTAGACCCTTCTGAAAGAATGAAGCTGACAAATTTCAGACAAATATGCAGAGTTGTTTGTGCTACAGTCCTTTAAAACTGATACATGGATATGCATATCCTCATGCATACACATACACTTATTTCCAATGGGAGGGAGGAATATTTGGATTTCCAGTATTTGTATTTTAAGCTATTTACATAACAATTTGTGACAGTGACTTCCAGACTAGCAGGACTACTCATTCACTTGTCCTGAAAGATTCTGGGCTGGGGGGAGTTGGTAGACTTACAGGAATGAGGCAGAACATGTTGCAACAGGTATGTGCAGCCACACATCACCCTGATGCTACAAGGTAGATGGTTTAACAGTAACAGTTTAACAGTAAGACAAGTATTATTAGTCCTCTTTGAAGTTTCAGCTGGCACCAATCCTCTCTTGTCAGTGTGAGATTAGTAGATCATTGACTTTTTCCCCCATGTGATCCCAGCTTAATCTACACAGACACACACACACACACACACATGGAGGGAGGGAGGGACTCCACTATAGTGGATGTTGATGTGTATGCAGTAGTTTAGAGTAATGTTTAACTGGGATAATTTGATCACTATAATTTGATTATTATACAGAATATTTGTTGCTAGAGATTTGCAGGTATAGAGGCCATTTGATGGGCACATATGTCACAGTATTTCCAGCAACTTGTTGCTTGTTGCCCTGGGGCACCATGGGTAGGGTCTGGATTGCTATGGAGGCTAACTTGTCCCATCCATGTAGTATAGGAGGGGCGGGTCCAGGAAAGGGTGACTCACAAGGGCTCTTCTTAAGGCAGCCTTCCCAACATCCAGACTCATTTGGATTACAAGATCCGGAATTCCCAGTCATTAGCCCTGGATGGGAATTCTGGGAGTTCTGGTCCAAATGCCTCTGAAAGCCACCAGGTTGGGGAAGACAGGTTTAAGAGAAATGGTATTGGCAAATTGCTACTTTTCTTCATGGACTCATCCATATAACTGAATGAGTTTAGTTCCTGGACAGTCCATGCCAACTGCAGATGCTTTGTTTTATGTAAATGCATGCATCTCTAGGTCAAGTCATTCACTCACATCTCATTTCTTTATTTCCTAGCATGTCTGCAAGAGGCCCACATGCTGCTCCAAATGAAATGAGAAATGTCCCACCACTGAATTATTTTCAGCCAACGAGCACAATCTGAAATGGCAAAATGTGGGTGGAGTACATGGTAAAATTACATGCCAAAATTCATTTGTAGCTAATCATTCACGTTCTGTTTAGCAAATGATTTTGCATCTTGTAGTAATGATTAAATCCCAACCTTCATGCTTTGTATGATAATTCTGAGTTACCACTTTCTTGGAGGACTCAGGATCCAGTTCAGGGTTTTGGTTTTTTTTTTCATTCAAAATGGTTTAATCCAAACACTTTGAACCAAACAGGAAAGACAATGTTTGCACATGTCCCTCATTGACAAAGGTGGGTGCATCTTAAAAAGAGTTTAAATCTACTTGCATAGTGTCCCCAGTCCAGGTCCACCTTTACTACTTTCAGGCTGTTATAGACTGAACCAAAGTAGAGACTGAGTTAAGTACTGTGCAGAATTTTTAAGATAAAAGTCAAAACTTTCAGTACTCTAATACAAGTAGATTGTGCTAAGAAATAAATATTTTAACTGAATGAAAAATACTGACCTATCCTTAGGGTGCAGCTTTCCCTATCTCTTCTGAACAGAACTTTATAGCCTTTCTTGTGATAGACTCAATGCCATGCAGGTTTCATTCAGCTTTCATTTATCATAGTTTGGTTGATATAATATACTTTCAGATAGGCGAATAGTAACTTTACCGAGAGAAGCCCTCTATGTCCAAGTGAATCCAAGACTGCAGCCCTTCGAATGGCTGCATGCAAAATCCCTGCTACCAATGAAAGCCAGCCTTGAAGTAACAGGTTTCAAAGGGAGCAGGGACACTAATCTCATTAATCCATGCCATGGATGTGTCCCAATGCCTTCAGTGTCTAGTTGAGAATCATTGCAAGGATTTAGCACAGCCTAGTGGAACAACCACTTCAGTAGGATGATTGTAGAAGTCTAGCCTGTTCATCTTTGTCAAATGTCAGCTGTGAGGGGAGCTCCATATGTCAAGGGTAGATGGGAGGAAAGTGAACCCAGCACTTACTAAATCCTGGCCTGGGCTTCCTTCTATTGGCCAGGAGCAAACAATGATCTTCCTCTAGTCCAGTTCACAACTCTGATCCCGGGAAGCTAGCCAGCACAAGTGATCGGTTAGGAAATTAGCTGTGGCACAGCCATGCAGAATCTCAAACCAGAATGCTCCATGATTGTGTCAGAAGGACACACTTCCTGCTCCCTCTATACTACCCACAGTGTTGGGCACAAATAGAGACCCCATAGTTTACTTTTGTACAACTTTTTCATGATTACTTGATGAGTAGCAATATTACCTTATATGTAGTCTCCCAAACTACAGATTCATTTTCTTTACAGTGTTCACTTGTTTTGACTGAAATTGTGCACTCCCACAAATACTTCATCATTAAAAAGATCTCTTTCTCTTTATTATCATCTTCCATAGTGTCAAGTTAGTTTCATGAGTCACTGTACAGATTATCCTGTTATTCATCTCGTTTCTCTGTGGTAAAGTCATATACTATGTTAAATTACTGAAGTCACTCAACCAGATTAAATGTCACTATATCAGCCTGAACAGTGGATCAATGCTGTAAAAGCATCCAGCCTGATAACATTAATCCTTCACTCTTTTTGGTAGCATGAGTTTGATTTCCCAGTGAGAATTTGAACTTGCAAAAAATGGCAATGAGAAGTGTAAATCTCTGTTATACTGCCAGTGGAAATTCATCCACAATATATGACATGAAAAAATGGATGAGAGAAGTGCATGGATCACCTCTTGCCAGATTAGTATATCTCTTGTATTAATTTGCAGTTTCAATAATATTTTAGAAGCAGCATTAGACATTGTTTATTCAAGGGATGTGCATATTTGTCTATCCACCAAACCCAGCAAAGAATTTTGCTAGCTATCAAAACTCGTTTAATCTCTTAAAATCTTTCAGATATTTGGCATGGACCTTCAACTTGTAGATTTGAATCAAAGTTTTTGTGAAACTTGGTGACAGCTTCTGATTTATTTATTTTTTCATATCAACACTTTACACTTCAAATGTCTTAATTGTGTTCACTCAGTGAAACAACTTTACTGGTTGTCTATTAGCTACTGAGCTAAGTCTTTCTTGCTGCTGGCATATAAAGCCCTAAATTAGGAGTTGATTATCTGGTGGATAATGTAAGAAGACACATATATCAGCAAGTGTTCCAGCACAAGATTAATCCATATACTAGAGAACCGAAAACAGCAATGTCACCAAACAAGACAAAAAATCAGGTACCTGGAGAATCTCCCCTCCAACCAGAACTTATGTTCATGTGCACCTAAAAAATAATTTCATTTTTTAAAATCTTGAAATGTTCAGCTTTATTGTTATTATACCTTGCTCATAAAAAGAAGCAACAATTTCCAAAAGTCAGTGCAAATACAGTCTTCACACTCTTTTAGCTGAAAGACTGATATCACCATGCTGGAAGGATAAACTCTCACATCCAATAATGCAATAGAATGAGGATATAACATGTGAATGAGTGGTACATATGCATCATTTGTGAATATACTCTTACATGGACATTTGGTCATTTTTGTCCAAGTTAATGTATAATCTTAGAACGCTATGTCATCTATACATATATGCTTATATGCATACATTGTAATCAATCTGTTTGCTAGATAGCTACTTTTGTTCCCTTTCCTCTTTTTTTGGTGGAAGGAGGGTATTGAAAATTGATAATAACAAAATAACAAAAAACGTTATCTTCTGGATCACCCTTCTCTGTATTGATCCATATGAAATGTGGTAGCACCATTCATTTGTATTTATGATGTTTGTCCATCGTTTCCAATGAGGACCTTGACATCTAATGGGTTGTGAGTTGTCCACGGTGTGTCCGCAGGTGGCTGATAAGGCCAATACGGGCATAGAGTGTTCTGCCACATGTCAGGCAGACATGTGTGGGCACCACTGTTGCAACATTTGCAACTCTGGCTTTACAGAGTGCTCGCTTCTGTTGTGCTATGGTTGTCCTTCTGGCTTGAGAAGTTTGGCAGCCTTGGTGAATCAGCATGTGCCATGTTGATCGGTCTTGTGCCAGGGTGTCCCAGGAGGTGGTGTCGATAACCAGGGACATGAGAGAGGCTTTCAGTGTGTCTTTGTATCACTTCTTTTGTTCCCCGTGCAATTGCTTTCCTTGAGACAGCTCACCATAGAAGAGCTGTTTGGGGATGCAGTGGTCTGGCATCCTTGCAACATGGCCTGCCCAGCGTGTCTGGGCTTTCATCAGCAAGGTGTGAACTGATGGCAGGCCTGCTCTGGAGAGGACCTCTGTGTCTGGCACCTTGTCCTGCCACCGCATCCTCAAAAGTCTGCAGAGGCAAGTCATGTGGAAATGGTTCAGTTCCACACACACCCTTGCTTGATGCCGTTTGTGACGGGAAGGCCCTCTGAAGCTTCTCTGTCATCCAAAACAAGATCTGGCATACCGTCGTGGAACTGATGTACCATCAGGATGAATCTGTCAGGACATCCAAACTTCAACATGATGTGCCACAGACCTTTGCGGCTCACAATGTCAAGCCTTGGTGAGGTCCACAAAGATGGTGTACAGTTCACGACTCTGCTCTTGACACTTGTCTTGGAGCTGTCTGGCTGTGAAGATCATGTCCACAGTGCCACACTCTTTGCGGAAGCCACACTGTGTCTCGGGTAGTAGACCCTGTTCCAGATGGTCAGTCATGTGATTCAGCAACACATGTGCAAGGATCTTGCCTGCGATGGAGCGCAATGATATCCCTCTATGATTATCACAGACTTGTTGATTTCCTTTCCTCTTGTAGAGGTGCATGATGGATGCGTCTTTCAGTTCCTGAGGAATGGATCCTTGATTCCAGAAGGACTGGAACAGCTGAGTGAGTTTGTGAACAAGCACTGCACCACCTTCCTTATAGACTTCCGCTGGGATCGCATCAGACCCTGGGGCCTTGCCACTGGACAGCTGGCTGATGGTCTGTAGGGTTTCAGGCTTTGATGGTGGGTCATCTAGGCTGTGGTTGATATCCGCCTGGGGCATTCTGTCAATCGCCTCATTATTGATGGAGGATGGGCAGTTCAGTACGGATTGGAAGTGCTCAGCCCAATGCTGTAAAATCAGAGTCTTCTCAGTAATGAGAGTTGCACATTCTGAGACCAGTAGAGGGGAGCTCCCTGAAGGCTGAGGTCTGTACAAGGATCTGAGGGCTTCGTAGAACCGTTTGGCATCGTTTCTATCAGCAAACTTCTAGATTTCATCTGCTTTGGCACTCAACCAGGAGTCCTGCATCTTATGAAGCTTGCTCTGTACAATCCTGCGAGCGTTGTTGAAGGCGTTTTTCTTCGCTGTTGACAACAGGTCGTTCTTATGAATATGGTGAAGGCAGTGCTTTTCAGCAAGTAAGGCCTTGATCTCTTCATCATTTTCATTAAACCAGTCCTGCTGTTTCCTGTGTGAAGGTCCAAGAACTTTTAGTGCAGAAGAGTGCACAATATCCCGGAAGCGTTCCCAGTCCTTCTCAGCATTTTCCTCCAATTGCAGCTCTCAGAGTTGGTTGTCAAGATCTTCTGCTAGTGAAGCTGCTGTGTTGGGAGATGATTTGGAGATGATGAGTCTGTGGTCAGTCCAAGAGTCAGCACTTGGCATGGCCTTGGTCACCCTTACATCCTGTCTGCCTTTCCTTCGCACAATGACATAATCAATGAGATGCCAGTGCTTGGAGCGTAGGTGCCTCCAGGACGTCTTTTTTGCGAGTGGGCAGGTGGAAGATGGTATTAGTGATGATCAGATCATGAGCCGCACATGTCTTCAGTAGTAGGAGCCCATTGCTGTTACATTTGCCGATTTCATTTTTTCCATTCACACCCTCCCAGGCAGAGTGATTGGATCCTAGTCTTGCGTTGAAATCACCAAGTAGAATCAGCCTGTCGGTGCGCTTCACGGATGAGAGTAGGGCATCGAGATCTTCATAAAACTTGTCCTTTACTTCATCCAGATTCATCATTGTGGGTGCGTAGGTGCTGATCAGTGTGGCTTGCTTTCCTCTCGGTAGTGGGAGATGCATTGTCATAAGTCGGTCGTTCACACCCTTGGGAAGACTGGCAAGTTTGGGGACAAGATGATTCTTAACCGCAAAGCCAACTCCAGATTCACAGCATTCGTCACTGCTACGTCCACACCAGAAGAATGTGTAACCGCCTCCTGTTTCTGTGAGCTGACCTTCGTTGGCACAGGGCCGCTATATCGATGTTAAATCTTGCGAGCTCTCTGGCAACCAGGGCTGTTCTTCTTTCTGGTCGATCTGCTGAGGGGTTGTCTTGAAGCATGCGTACATTCCACTTGCCAAAAGTCAGTGGTGTTACCTTGTGTTTTCGTTATGTTTGCAGTTTTGTTGTTTGACCGCATAAGATGGGATCCCCTCCAGCTGCGGTAAGCTGGCCAGGGTTCTGTGAAGCAACAATGTTTAGGGCACCTTTTCTAGCCCCTTCCTCTTGCTACGGAGGTGAGCAGTGCGGTCCTAAAGAGGGCTGCTCAGTCACTCAGGTAGATGCCGAATCCAGCTGTTGCTTCGGTCAGCAAGAAGACAACCATTAGACCTGAGCCGCCTGTGTGCAGGTCCGTGGCTACAGCTCCCAGTGTATCCACACCTGCTGCTTTGTCGCTCGCCCATCGCCACAGGACTTTGAGGTTGAACTAAGGATGTCAAGACTTGCGCATGGATTGGATTAAAGTGAGGGAGAGGTGCGCATAGTCAGTTTCACACTCTCTTCCCAGAATCCATCTTGCTCCAGTGGCAGGACAAGAGTCGAGACAGTTGGAGATGGGCTGGACGTCTTCACATCTTGCCATGCTCTTAGCATACCACAACACTTGCAGAAACCATCTTCATGACCATTGGTCCTATTCTAGTAGGTCTCATCCACTCAATCCACCAAAGTCTGTCTTCACATGCTGGGGACAGACAAATCCCTATCTCACCGAAGGTCTTGACCCAACAGCTACCCTCTACCTGGTTTAGCCAGCCTGTCGAAGCTGTTGCCCGGGGTGTGACTGCTGTGCATGCTACAGTTTCTGGGAGCCACAGGTGAGAGCTGGGTGACAAGTGGGGACCAATGGTGGGTGAGCTGCCCTAAGAGGACACGACATGCCCCTACACCAGAGGTGCTACTCCTCCCTGATCACTCCATACACCCCTCATTTGTATTAAGCTCAGCTGGTTATCTCACTCTCTATTCTTCATCTCATATGCTAGTGGCAAACTTATGATTGGGAAGAATGAAACAAAAAATGTTGGGAAAGGAGGCAGTTAAATGTGATTACCATGTTGGTGATCACTGGTCTTTACTAGAAGGAGGGGAAGGAGAACAAACAAATCCCAGAGTATGAATGCATTGTAGAGGTGGAAGGAGAGCCTCAGATCTATTCCATTTACCACCTCTACAGGTGGCATTTTGCTAAGAGATGAGGAAGGTAATAAGAAAAACTTTTCCTCCTGTAAGCATTGTTTTTTACCACGTTAAGAAAATGAGAGAAAATACTTGCTGCTTTCACAACAGTAAGTCTCCCTAAGCGCCACTGGAATGTGTTAACTATTTTCCCTCAAGTAAGGAAGTATGAGAATATTGTTTCAGTTCACAAATCATCAAAATTCACAACATTCAGAAACCTGAATGCAAACTGGGCTACTTTGTTCTGGAAAGACTCAAACATTGCTCAAGTTATGATTGCTACTTGTATTTGACTTTTAATAATCCTTTCAGTGTATACTTTAAAAGATATGCATTTTCACACTTTAATCAATGGGGACAAGAGCAACTTTTGAAGAATGTTTATGCAATGTCCACTCTTCCTGCTTGGACTAAAAGAGGTAAAAAAACAAAAATGGGAAGTGATCTAACCTTGTAGGTAGAATTTAAAGAATCCAATGAATGTGAGCATCCCTTGTTTCCCCATAATTATTCCAAAGCCCCTAAAAATCCAGCCCAGATAATGGAGGAAAGAATCCTCCATTCTTGATTTGTGTGAGTCTTACTCATCATAGCTCTGATATAGGCACAAGACGTGCATCTAAACAGCTCCCTTATGGTCCAGGAATGGACCAATCTGTCACTTCCCTTTTCTGCCAGTTTCTCACTTTTTCAGATGTACATTCAATCTCATACTTTGATATTTTTCTCGTTCTTAAGTTTTCTTCATCTTTTTTGAATTTTGCATTTCATTTTTTCCTAATGAAAAATCTTGCCTTAATATACCAATATTTTACAAGCCTTTTTCAAATATACAGAATCTGTGAACACATGCACGCACATTTTGTATGCAGTTTTTAATTGGAGAACACCATTACAAAACCAAAGAAATGAATATTTCAAAGAATAACCAAGTTTCAGTTTGTCTAGTTATTAAAAATGTGAATGAGAAGTAAATATTAAAATATGAAATGAATTAATTTATCCCCCATCTCTTCCCTTACCTTCTATGTATTGCTGTATTTGATACAACAGAATGTCCAACAGATTGCAGCAACTAGAACAAAATACAGAGACAATCATCTTTCATGTCAGGCAAACTGCCCTCATTGTATTTTACTAAAAAGTTCTCTCTCTCTTTCTCCACTCCCATTCTCTCTCCTTAAGTAGCCTGCTATATAAAATTGCCCACATTGATTCTTTATCCCAAAGTGGATGGATATTGAAACCAAAACAATTCAAACCTATAATAGTTTAATGTGCTTGAGAGAGAGAGCGAAAGAGAGAGAGAGATCATATTACAATATTGCACCTCATAGGAAACAATGTTGTCTTTTGCATTGTTTATAAATATTGAATTATCCTAGCAGACCGTATTAAGCAGCGTAAAGAAAACAAAAAAGAGGAAACAACAATATCTGTTTTAGAATATTTTTATTATCTTCTTGTTTCAAAACATATGAAATATTGAATAATTAAGTAAATTTTGACTGTTCAGACAGAGACTAATAATGCAGCCTTTCTGGTTATTTTGTATTATTAAGAAAATGACTCAATTGCTCCTAGAATGCTTCTGGAGAGCCCCAGAATATATTGGAGATCTGGCTTCAATGTGTGATCTGGGATTTATGTCCCTACATCCAGTGTGGAAAGTATCATGTCAGCCTCTTCTCAAAGACACAAGGACAATCTTGGAGAGGGTGTTGATGCCATCAAGAAAAAACATATCCTGGTGGTACCTCATTGTCTTTTTTTCCTGTGCCAAAGCATCTCTTGGGCATCCAAAATCAGCTGTGTAACTGTTTTGCAAGATAGAAAGAACACAGTGATAAGCTTCACATTTCTTCCACCCTGCACAGGTTGCCTGTAATTCTATGAGTTTGGATGTTATAGGTGTCCCCATAAAATTGCACTCTAAATGTGTTGCGTGTGTGTGAAAGATACAAGTGAGGTTGTAAAATCAGCAAGAAAACTATGAACTAATAAATAAAGGCACACAAGGAAGATGACTTAGATTCTCAAATATATGGACTTGGTGGAATGACTACACACAGACATCTCTGCTACCTAAACATGATGCTGACTAGAGGAGAATTTCTAATAGGTAAAGTAGTAAGAAATCTAAAGGAACCTTAGATCACCATCACCACCTTGCATACTGGTATGGGGGCCAGTCAGTGCAAAGATTGTGCCTGCTTGCATGCTTCCTAGGATACATTACTGCCAGCAGAAGGTAGCAGCTAAACAGGGAGTAGACAATATTATTGGCTGACAGCAAATCAGATTAGCTTGCCAACATAAGGACTACTGGGTAGAATTACTTTTGGGAAGTCATTGCTGCATCTCAAGGATGCCTTGGACGTATCCAAGTATCCAATGGGAAGTATCCAACACTGCCATGCGCTAAAAACTGCAATGGAAGCAGGAAAGGATTACTACCCAAAACTATCACTTGTAAAATGGAGCAAGTCAGCAAAACACTCTGATCCCATTTGGAAAGTTTTGGATTTGGAGGCAAGGATTGTGCTACCAAGAACTACTTTTCCATTGAAATTGTTCTCACTTGTACAACATCTTTACAGTTCTGTCCTGTACATGTTGATTTTACCATGAGATTAGTTACAACTCCCCAGCATTACCTGGAAGGGGGGGCTCCTCTCAGCATCACTTTAAAGATAGGTGGATGGAACCCTTACTTTATGTCTGAAGCAACAGCAGAAGAGAAATAAAAGCTATTATCCTGCAAACACAGCTGTATGCAAAATCAAGGACTGAAAAAAGTGTTATGCTCCACATTTTTGAGATGCAATGGGAAGAATGGGTGGCTTCACTTGTCTAAGTTATTTATATACAGTCTTTCAAGCAATTTACTTAATGCAATTGACAATTCAAAACATTTGCTTCCAACCTAGTATGCATAATGCAAAAGGAAAAAAAAGTGAATGGGCTCTGGAAGAGGAAAAACGTGCAGATTCAGGTTTCCGCTGTTTCATAATAATTACAAAATGACCACACACAATGCCAAAGGTTTAATGAGGGATCAATGGTTAGTTCCAGTTGAGGTAGGAGAAGGGGCAACACATCTTTCTCTATTGCTGCCAGGTAGAATGTCATATTTCACATCCCTGAGACATTAAATATCAGAGTGTATATTCTGGTCTGACTACAATAATAAGGACTCTGATAGTCACATTCACTTAATAACCATAATAATTCATATCTAAATCATACGTAAAAAATAAATTCAGCCGCAGAGATATATAGTTTAACTTTTGCAAAAGTTTAACTTCTAAAATGAGATTCATGGGATTGGAAGATAACAATTCTCTTTCTAAAATAATGGCTTGCCTATTTAAATTTCAAGCTTACAAATGTGGGCTTGAAGTATTTATCTGAAGGTTAATCAAGTAGAATAGATACCAGTGAAATGAATAGCAAGTCACTGGAACCATAGTAATCATTATATTTGTATTAAGCTGGAAAAAGACCTTTCTTTGAACTGATTGTGCATCTAATAGCAAATACAATAACTGCATAGCCTTAGAACCAATTCCATAAAATCAAAAATGTGAAAGGTGTCACATCATGAAACAAACAAACAGACAAACAGAAAAAGGTCGGTCTGTTCACCAATTAGTTAACCTGAACTCTGTACTAGAACCTCTAATGCAGAACCTTTGTTATTTTGTTTCCAATCATACTAATGGTGTTCAAAAATAACTTATTTGTTGTTTCAGCTTTCTGCTCTCTTCTGTGTACTAACGTTCAGCAAATCATTCTGTTAACAATTCCAATAAAGCGATTATAAATCTGAGGAAACATCCCTAATCAGTTCACAAGGTCAAATAAAATTGAAATGGTGGATCACGTATGATTTGATGGAAAATATGTGCAGTATTCAAAAACAACTAAAAGCACAGATGTTTAAGTTATGCTGATTGGGACATATTGAGAATTGTTGGCCTTTTTACATTAAATTTGCACAGGATTATGCTCTTCACCACCTTCAACAAAAATAAATTTGTCTTGAAATGCATTATTATGTTCTGTCAGTAGCAACTAAGCAATAACTAAATATAAAGTCTGTTTTGTTATTTAAGAGAAAAGATTTTGACATGGTAGTCAAATTTTTAGCACTTTTTTTCTTTCCAACCATAGAGTCAAGATTGGCATATAGAAAAAAAAGCATTCACTATGGTAAAAACTGCCTTTTACTGTGGGGAGAAGGAAAATCAACCCTTTATCTATTTTGCAAGGCAAATTAAGCATTGCCACAAAGGTGAAATTTTCCATCCCCAGAACATGTGAAAAGCCACAAGTATTGCTCAAACTAAGAATGAATTCCATCAGTGAAATCCACTATTCCATCAGTGTGTTCTGATCTTCACATCATGTGAAGCAGAAAGGCAGTGGAGTATAAGAGCCATTTAGAACTTGCCACCTTTTCTATCTCACTGCAATCTGAACTTCCACAAGGCCCGCAGCTACTTCTTGTTGCCACCATTAGTCACTTACTCCACTACACCACATCCTTACTTGCAGGAAGTGGCATTCATAATGGAAAACGAGCTAGTGTTTGGCTGAATAAGTGCCATGTTGTATTCTCCAGAATGAAATTTCACATGCCCCATCCATTTTTGTTTCAGTTTGGTTTGCTTCATCCCATCTTGCCTTGCCTTGTCGCATTTTGTCTTGCTTCACTTCATCTTGTCTTGTTTTGGATGGGGAATCGAACGTGCAGTTAGTTTTAATTGCCTCCTGCCCCATTTTCATATTGTATTGGGCTTATTAATGTTCCTTTTACTAGATTGTGAAAGTTTGAACAGAATTAAAACTATCCTGGAACAGCCTATTTCTGGTTTTCACTTTCACTGAATTAAAAAGTATGTCCATCTTCCTTGTCTTTGTCTTCATCTTCTACACTCCCTATAAGTCCGAGACCAAGTCCAGGTAACTCGGGGCAAAACTATTGGTAATAGATGAGCCTCAGTTATAGTTGTGTTGGCTAAGAATAGTGTTGCAACTAGGACTCGGCCTCAGAACTGACGTCCAAGGCTCCTCAGTCCAGGACACCCAAATGAGCCAGCCATAAAGAAACAGTTGATGGTGGGATAGCATAAGCATGCCAGGCTGCACCACGGCAGACTTCACTTCCAACATCACCCTTTTTCTTTTATAGTTGGGGGGCAGCTAAACTGGACGTGCGCATGCTTACAGATGCTAATTTTATTTTACTTCAGTGGCACAGTCCTATGCATGGCTGACTAGAACATAGTGAGAATTGCAGGATCTTTGTGTCTAAACATTAATAAGATTGTACCTTAAATGTATGTTATCATTTTCTACAATACAAATGATGCATATTTCCAAGTATCATTAGGGTAATGGAAGCAAATGTATTGTCTTCCTGCAGTTGTGAAAGTGCTGTGATTTAAGTGAAATTCAAACTGTTTGTGCACAGAAAGCTCTCTCTCTCTCTCTCTCTCTCTCTCTCTCTCTCTCTCTTTTGCACTCTAAGGTGTCAGGAATGCAGAAGTAGTTACGAAGAATAGAATATAGCAGGGAGAGGAAAAAGAACTGTCGTAAAAACTGGCATTTTAGGGACATGCTCTCCCTACTTGTTTGCAAATGGTATGGGCAGTTCACCAGGACCAGTCATGAATTGCTAGAGGGGGTGAGTACTGGGGCTTCACAGTGCAACCACAGAAATTTACTCAAACTGGTGCTTCCAGAATGGGACAGGTCAGTGGCATTCTCTTCCATGAGCACCACTGAATTGTTCCATTCCAGAAATACTAGTCTGAGTAATTTCCAGTTACACTAGCAGCTACCCTCGCTGGCATAATCACAGTGTTGGCTATTCCCTACATCTTATCCAACTTGCTCTAAAAGGAATCGGTAGGACATAAGTTGGTTCCTCTGTTGTTCTATCAGGTTGCTTCTTAGAGCTAAAAATTAGGACGTATAAGAACTGGTCTTTTATTTCCTTGGATATATTACCTTTTCCATGACTATCTCAAGACACTTACCTACAAAAGCAGATAGGTGGTTTTTATACTGCAGATCAGAATATCTTTTATATTATCTGATTCTGATTATTTTTTACAGGTCACATGCAAGTTATTATCTCCACTGCATTTCAGCAGGCACATCCATTTACACTCCACTCAACCTGGGAACATGTGGGTTTTCCACTGGAAATGAGGAGGCATGAATATTCACAGCATTTATACAATTGTTTCAAAAGAATTGCATTTTATAGTATCAATTTAGGAAGTAGATTAAGATTGGTCCCATGCATGGGCTCCCACAGCCTGGCAAGAGCCTATCTTGTAAATGATCTAGGTCCTTGGATTTTCAGATTGATTTTAATGACCATAATGGGCTCACTGTCATCTACAGAGAAAATGATACATGGTTTTAAAGGCTCCCCTGAAGGGTACAGCACTTATTCAATATACCACAGAGGTTCTAATAATCTGCATTTTAAGAAGCTGCTAAATAATATTTATGCAAGATGAAATTCAGAATCTCTGTAAACAGCTTGAGGGGTTATTTGTACGTACCAGTCTATAATACTTGCTTTTGAAAGCGATGCTGTTATTGTACAGATGTAAAGGGGGAAATACGTTAATTAAAATTGTTTTAACCTAATTATTTTTCTGGGATTCATCTCTTGCCATTTTTTTACATGCACACTGAATCTTAACATGGAATGTTTGGGGCTTGAGAGTTTAAGAAAATTGCTTCTCTGGTAGTATACAAAAAGTCACAGTATGTTCACTGGGATTAAGTTTTAAATGTGGAAAATCTGTTCCTCATATATTGTCAAAGAAACCTAATTAGGTGAACTTTTAATGCTGGAAATTAATTCAGCCTTTAGTTAAGAATCAGTGATTCACAAAAGGTGCTTGGCTAGTCTAATACTTAAGAGGTTCTAGTTTAATTAATACAACATGAATCAAAATGTTCAGCCATGCCTGAATTTTACAAAATTGCAACCAATGAACTGCTGGAAGTTGGGTTAGAGGAAGAATGAGTATTAAGAAGTGGCTAGGAAGATAATACACTATTTTATCTCTTCTGAATTCAATAATATGGTTAAGAAACAATATAAATGTACTTTCGGGGATAATAAGGATTCATGACTGACAAACCAACCTCTCATCTCTCCTAAGAATAGAGGAGTTATTTCATTCACTCACTAACATCCAGTGATAGAATGTGTGTATGTGTGTTTTGTAATGGGAGAGTTGGAGGGTTTTAATTGTATTTTAATTGTATTTTATTAAATTGGTTTTAATGGCTTCACACTTGGCTGCTACTATGGGGTTGCCTGGGGAGCGCGTGGGCACCACCATTGGTATGGTGTTGGGCAATGGTCGATATGGCGTTGGGGGTTTAACAGGTCAGCATAGAAGAAGGACGGACAGATGGTTGACACCTGTTTCCCCTTCTAGTTATTCCCCCAACCGAAAGGTTCCAGGTAAGCTTACCAACTGCCCCTCGGGCCTGACGGTCATGTTGCTTAATGCCAGGTCGGTCCATAACAAAACATCCCTCATCCATGATTTAATTGTGGATGAGGGGGCCGACCTGGCTTACATTACAGAGACCTGGGAGGGAGGGGGGGATGTATCCCTCTCTCAACTGTGCCCACCTGTGTATCTGGTCCAGCATCAGCCACGTCCAGAGGGGAGGGGGGTCGCTTTAATTTATTGAGCTTCTATTTCCCTTGTGGGGCTTCCTGTCCTCTCAAGACCAGGTCTAGAGTGCTTATACCTGGTGTTGGGCGACTGATTGGGGATTCTGCTGGTGTACCGTGCACCCTTCTGCCCATCAGACTCCCTGCCTGAGCTGATGGAGATCATCTCGGACCTGGTGTTGAAGACCCCCAGGATGTTGGTCCTGGGGGACTTCATGCCAAGACCGTTCTGACCAGGGCGGCTCAGGACTTCATGACCTCCATGATGGACATGGGGCTGTCTCAACATGTCATAGGCCCAACCTATGAACGTGGACACACTCTGGACCTGGTTTTCTTGACAGGGAAGGAAGAGGGTGATCTGAGGGTGAGGAATTTGTGTCTGACTCACTTGTCATGGTCAGATCACTTCCTTGTGAGGTTTGAGCTCGATGTTGGCCTTTCCCTCTGTAAGGGTGCAGACTCTATTGTGTTGGTCCACCCTCGGAGCCAGATGGATCCGGATGGATTCCTGAAGGCTCTGGGGGATTTTCCAGTTGATTAAGCTGGCGCTCCTATTGATACTCTGGTTGAACTGTGGAATGGGGAAATTACCAGAGCTATTGACATGATCGCTCCTAAGCATCCTCTCCTGCCCAGCAAAGCCCATTCATCCTCATGGGACACATCTGAATTATGGGTGATGAAGCAGGTTGGGAGATGTCTAGAGCGTAGGTGGAGGAAATCACAGGATGAATCTGACTGAACACACCTACGAGCTCATTACTGAGCCTACCCTGTGGCAGTGAGGGTGGCGAAGAAGACATTCTTCTCCACTTCCATTGCCTCCTCACAGTGCCATCCAGAGGAGCTCTTTCAAGTGGTAATGGTCTGATATATCCTGGCCCTAAGAAACATCCCGTACCACTCTTGATGGCTTGCTGTGATGACTTTGCCCAGCACTTTAAGGAGAAAATCGCTCAGATTCATCATGAGCTGGACTCCACAAGTGATTCAGATCCTCTAGGGGAGATGCAAATGACTCCGTCTGGTCAGGTATTAATGGATGAATTTCAGTTATTGCAGCCTGATGATGCAGACAAGGTGCTTGGATAAGTACACCCCACCACCTGCTTACTTGACCCTTGCCCGTCGTGGCTGCTGAACAAAGCCAAACACAGGATTGGTGCCTGGATCCTGGAGGTCATTAACGCCTCTCTGAGGGACGGCCGGGTGCCCGCTCCTTTAAAGGATGCAGTAATCAGGCCTGTCCTAAAGGAGGCACCCCTGGTGGCCAACATCCTGTTTTGGGGCAAGGCGTTAGGATGGGTGGTGGTGGAACAACTCCAAGCACTCTTAGATGAAACTGATAATCTGGACCCATTTCAGTCTGATTTCAGACCCGGGTTTGGTACTGAATCTGCCTTGGTCGCCCTGTATGATGACCTGCGCAGGGAAGAGACAGGGGGAGTGCATCCTTGTTGGTCCTCCTGGATCTCTCAGCGGCTTTCGATTCTTCGACCATGGTATCCTTCTGGATAGGCTGGCAGGATTGGGAGTAGGAGGCACTGCTTGGCAGTGGTTCCACTCCTACCTCAATGCCCAATTCCAGAAGGTGGTGCTGGGGGACTTTTGCTCTGCGCCATGGCAGTTATGCCATGGCATACCACAGGATTCCATCTTTTCCCCCTCACTATTTAATATCTACATGAAACCACTGGGAGAGGTCATCAGGAGGTTTGGGCTGTGGAATTATCAGTATGCTGATGACACCCAGCTCTACCTCCCTTTTTCAACTGATCCAGGTGGGGCAGTGGCTGCACTGAATCGGTGCCTGGCTGAGGTAATGGGCTGGATGAAAGCCAATAAACTGAAATCCAGACAAGACGGAGGTCTTGTTGGTGGGTGGATAGAGCTCCAAGGGTAGGTGACTTGGACCTTGCCTGGATGGGGTTACACTCTGTCTAAAGGACAGGGTCCACAGCTTGGGAGTGCTCCTTGACCTGGAGCTGTCCTTGGAAGCTTAAGAGACTGTAGTGGCGAGGAGCGCTTTCCTTCAGCTTTGGCTAGTCTATCAGCTGCATCCCTACCTGGAGGAAGACTGCCTAGTGACAGTGACACATGCACTGGTTACTTCCCGTTTGGATTTCTGTAACATGCTCTATGTGGGGCTGCCCCTGAAGACAGTCCAGATACTCCAGATGATGGAAAATAGAGCAGCCAGGTTGCTGACGGGGACTGGGCATTAGTCTCACATAACCCCAGTCCTCTACCAGCTTCACTGGCTTCCCATTGAAGTTCGTGTTCAATTCAAGGTGCTGGTTATTACCTATAAAACCCTTAACAGCTTGGGACCTGGGTACCTGAAGGAACACCTTCTTCCATATTTGCCCTCCCACCCCTTGAGATCGACAGCAGAGGCTCTCCTCCAGGAACCCTCTGTGAAAGATACTAGGAGGCAAAGTACCTGGAGGAGGGCTTTCTCTACAGTGGCACCCCGTCTATGGAATACGCTCCCCAGAGAGGTCCGCCTGGTGCCATCATTATTTGTTTTTCGGCACCAGGTTAAGACCTTTTTATTCCAACAATATTTTAATAAGTTTTAATATTGTCTTTTCTATATTTTTAACTGCAGCCAGTGTGGGTTGGGAATTTATTTATGCTATATTTTATGTTGTAAGCTGTCCTGAGGCTTTTTGCGACTGGATGACATATAAATATTTTAAATAAATAAATATAGGACAGTCTCAGGTTGGAGTCCTTTGGGGTCATTTGTATTGATCAAAACATTCAGGTACACACTTTCCGAATCAGAAAATCCCTTCCATGCTCTTTTCCTCCAGCTATTTCTTTTGCCTTTTTGTCAGCCAAGCAAATGTCCCTGAAAAAATTGTAAACTGGTCTATCAATTAGGTCTTTTTATTTCCCATACTGATGGGGATTCCCTGCCAGATGTGCATGGCTCACACTGATCATCGCTTTCTGGGGTCAGACGGTTATGGACCTCAGCAACATACCCTCTGGTGGGCTTTCTGCTAGTGGTGGAAGATAGCAGTAGTGCTCTGAGCAAAGTTGGCAGGATGAGAGTGCTATTTTAATTTGGCATAATGTTGCAGAGTCAAGCTAAATTCAGGCAAATGACAGAAATTAAAAGGGCAGATTCAGCTGACAATTGATTTTCAGGGCACTAGGGCAGATAGATTATTTCAAAGGGAGCTCTAAAGTGTCTTTCTAGCAGCTGCCAAAGGATCAGTTTTTTCCTGTATTTATTTAACACTGTTTTTAGATCAAGAGCCAGTGTGAGGTGGTAGTTAGAGTGATAAACTGTGAACCTGGAAGATCTAGAGAACCTGGATGGTTCTTGGTCATCCTTAATCAAGAAGCTCACTGGGTAACTTTAAGTCACTAAAGAGTAACTTTCAGTCACTCATTCTCTGCCTAGCCCACCTCACAGGATAGTTGTTGTGAGGATAAAATAAAGCTATTGGGTTCCTCCGGATAAAAAGCAGGAAATAAATTAATTGCTGTTAGGTTGCCCTTAAGGTGGAAACCTCTCAAGGATAACACTGACTTTACCAGGTTCTCCAGCATGGATGGTTATGCAAGGTGCTCCCTTACTGGAGGCATCCTGGAATGATGGGAGGCACATGGTCTTCTACTTTGGTTTTATGAAGGCATTGTGTGGCATGGAACTGAATGAGTGAAACATGTAGGAATGCCTTTTGAGATTCTGGAGAAAGAAATCAGTTCCTGCATGTTGTGAGATGACTAAATTAAATCTGTAGTTTAATAACAAGCTATTTGTAGTTTGATTACAAGATAAATTGCATACTGGCAGTATATTTTATGAGAATTTCCTATGGTATTTTACTTATAATTTATATAATACCAAGACAAATGAAACATTTACAGGGTTGTTCTTCAACTCTGTTTGCTAGAGCCCTAGCCTTCCTGTCACATCCACCAGGGAATTAACGCATGTACGCATACACTTCATTTCTGGGGATAAGATTGCAGGTGGTTAAAAGTTCCCTTTAAGAAGTCCTACTGTGCCTCACTCTATTCCAAAAGGAAGAATGATGGGATCTTTTTCTACCAGAGATCATGGGGAATGAACTCCAACACCTGAGATCATCAGCTGGGATTACCCATGGTAGCTAGAGTTCATGCACATTTTTAGTGCTCACCTATCTCTCACGACCAACAACCAAGAAACCTCTTGGGAGATGGAATGTAAGCAGTGGGAGAGCCAAGAATGACTTCTGCTCCTGGCTTGAAAATAGGGCATTTGATAGTGGGGTGGAGGGAGGAAGTCCAAAGGCACACTGTTTTCTTTAGAAACTGAAGTTGCTTTATAGTCTAGCCAAATTGCTTCTCCATGCACACTGTGCACATTTGTAAATAAAGAAAGACACGTTGCCAATCCTATTTCTTATCACAGAGAAACATACCCTGTAAAGAGGCCAACCCTAAAACTTTCTGATGCTTGAGAAGGAGGAAGCCACCTCCCTTTGTATAACACAATAAAAAATTTACCCATTAAACTGTTGCAACTGTGGGTGACATTGACTGCTAGCATGCTACTTGGTATCAATTTATATTATACTTTTCTAGTGGCAGTCAGACATTAGGAAATGGACAAATTTCAGTTAGTTCACCTGGCACTTGCGTTTTGAACAGAAGGAAACTAACAAATCCCTGTAGTACCTGCAGGGCTAGACAGTGGCCAATAAGAGGTGGCTAATTGGCCCATCTGGGACCAAATAAGGGAAATGCTATAAAAAAGAGCTTTATATGTCAGCACTAACAGTTCTGGAAAGACACAAAGAAAATGCAAGGGTGGAGCAGCTTTCCTGAGGGGTAATCTGAGACATTATGTGGGTTCAGTTTGCCTTACAGTTGTTTTTAAAGGATGTTTTGCTGTTTTCATTATATACATTAAAATATGTGTGCATTCTCACTCTGTCTCTTTCTCTCTCCTTTTTCTTAAAGGAGGCTGGAAATATAACCTGAAACACTTGAGTAGTTTCCTAACAAGACACAGATTGTTTCCTGTCTTTGGTTCCTTTTCTAGTCTAGAATTATGTTCATTTTCAGGAAATGTTTTAGTCTGATAAACACCTCCCCACAAAGCTAGTAGTTCCTGCTAATTCTGCATTTCTACTAAAACTAATAATCTGTGTGGTAGAATGACTGAGCCTTTTAGAAGTCTTTTCTCCAGGAAAAACCTAGCCAATTTACAGCATTTTCTTCTCACATAACACTTAAATTGGGACTTAATTTCAGTTGTAATATAAATGAAAACCCTGTATTGGACAGAATGGTTTTTTCATATTACAGATGACTCACTTCTACTTTTGTATGAAATTAACACCAAATCTGATGTTGATATAAATTCCATGAGAGAGTCTCAAAGGCGATTTGAGATTTGTGAATGAAAAAGCTTTGCACAGGAGACAAAACAAGGTCTTTTGAGCACTCAAAAGGAAATAAAGTTTGCTTGTCACTGCTTTGAAGATAATCCATTGCTGCTGGTTCTAGATTGAAACTTTCATTTTTTTTCTATGACAGTGAGCATTTTCTAAGTAGCCTCTTAATGTATCACCAAAAGAGAGGACATAAGAGGACACCAATTTGTTTATGCAAATTTATACGTCTAGATACCAATTTTTAAATTAGCAATATAATAGAAATAGCAGTATAATAAGCTGTGTCAGCTAGTGTCCAGTTTGACACTGCAGTTTGACACTAGCACTAACATAAATTATGTCAGGCTAGCATAAATTACCTTTGGTGTGTTCTAGAAAAAAAATCCATTCCCAAAGATGGTGAATGCAGAGATTGAAACTTTGTAGAAGAAGCTCTTGTAGGTATGCCCGATAAGAGAAAGTGGTGGGGATGAGAATGTTGATTGGTGTGATGCGAAACCTATCTATTTGTTACTTTGAGGATCTTCTCCCCAAGGGAACCCACTGCAGCTTATGTATTCTGCTTTGCTGAATGAAGCAGTTCTGTTAACTTTCTTGTGCTTTGTCTTGAGGCAATTAACAAATTGATTACAAGTGCAATGCCAATACGGTTGGTTAGAAAGGTGGGTTTTCCCGAAAATTCCTTCATCCCAACAAACACTATTTTCCTTGTGCTAGAGATAAGATATTTCAGCACAACATAATTTTCTATCAGTGCTAGTGTAGAACTGAATAGTGCTGGATGAAACTTAGAAACTGAGAGTGATAAAACCAAGCTCACTGATGGTGGAGAGATGGAACTGTGCTCTTATCCAAGAGCCCACTTGATCTGAGAGTTGCTAGGCTGGAGCAAGGAAACATTTCTATTTTTGGAAAACTAGCATTGCTGCTGGAAGAAACAAGGAGAAATTCCATCCAGGTCTCCACATGCAGCAAAATCTGGAGAAAATCTGGGAGAATTCACAGTGTTCCCATGGTATAAAGGAGAATCCAACCCCTACTTTCCAAGTAGAAAGCTTGGAAAGCTTGCATTTTATATGGAAAGCTAGGAAGGGTGGGTGTGCATGTGTGTGAATGAAACGTTGTACCCAGGGAGGGAAAAGGTAAATCAATATCAGTGAGGAGGAGAATTCATTCATTTATAAGATTTATATTTAACCCTTTTCTTCCTTCCTTCCTTTCCCCTTTTAAGAACTCAAAGTGGCTTACATCACTCTCCTCCTCTTCCTCTCAATTTATCCCCACAACAACAACCCTGTGAAGAAGGCTGGGCTAAGAATCAATCTGTGACTGGCTCAAAGTCAGCTAGTTGGCTCCATAGCTGGGCAGTGAAGAACTAGATCTGAGTCTCAGGCCAGTGCTCTTAACCACTATGCAACACTGGCTCACAGGGAGGATCAGCTCCCTGGTGATTTGATCAGCCTGGAACTCTCCACTGATATGTTGTCGATTCACTTCTCACTTCTTCCTGCATTTTTATTTCTCCCAGGATGGGGGAGCTGCTGCTGGAAAGTAAGAAGAGGAAGGGAAAGACATGCTTCCTATATCTTTCTGGCAGAGGTGAGACCTGGAGAGGTAGAGATACCCACCCTCCCAGCCACTGAAAGCTATCATCAGCCTTCAACTTAGAACTCTTTGGTCTCTTCAAAAGTTGTGACTACTAGCATTGGCCAATATAGCTGTGAATGGTACTACTGACAAAGGGAGGTTGGTTTGTCCTTAAATTTCTTTTCAAAAATTCATTTTCCTGAAATGTGCATGACAAAATGTACACATTTTTCTGATACCTGAAAATTTCAAAAATGTTTGATCAAACTTTTTACTACTACTACTACTTTATATCTTAGAAGGGCATCACCCTGATCACCCCTTAAAATAGTGAAATGATCAGTTTACAGGTGGGCCTATTCACTAATGTAATGTACTTGAAGCGGTAGATCAACTACTTCTGGAAGATAAGCTTGAGCCCCTGTCTACTCCAGGGCCTTTGCTCTGTGCTGAAGTATGAATGATGGGATTCCTGCTGAACATTTCAGATTCCTACTGGAACACTTCTCTCAGCCAAATCAGATGTGATGGGCTAGGAGCAGACCCATCTGTTAAGCTCTGCTTAAGCAGAGCTACAGTCTCTCTCTCTCTTTCTACTGGCCACCAGGGATTTGCCTGACCCACCCATCCTTTGAGCATGGGTACATTAAGGAAGTCCTCAACAGCTGCTGAGTGACAGGGCTTGGTCAGAATTTTGCCTGGGAGACTGACTGGCCTCTCACAATATTTTTACCTGTCCTGCAGCAATGCAAGTTTATTGGAAGCTAATGGCCAGGCTGACATAGGGCTGGGTCTAAATTAAGGAGAAAGTAGGTACATGTCCTCTCTAATGTGGGCTTGGTGTGTTCCTGTGAGTGTGGCCATGGGACTGCAGCCCAGCTCTGGAAAAGGGTGGGTGCCACAACCACTCCTGTGGGTTATGGGAAGGCAAAAAATCATGCAATGGTATATACCCTTGGCAGGATCTATAGGCAAATCCTTCGCTCTTTAAAGAGCTGTCCAATATGTGGGGCAGTAGCAGGAAGGTTGCCTAATTAGGGGATTCTTCAAACGTTAAGCTGTACCCAATAAAGTTGTGGCCAACTTAAACCTAAGCATTGTCTCTGTGTATTGTATGGCTGGCTGTGCTTGAGCATCTAACCCACTGGACTCTTCTGCAACAACAGTTCTTGGTCACTGCAACCAAGCACATCCATTTGTTATGCCACGTTTTGATCTAAGATTGTCCTGATAGTACTTGTTGTACCAAGATAGGACTTGGTGTATTATGAAAAACTCTTCACCTTTGGAAGAGTGAAATACTAATACTACTACTGATACTAATAATTCCTGCTTGAATTCATCCTTGCTCTGCAGAGAGAAGCCTAGCGTTCCATGTTCTTGCATTCATTTTCTGTTATGCTTCTGACAAACACTCTTCATTCACACTGGTGGTTTCCCCGGTGTCTCTGTGTTATCTGAGGTGCCTGTTGCCTAGCATTTGCTCTCACAGGGAAGCAGACAATAGGCGGCATAAGGAGCAGGAATTATTGTAGGACTCACCATCAGATCTGTCAACCCACACACAAAATAAAGAGCCTAGATAGGCTGTTTCATATGAATATTACACAATTTTTTCTAAAAGTTTTGAAAGGTTAAATTTTACATACATATAACAAATCCCTATCACTTTCACTCCTAAGGAAATGCAATACTGAGAAGTGGATTTGGAAGAGAAGATACTTTTGTATATGCTCAGCTGCCTCAAGGAACTACTACTCTTCCTCTCTCAAATGACTAGAGAGTCAAAACATGCATTTGGATCCCCTGAGGGAGATGGCTATGTCTCTGTTTCCTCATATTTACTCTTCTATCAGATCAATTGCAACTACTTTCATTTAAATCCCTATACTCCTCAGATTAGATACCAACACCTAGTCTAGATTAAAAGAAAAGAAAAAGTATGCTGTTGCTGGATATAGCTTTAAAATCATGCCTATTTTGGCCTCTAGTGTTCCAAATAAGTGGTTATAATGTTGCAATCTCAGTTTATGATGTTTCTCAGCAAATGCACATATCTGTAAAGTAATGAATAATTTTGATGCATAATATGGCAAGGAAAGGTACATTCTGGAAATCTCAGTTGGCTGGATCTTGGTTAAATTCATGTTTTGTTTATCTATTTTTCAGATACCCTTTCTTACCCTTCTCCATATTAGAAGGATACATTTAAGTAATGTATAAGTAACCTGCTGTCCTGAAATCTGCTACATCAAATGTGATAAATGAAAGAGCCATTTTTTCTCCTACAAGTTTTCTCCTTTAGATTTCCTTGTGATGCCAGAAGACAGAAGGGGGATTGAGTCTTGGTCCCTTAGGATGTTTTACTGTTGTAATGGAATTAATAGACCTGATCAAATGAATGATTCATGAATGCAGTACTACTTGACAAATCTTCCCAGCTAACTTCAGCACAGACCAGAACTTTGGTTAATTACAAGCATTAACTTTTCCTTGATAATAGTAGTAGCAGTAGTAGTAGTAATAATAATTAGAAGAAGAAGAAAGAACAACATGTAGAACATTTCACCAAATTTATAAAAGAACAAAGAATATTTACCTTCCAAGACATTTGAAATATGTACTAGAAATAAAAACATATATGTGGATCAAATCCATTTTTTCCTGAAACCAGAGTTGTTTGGTTTGAATTTCTGAATATAAGAGCACGATTTGTAGAGCAAACTTACATCAGAAATCACTCTGACCTTATCCAGTATAACTTACTTTCAAGTTACTTACTTTCAAGTATTGATTGATTGATTAATTGAGTTTGGTCACAACAATTACAGCTGTATAATAGGGAACCATAAAATGCAACAGAAATATTAAAAACTACAGTATAAAATAAAATAAAATAAAACCTAGCAGCAGTGCAAATATTTTAAATTGAATAAGGCAGTGGACCTATGGTCCCAAGGAACAATGTTCCATAAACCATAAGAGTGCTAATAAATGTTGTTCAAGGTTGGAGCACTAGGTTCAGAAGAAATCAGAGATCTGAACCCTACTCCTGCTCCTTTGCAGTGATCATGGAGAAAACTGGAAATTCAACTATGAAGAGGGGATTTTCTGGTGGATGGAGAAGGGAGGAGACCACAGAAACAGCCCCATGGTTATTTTGAGCCTCTTCTGGCCTCCTTCCCACTTTCCCTCCCTGAAGGACCTCAATAGATAACTAAAAACCCCTTCTAGAGAAAACTGCAGGCAGGAAGAGAAAGGGGCAGAGGTGATCGCTACAGCTTCTCTTGATTTGTACTGAATGGTTAGGTGCCTCTGAGTTTGGTGGCTTCTGATCACCAAGGTGTAATCAACAAATTGAACACTAATATTTCAAACAGCATAAACTCTCAGCCTAAAATGCCTGGTAAACTTAGGCCTTTTCCTGGCTGTTGGCACCTGGCACCAAAAAGAGTACAACACAGCTGTCCGACTGGCAATGTGTCACACTATGTCATGTTGTGGAACAAGCACTGTGTCTCTCTGTCTAGAAGAGCTGATAGAAACACTGAGGGGGGAGAGGTAAAGTGTCCTGGGTAGACATGCTTGGGATATAAACGTTATTACTTTTCTATAAACAATAATTTATTCATATGCAAATAAAATATGCAGTTCAGGAACTTTGCTGTTATAGTTCAGCTATTCAGTCATGTCCGACTATAAGTGATCGAATGAACCAAATCTTGTTACACTTTTGATCCAGTATCACTTCTTTCACCTGAATTATGCTCTGGCCCATATCTTCTTTGATGGAGTCTAACCCAACCATGTACACTTGTCATCACACATGACTGTGCCACTCCCAAATCTAGAAAAATGGGGAAGGTTGTGGAAAGACCTGGCGACCTAGCTTGGAAAAACTCACCAAGATAATCCTATGGAACAGTTCTCAGGTACTTACACGTGATTAATTAAAAGTAGCTCAGGAGGAGACTATAGGAGTGAGAAATTACTGAACTTTGCAATGAGGCTTCGACAATATATTCAAACAGAACCTCCTTTGCATAGCAGGCAACCTGTCAGTCCCATCAGCTGAAAGCCCTGAGATCAAGCCTCAGAAAAGGCAATTTAAGCTTTCAGTACTCTCTGCTTCTGGAGAGCTAGTGTGATTGTAGTAGGCAGAGTGTTGCCATGGGACTCCTGAGAGCCAGCTTCTATTTTCCAGTTGGTCCAGTTAATGACACTCAGCCCAATTTACCCTCTCAGGAGGATGATTATGTCACTTACCTGGAGTTTCTTACAGGAAAAAAGAGGGATATCAACAAATAATCAGATACAAATAAGACACAAAGCTGTTTCATTTCTCAAAGTACAGCAATGCATTTCTTCCTTATGCCATAAACTTTGGGATTTTTTCAAGGTTAAAAAAAGTCTACAAAGATCTCTGAAAAGATCTCCAAGATTTATCTCTTTTCAGAACTTCTCAAATAGCCTTTCAAATTTCTACTCCCTTTATGGGTGGAGAAATAGGGAGGATAATTCCACTGAATTTCTTTAGGAAGAATATAAATTATCCAAGAGTTTCTTTGGAGTATGTCTCATTGTTATCTGTGGCAGCAGAACTTCTTTCTTTTTCATAAAGGCTCTTCACACCCACTCAGATCTGGGAGCAGCATCTGTCTTAACAGCCTCGCCACCATGTTTCACCTTCCACAATGCCCAATGCATAGAAATGTTTGGGATTCTGGATGGTGGTGGCTGCCACACACACACACACACACACAAACAGGGGAGAATATTCAGAAACATTTCTGCAATGTAATCTTTTGTTCTGCAAGGTGGAAATAAAAAAGAAACAGCTGAGTAATTTTCTCAAGGGAAAAAAAAGGGTCTGAAATTTCATTACAGCTGAATATTGCTCCCTGCCTTGTAGCTGTAGGAGTTTATTTGAACAAAGTGACCCGCTCTTTGTTCCCAATCCAATGAAGCTCTGAAGCCCTCAGGCAAATGCAATTTATTTCAGCCGATAGCTACATACTTTCACTACCAAGCTTATGCCCTGTGAATCATCAGGAAAAAGATAAGTCTGGATTTGTCAAGATGAACAAACTATGATCAATATTCAACTGATGAATATTGATAGTTTGTTGTTGGGTTGTGAACTGTGGGTTGTTCATGGTTAATAAACCCATTTCGTATTAGCGTAGTTTGGTTCAGGCAACATAAAAAACAACATTTCAGTGATGACTCATGAATCAATAACAATCCAGACTCTGTGGCAGACAATGGTGTAGTTGCTGTCATGTCCCAGCTCTTCAACGTTCAAAGCCACCGTTGTTCACCATGTCATACAAACATAGTCATTGCCTTTCTCAGAAAGGAATAGGCATGTGAAACTATGCATGCTGTATTCAGTATCATCTTCTCCCCGGTGGAAGCAACCCAACTTGCCTAATCATCGTGCAATTCCTGCAGCATGCTCAGAAGCTTCATTTCCATCTCATTAGAGAGGCAGTGCTCAGTATGAACCATCCTGATTTCCTTCAAGCCCTTTAGAAAGTTGATATTGCTTTTGTTCATGAAAGGAAGAGAGGATTTTGTGGAGCTCCTGTTGCATACTCAGAAAACCTCTCAATGTTTCTTCTTGTTTTCCTTTTCTTCTTTCTTTTCCTACTATTCAACAGAAATGTTGAATTTTGGGGTGAGGGGAAGATGCCCATGCCAGATATATTATCTGGCATGGACAAGTCTTTCTAGTTCTACTCCTTTTCCCACTTTAATTCCACTAAATTCACTCATTGACATCGCAGCAGCATTTTTTTCAATGTTCTTAAAGAACATTGTCTTTTGGATAGCAGGTTAAAACTTCCTTCAATTTCCAGGCTTTGATGGAATATAAGGGAACTTATCAGCTGTTTTAACACACTTAGTTTAGATTTATTTATTTATTTATTAAATCCTATTATACAAAATCTCAGGATGACTTACAATATTTAAAAGAACAATTAAAAAAACAATTTCTAATGAATAATACAAAAAGAACAAAACAATAAATCACAAAGCAAACAGAGCAACTGAAGGTTAAAAGTTGTTAAATTTTAAAATACTGTTTAAATAAAAAGGTTTTGGGCTGGCACTGAAAAGAATATAAACTTGGGACCAGGCATACCTCTCTGGGAAGTGCATTCCAGAGTCTGGGCACCACAGCTGAGAAAGCCCTACTCTGAGTTGATGACCTTTTTACCTCTCTTAGAGAGGGTTCCTGGAGCAGGGCTTCTCCCACAGTTCTTAAGGGGCATGAGGGTGTACAAGAAAGGAGACGTTCCTTCAGATATCCTGGTCACAAGCCATTTAGGGCTTTATAGGTCAAAACCAGCACCTTGAATTGGTCCCAGACTTCAACTGGAAGCCAGTGGAGCTGGTAGAGGACCAGCGTTATGTGAGAGCAAAGGCTGGTCCCTGTCAGAGGCCTGGCAGCTCTATTCTGTACCAGTTGCAGTATCCGGACCATTTTGCAAGGGCAGCCTCACGTAGAGAGCATTGCAGTAATCCTAGCAGGAAGTTACCAGAGCATGTATTTAATGTAAGATGTTTTAATTTTCTAAATATTTTATATATAAATTTTATAGTTTAAAATGTGTTTTACTGTTTTTGTGTATGTCTTCCATTTTTACTCTTGTGCTTGTATTCATGAATTGTTGTTTTGAACTTCCTAGAGCATTTTGGCTATTTAATACTATAGAAATGAAAATATTTGCAATAACAATTATATTAATTGTTATATTAATAATTATATTAATAATTATTATAATAATCCATGGTCTAGAATTACATTTTTAAACCTTATTTTAAAATTATATCTAATATTCAGAAATATTTCATTTAAAAATGAAATCTCATTCCAGTAACTACAATCTTTCTGATATTTTAGAAAGATTGGTGAAACTATTTCAATTTTATACATGTCAGAATAACCAATTCCTCCAAGTACCTTTATAATTGTAGAATGCACTTTTTACTCATGGACTTAACTATGTCATTTCCTTAAATAAGACAGTTCATATATTTCAGTTAGGTTTTAATTGCTGAGATTTAGTGCTAAGTCATTCAGTGGTCCAGATGTGCCATTCAAATTTCTAGAGCCTTAGCTAACTGTAATACAAATGATTCAGTGTTATTCAGCAGTTGTTATTGCTTATATTACACCCTCTAATAGTATTGCACTCAACTTCATCCTACTTTTCAAATTACTTGCAAAGAAAACCAGATAGCAGGGACTGCTGTCAGCATATGCTAAGATTAGTATCATCAGCTCCCTAAAATCTCATAAACAACCATGAATCACAGGTCCACAATGTCTTAGTAGGAAAGTTCTCAGAGGTCTATGGAACAAAACAAGAGTCATGATGAGACTATGGCAACATAGCATTATAAATAGTAACAGTTCTTACTCTGAACCAATTCTCACCATATACCTATGTACATATATTACATGTGTAAGTCCTAGTAGTTTCACATGGGAATTACACTGCCATCTATCTAAACACAGCAACAAGAATAAAGTACAAGGTACATTTTCACTTTGCAGAAGTTTGGATTAGAGGTTAGCCCTGCATAAACTTCTCAGGAGACAGAAACTTTTGACTCTTTGGACAACTAACTAGTGGCAATTCTCAACTGACTTACTCATTTTCCTGAAATTCAGGCCTTTTGGTTTAGATGTTCTCAAAGAGTTGTGATAATCAATAGTTGAGGTTTTGAAAGAATTGCAGTGGATCCTTCTGTTATTATATATTCAGTAAGAATTAACAATTCAAACAATAATAGTGTAATACCTTGACTACGTATCGTGGTATTGTGGTCCCATACCATGTAGAGTTTTATAGGTTAGAAGAAGCACCTTGGATTGGGCTTGGAAGCATGCAGATAGTCAATGCAAGTGGGCTATAATTGTTCTTAAATGTTCAGACCTTTTGGTCCCTGTTATTAATCTGGCTGCTGCATTTTACATATGCTGCAGCTTCTGAACATTTTCAAGGGCAACCCTATATCCAGCACATGGAAGTAATCTGATTTAGAGCTTATATTACTGCAGTGTTTAAAAAAACCTCCAAAACCTTAGTTTACACCTAAGTACACTGGGAGAAGAATCAATGGTAGCTTTGAAAATACAATAGTCACTGCCAGTAAGATCCATCACTAACACTGATCTGAACTCATTTGTTTATGCTTATGAATGAGCTGAATTTCCCAGAAAAGAGATTCTTGAATTATTGTCTAGTTATTAATTACAGATTGGTTTTCCACCAACATCTGTCAGAGACGTATATGTGTGGGAGTTTGTTTTATTTATTTGTTTATTTATGTATTTTGCTTTTTACCAAGCTCCCTTTCCAGTTTAATTTCCACTCTGAGGAACAGTTCAATGAAACCTCAACAGTAGATCAGCACTTTGTGACTTGTGATTGTCTCTGATGCAATGAAGATGCATATTAATGAAGGTATCAATAGGGATTGGATGATTCTACAGTTTGTTGGATTATTCAGATTTTACTTTTCATTAGATGGATCATTCCAATGAAAGTACACTTGAAACAATTTTGGATCTTTTAAAAAGAAAGTTCAAAATTCTTACCAGATATGAAAATATGTCTATTTTAGTCCTTCAATTATTGATTATATCACTTTGTTTTTCAATGCAAAAATGAATCCGCACAAAGAATCAGAGAAACCAATGCTAAATACTCTGTCATTTTGAGGAATTTTTGAAGAAAGCAATAATTAATATATTTCCATACAATAATACCAAGGACACCTGGCAGCTTTCACTGGTTCATTTTGTTTTATGTTTGTTTCTTGTGGCCTTCTCCAACTACTTTCTATTGGAAAATGATAGCTCTTCAATTAAGCCTGCCTGCTGATAAATAAATATTGATTCAGACTTGTCGTATTTGTAGGATACTCTTTTGTGTTTTTGATAATTTTAGGTGTGCATAGACAAAATGAAAATGATTGATGATTATTAATCTCTTCAGGACTTCCACGGAAGAATTTGAGGAACAATAGCGAGAGTCCATCAATATGCTGTTGAAAATATGTTTTCTCTGAGTGTAGTCCAGTAATGTCAATAATGATTAAGTGTCAAGCTGTGGTCAGGGACTGGATGTATGTGAGATGATTCAAACTGACTTCAGAAGAGTGTGAAATAATGTTGATTGGCAGAATCTATGATTTATGAAGGTGTGAAGAAAAAGAATGCATGGATTCTTGTTTGACCAAGGTAGTTTGCATCTAAAAGTTATTGCAAGCCTATTACTTATTGCCAAACTTTTAACTCTAAAAATAACCATTATACTAAAGTCATTTTCATACATAGAAATTCAAAATACTTCTCCTGAGGGGGAAATGTTCAAATCAACAACAGTTCCTTCCTTCCTCAATTTGTTTAATGATTCTTTAATTCAGCTTCTTTTTTTGTGTTTGCCTTTGGCAGTTTAAGAATTCCCAAGCTGAACTTTTGGAGAAAGCTATTTCTAATGTATCCATTGTGCTTTTTGAAAATGTTGTTTAAAGTGTAAATAAAAATGTCTGAGCATGAGATTTTATTGAAGTGATCTAAAAAAAGGAACATTGCCCAATATTAGTAATTTATGAAATTTTCATTTTATTTTTTTCTGGTATCTATGTAGACTTTAGCATATTGTACTTTTAGAACTAACACCCTAATATGTTACAAATCTTTTCCAGCAAAGGTTTATATAGAGGCTGCATGGATGTGGGCAAGGGGAAGGTATGTATAGAATTACCAAATGATGATAGCTGGAAGAGTATTTAAATGACATTTCTAGTTAGTCATTGCTCCTTAGACAGCCTGGTCCTATGTACTCTGGCTCAGAAGTAAATACTACCATATTCATTATAGTTTACTTCCAGTTGAATATGCATAGAGTTGCTAGCTTCGGTTTCTTTTAATCAGCATTTTGATAATGCTTACTGCTTGTTTTGATTTTCCCCTGAATGTTTAAGTCAGTAATACACAGCAATTAAAGCAAAAAAGTTATTATTCTTCATTAGCATGCTTAGGTGGCTAAAGCTTATTCTCTTCAATGGAAATTGAGTATCCTAACAGAATGAAGATTGTAACTGATGCTTTAAATACATTCACATTATTTCTGCATTCATAAGACCTTTGTTGTACTTTCCTAGTTCATTCATGTACACATAAGGATCCCACATGCTTTGTTCTGCATACTAACAGTACAATTATGTTCAGTGGGACTTGCTTTCATGTAAGTGGGCACAGGATTGCTGTCTAAGTGGTATTGGTCTGATTAAATAGTTAACCATTTTGGGTATCAGGTTATTATTGGACTGAATGTTTGCTTATTCACCTAGTTTTACTGAAATCAGCAGTACTGAACCAATAATAATTCTGGCTCACAAACTCTTGTGGCTACATCATCTACTTTCTGAATTGCAATAGTTTTTATTTTATTTATTTTATATTGCGATTTATATCCTGCCTTTTTCCTACAAAGGGCTCAAGGCAGCTTACAGCATTCTCCTCCTCCATCTTATCCCCACAGCAACAACCCTGTGAGGTAGGTTGGGCTGAGAGTCTGTGACTGGCCCAAAGTCACCCAGTTGGCTCCATGGCTGAGCGGGGACTAGAACCCAGATCGTCTGAGTCCCCATCCCACGCTCTTAACCACTACACCACACTGGCTCTCCTTCCTTCCATGTAATGTAGACATTCCTTTAATCCATAGTTAGATGCATTTGTCATCCAGCAGATGGCTGGCAAGTTAATGTTTCCCAGAAGTATACTTTCCTGTAGCATTTGTGACTGTTGGAAGCTGAAAAATTGTTGGGCACTGAATTTCCATACATGTAGGTGCCTATGTGTCTGTGGTGATTAGTTTGCAGAGAATATGCTTGATGGTGGAAACAAAAACAGAACCTCCAATGCATGTGATCCTGAACACTTATATTTGCTGCTTCATATGTGTTAAAAGGAATTTATCCCAATTCCTCTTCCATTTGCAACCATTCACACAATATCCAACACACTTGTCAAAAGACCCTAACCCCTGGAAGAGATTTGTCAGGTGGGTCTAGAAGGCCACAAAAGAAAGGTAAGGTGAGACAGATGTGAAAATGAAGTCTGATTCATACTCTTGGATTGTAATTAGAACACATGCTGTTAAAGGTAGCACATTGTCCTTTGGAAGCTGTAGAAAAACTGGATATTTAATGAAGAACCAGTTTCCATCTGAAGGAAAATGGGAGAAAGAAAGGAAAGTAGGACACAGGGGGCAGGGACTGAGCTGATTGGAAGGTGGTAAGAACCTTGAAGACCTTCTGTATAGCAGGGCTCCAATCAAAGATCTGACAAGCTGTGTCTGCAAATGTTGAGTTGAAGGAAATTTAAGTGCCATCCTAATGAAGCTATGTTGAGCCAGAGATTATGTGTGCATTTACTCAGAAAAAAAATCTTTCTCTAATCATTAGTTATACTGTATAATGTCTTGCTCCTCTATTTCCTGCTACATGCATGTGCGTGCACATACACACACAGTTTAATTCCACATTATCCCAAATCAAGCCAAATACAAACATGAATGCAAGTTTTGAGCTATAACAGAAAGTGTTGTACACTATGCACTTCTATGGTAGGCAGGCATTCACAAGTATAACAGAACAGAAGAACTGTACAAGAAGTTCCCTGATGGAGATCTATGCTCCTAAAAATATGGAAGATAGTGGGTCCTGCAGAAAGGATGCAATGGAAGGGGAAGATCCAATGTGGTACTCTCTTCTTATCATCTAACTGTGTGGAGGATTTAGAATACCCAAATGGAGGCTTAGAGACCTTTCTTTCTTCCTAACATCATTTAATATGGCCCATATGCATGATCATGTATGTGAGTGAAGGTAAAGTTAACTAATGTTAACTTATATTTTAAAGGTTTTACTTATAATTTTGTTATTTAAAATTATATTTTATTCTTAGCCACCTTTTTAGGGAAAATGTAAGATACAAACACAGTGTCCAATTCATAACTACTGCATTTCACTATAAATACTGTTTACAAGCAACTACATTTTCTTTCTTTCTCTCTCTCTCTCTCTCTCTCTCTCTCTCTCTCTCTCTCTCTCTAATGCTCACCAAATCCTAATTAAATTATATATATTCACTATTTTGAATATGTTACCTTCCAATTAAAGTCCTAGGAATACCTTGTGGAAGGATGAAATGCTAAAGGTTGAGGAAGCCACTTTAGTTCCCAAATGCTTTCTTCCTGATAAAATTAATTGGCCATGAATTTGTTAGTAGTCAAGCCTTGAAGTGGGATGAGACTGGAGCACAGGTACATATTATCTTAATGAACTATGATGTGTGAAACGAATCATAGCCTTGTCAACAAGAGAATAGTGAATTATATACTGTTCATGGTTGAAAGGCGAAGTGATGAGCAGACGGTGCAGTTTTGTAAAAGCTGCCAATTGACATTTATATTTGAAAAGTGCAAAATAAAGGAACTCAAAATGTGTTTATTAAGCAGCAAAGCATAAAAGAGCATGTGGCTTCAGTGCAGTCTTCATGAATCTGGAGTTCTTTGTTGAGTGTAGGGCAAGCTTGAGTGCCTTCTACTTTGGTTAGGTGTACAATCATAAAGTCAATTCTCTCTCACAGACTGACATACGTTTGACATTAATGCAATTCATCTGAACTCATAATGGGTACAAGATGCATGGATCTGAATGATCGCTGTAATAAATTGCTACTATTGGGAACTTAAGCTTGATGTTTAAAATGCTTAGATGCCATTATCATGTCTTTCATATTACATTTTTTTTTAAATCATGTCAAGATAAAAATTACTTGAGGGAGGTTTGTTCAATCAGTATAACGAGTGCTGCTTGGAATTATTGAGAGCAGTTCTTCAGTAAAATCCTATACAGTGATGATGATGATCATAATGCAGGTTGGCTGAAAAGACCAGAGTTACACTAGCTCATATTGGTTCAAACTTCAAAAAGCTAGGGGAAATCATTCGGGCACACATTTTGCTTAACATACTTTTTTTCAAGCAATTTTCCAAATTTAATGCATTTTTATCATCATTTTCACTAATGCACTCATCTGGATTTCACTTTTCCTGAATGTACACTACTTTGGATTATTTTTTTTTTCCTTTGGCATATCCATCATAACATTTAGAAAAGTGAAAATTATGAAGGATAAATTATCTAAAGGAAAATTTCAGTTCACATATTTATTCAAACAGACAAGAGACCGCTCCAGAATCTGTTTAGACAGTGAGCAGTATATGCATATGTTGCAAATAAAATGTGAACAAAGCCATGTTGTCTGCATGACTGTCTTCTGAAGCATGGAAAAAGGGTGTGTGTCTGGGAAAGCGGAGTGAATTGGGAAAAGATCGAGTGGAGAGATTATGTGTTTATAATATATTTATGTTATTGTTGTTTTTAATTGCAGGGTGTATTATCATTGTTGCTGCCTCTGTTGTTGTTGTTGTTACAATATTGCATTTATATCCCACCCTTTATTCCTCTTGTGAGTACCCCAAGATGGCTTACATAACTCCATTTTTGATGTTTCTTATTGTTAAGTGCCCTGAGCACCATGTTCTTGATAGAGAAACAGGATATAAATAAAGAAATAAGATGCTGTGTGTTTATATCTGTAAATGTTGGGGTGGTTGGGAGGGGAGTTAGAAGGCTATGCGTATGAGAAAGAAATTGTGTGAGGATATGGCTGTGTGTGTGTGAAAGGGGAGAGGGAGAGGTGGATGCTGGCCCTGGACATGAATGCCATCCATGAGTGGGCATCACCTTTGGCTATATACATGTCCCATTACGCAGAAACAAAGAGGAGCCCCACCTTTGTTTTTAAATGTGTGAATCAAGAGTATGTTTATGATGCTTGGGCAAATTGAAAGCCCATGGAAAATGGAATACATTTCACTGTGTCATGAATTTGGGTCTTGCAAGGGCTCAGATGTTTTTCCCTTGTCACCCTACCCAGAACACATGGCAAGAGAAACTATTTTAGTGTGTTAATTTCCCCTACTAGAAATATAATATAAACCACAGATGAGGTATGAATGCATCATCATCTGTATCAGAATAGTAGTAACATCAGACTCTGGATATATCTGGATATATCCATTTCCGTTTGTTATGAGTCGTCCAGAGAGCCCATGGGCTATGGGGTGGCATAAATGTATAATAAATAAATAAATAAATAAATAAATAAAATTCAGATAAATATTCACTCAGCTTCAAACTGTGTTGATAAAACTCTTGAAGTGCAGAGAAATTTTGTAACACTAAGTCTATATATGCATTCCATCTGTCTGAAATAAATAGACAATATATATGTTTTCAAATATGGGTAAATTTTTATATGGGTAGATTTAACAATTGTTCATAGACAAGAAAATTCTCTTTCCCCAGCACAAAGCACACACCTGGGAATTTTTTTCCCTAATGATGTACAGGTTAATGTAAGGAACATTGCTAAGATCCATAGACATCATCTGAAGGACCATAGAATAGTTGGCATTCTCATCTCTGGGGCCAGAGACCTGGAGGTGAGAATCCTGGTGCCCTCCCGCCCACCCCTTCACAGCAGGCATGGAAAGAACTGCCTGCTCTCTGTCAGGAAAACAACCTCAGAGAGAGGAGAGGTCAGGTGGCAAACATGGGGAGAGACTGAGAGGCCAGGAAACAAGCTATCCTGCAGCCACTCTCCTGCCATTTGTCTCTCCTCCTCCAAGATGCTGTCTTCAAATGCTTAAATGAGTGATTGAGCGGTTTATTGTCTGTGGGGAATGTGGGGCAAATGACACAACTTTTTAAGATCATCAGGAGAGCCAATCTGGAGCAGGCCAGGGATCCATCTACGGCAGCATTTTTGTCACATGGTGTCATCACAGCTGCAGACAGGAACTCACAAGCAGGACAAGATTGCAACAGCATCTTCCAACCCACATTCCCTAGCAGCTAACGTGGATAGGTACAGGAACGCTGGAGGTAACATTTTGCTGTGAGGACCATTGATAGCCTCTCCTCCCATCCATCTTTGAAAGCCCTTTAAATTGATGGCCGTCCCTACATCTTGTCCTTATCTGACTATTATACATGCTTTCTACTCTGAAAAAAACTTATAAAGGAGTATATAAATAAACAATTGTATCAACATGTTTCATCTGTATGACTTATTAGGAGAATATAGATTCTTTTGTCAGAGAAGCTATGTAAAGAATCTAAAATAGGGGAAGTCTGCAATAATAGACAAAAAGGTAGTGAGAATAAATCTTCAAGGAGTGCATAAACATATGGCACCACACATTTTGAAATTCTTTGTGAGCTACAAGTAAGAACAATGGACATATATACAATAAAAGACTATTAAAATATGCTAATTATAAGAAGCCTTAGTGCAGTATGTTGCATTCCAGTGTATAAACTATATAACTCTCTGAATTGTCAATTTCAGCTCAGATCACAATTTGGCTGTTGGCATATGGTCCAAGCTTCTAGGATTCCATAGCAACTAGAATACTTTTCATCTGATGAGCACAATCTAAATATTACCCCACAGTAAGTATACTTTTTTGTTTTAGAGTTTTGTTCAAAGCTAATTAAAACTTTCTGTAGCTGTCAAACATAACCACATCATCTTTATTTAGGATATATATATGGTTAATGAGGCTTATGTTCAAAGAGGAGTGTTCTGAATAAGCCTGTTTTATGAAGAAGCTAAATCTCATTTATCCTTTGTTTTGGTGCTTCATAAAGCAATGCAAGCATTCTTTCTTGCCTTCTATCTCTCAAAAATGTTTTTCAAGTCACAGAGCACATTTCTTAATTAAGCAAATATTCTGGATTCTCTCCTAAAATCCCTGTGGGATTCCTTTAGTCTATTATGGTTAGGAAAAGATTAAATATTACCCTCTTAGCCTTCTGAAATCTATAATTTCAAAAAGAACAAAGTTGTGGTTGTTAACAGATGACCTATGTACTGCATAGTACTCTCTTCTTTCTCTTATAATTATTTGTGGGTTTTGTTGCTTGTAACAGAAGCCAGCCCAACAGAAAAGACATTCGTTCTGAAGAATGATTTTCAAAGAATTGCATAGCTATGATTTCTCCAAGTAGATGGTGCCAAGTATATTAATAAAGCAAGAAAAAGGATCATCTTCAGAAGATATCACATCTCTGTCATTCCCTCTGTTGGAATCTCAATGTGTGCACCGAAGTGACAATGAGGAAATATAATCCTTTCTATGAAATCATTCAATCAATAATGTTGAAGCAAATCTTCAGTGGAGTTGCTATGGCAATCTATGGCTCCTGTACTATGTCACTTTTTACTCACGGAAGCTTAGAGTATCTTTTTCTGTAATGCATAAAACTTGACTGTTGAAATCAGAGAAAACTCTGGGCAGTCAAAACGACCCCAGATGACAGACAGCTGAGGGAACTATGCCCAGACTTTGACACTGAGTTGTGACAAGACTGTCCCAGTAATAGAGACTATGAAAAATAATTTGGACTTGGTCACTCTTTTTATGTGATGGCTAGAGTATTGGAATGGAGATGAAGCTTACTGGGTGACACTGGGCAAGACACTCTCAGCCTAACCTGCCTCAAAGGGTTATTGTTGCTATGAGGATAAAATAGAACTATGAAGGCTACTTCGAATTCCTCACGAGAGGAAGCAAGCTGGAATATAAATCCAATCTATAATGATGCATATACTTGCAATATGATGATGATGGTGGCAGTGATGGTGGTGATGATGATGCATTTAACACTGAAATAGCTCCATTTAGATGCCTTTGCAATGCAGATCCCAAGAAGTCATGCAGCATGTATATAATTGTAATCCTTATCCTAATTTCCCCAGCAGTCCCCACGAATGTCCAATGCAATCTTAAACAGAATCATAAGATGCTTGTTTATAAATAGGAGAGCATCAGAATGATGTGGAAAGTGGTACCTTCTCTTTCCCCCAACACCATGTCCTACTTTTCCAGTTTTGGAATGCTGATATAGATCAGCAGTGCAGCAGCTTGTCATGTGACCATGATCATCATTTTCTTCCCTGGTGTCATAGCATTTGAAATATATAGTGAAACTGGTTGTACCAGATGCCAGATGTTATATGCAGGATAGTTGTAGGAATATCGAGCTCAGACTGGAGACTTACCTTGGGTTCCCACTAAGGTGTCCATGGTGGCCTCTTCTGTGGAACCTCTGCTGTTGCTGTTTTCCTTAGCTTGGCGAAGGTTAAAAGAAGGTAGGGATAATTATCTACCTCTGGAGGGGAGGCACTTGAAATAAGCAATGGAATAGATTTCAAACTGTGATGCATGCACTGTGTGTATCCACTGCATATGTGTATAGTAACCCATGTATTCAAGCCCTGTTTTCTCTTCCAACCCATGGAGGCTCATGGACCTAATGTTGAGGAGCAGTGTATCCAGTCCATGCTTAAATGTTAAAGAACTTTCCAATACCAAATTTATCAATGTCATAACTTATCCCAGAAGGAGATAACTATTGGGTGCTCCCAAATGTATGGGTTAAGGAACCCATACATTTCTGTATCATACCTTCCAGGGTTAGCCAGCTAATGCAAGAAACATTGTACTTTAAGATCCTATCATACTTATTTACTGACAATAAGTATGTATGCAACCATTTTTAAAGCAGTATATCTGATCAGCCTTAAAAGTAATTCTAAGAGAGAAGACTCTGAAGCTACAAAAGTAAGGCTAAACCTGGATTCTAATAAACATTTCAGTTGCTCATATTGTTATTTGCCCACTGTGGACAAATTGATTTGGCATGAGAGTGGAAAATCACGAAAGTATCATCAGTGCTCAGTGTCTGAAGGAATCCAAACATGTTTCTTATGCATTCCCATCCACCATAGAACAATTTCTTACCTAGTTTTAAATCTAGCTTTCCCCATGAGGTAAATTTAACATAGGGAACCAATTGAAACTATAGCTGATATGCTGTTGTACACAACACAGCAATTTTCATATATTGAGGAGCAAGGGTCCAGAAAAACTCTACTCTTGATGAAGAACACCAAAATGTTTTAAAGTCATGAGAAAACTCTAATATAGAGCAAGATCAGGAAGATCAAATCCTCCCTCTTTAATCAGAAGTTGCATTATTTCCAAACATACTCATGGTGCAATGGAATTCATTAAACATCATGAAACAAAGCAAAATGTTTTGGAAAACATAAAAAGAGTAATCTCACATAAAGCATACACAGCTTAGGGTATAATATTTCCCCAAGTGAATGTGTTTGCACATTCACAGACTCGGCTACAAATATATCCTACTAGCTATACCACATTTATCTCACTAATCAGTTTATCAAAGTTTAACTTAAAATTTGAACTCTATGTCTGGGGTAGGTAAAATGGTCTGGGCAACACTGATGGTCATAGGAAACTAACAATACATCATGGTGGACATTATCTCTGACATTCAGTTATTCAGACTTTGGCCAGTTAATTGAAAAATCTGACTAAGCACTATAAAGTGTCAATCAACTGCATCAAAGTAGGCATTGACGATTGAAGTTTCAAACTGAATAGTAAAAATGGGCAGAATAGATACCGGTAGCATTCCATCTTCAAAGTGAAAGGAGGAGCACAAATGTAGCATAAATGTAATGCTACACACACAAACTTGTAAACACACACAAACTTGAACATGCCAGTCATAAAGTTGCCAGGAGCTGCTGCTTTAGGCTTTCAGAGCAGAAATGCCTTGATAACCTTTAAACTACTGCTCGGAATTTCACCCAACCAATGAAAGGCTCACTTCCTTGGCAAACCTGAATCAGGCATTTCAGAATTTAAAAGAAAAGTGATACACTGAGCTGGAGCATGGGTAAAAAGTATAAATCTGTTAGTTTTCAGCACTTTTTAACTCGCTGTATCTGTCACAATTTGGATCAGATCAGTCTGAAATTTTCCACAACTGTTGACCTTATCAAGTATTATGGTTGCCATAGTTCAGGTTATTATCCTTCCAAGTGTCGTGTTTATAAGCAGTAAGATGCTGAGGCTGATAATGAAAGAACCTTTGCGCGTATCTCACCCTAACCAAGGGCACCTGCAAGCATCTTTAACTCTCAAGCTTGAACTAGCCCTCTGTTTGTACATTGCATACAGCAGTGGGAATACTTGTGACCAGAGTGACTGCTACTTAGAAAAATGCTTTTAATTATGACACTATGCAATTGACTTGATAGGATATGTGAGCATTATGTCCTGAAACAGCAGGTAAGAAATTGTGGTGGTACCTGGTTGGATGTTGGAGGAGCAGAGGTTTGAGCCTATTGAAACATCTTAGTATTGTTTACATTTAACATTCAGAACATGATTATATATAGGTCACAGGTCTACTGAATATTGCATTTCATTTTTAGATGTAAGAATTCAGCATATATGATATTTCAGAAGTTTTTTAGAATATTTACTTAGACTTATAGTCCATCTTCTTTAAAATTTTGATAAAGTATCAGTATTTTCACATTTCACTGAACTCTTCTCAGCGGTTGCACCCATTTATGGAATGGCCTGGAGCCTGGAATCCACCTGGAGCCATCTTTACAATCTTTTCGACACCAGACTGAAATAGTACTCTTCTTCAGACATTTTTACAACTGATTTTATAATGTTACAATTTCAGGATGTTATTTATTCTTCTTTTAGTTTTAAAATATTTTAGCTTATTGATATTTGATACCTCAGATGCATATTTCTGCTTTATTGTATGCTGTTTTTGTGTGTTTTAAATTGGGTGTTATTTTATGTGAAATGTTGTAATCTGGCTAAAGAGTCTTCAGACTTGTTATGGCGGAATAGAACTTTGAATAAATAAATAAATAATTTTGTGGAATAGCTGCCGCCACCGAGAGAACTGTCATGGTTTCTGACAGTGGCATTTACTGTTTTCTCGTCAAACATTCACTGAATACATAAAGGCAATGGGACGGCTCATATTGTGAAAAATGAACATGTGAAAAACCTTCCTAAATGTTCAGCTTATACATGTAGGAGGTTTTTCCATGCATTCTCAGTTGACCATGTGGAAGTCTAAAGGGGTGGCCGGAGAGTTCCCTGTCTTGAGTAGATCTTGGGAGTGCAGACTTAGTCCCCTCTCCAGAGCTCACTAAACATATAGAGTGCATTAAATGAAGCAGGGCCTGCTGGTTTCAACCCAAAACATTCATTCATCAAATGTCCCTTGCTCCTGGCCTGTTTCCTGCTTCTAACACTTTCTTACCTGAGTTGAAAGGACAAGTAGGACTGCATGGCTAATGGGAGCCTGTAAATTTCTCAGAGGCCTTCAGTGCTTCTATTTCATCTGTTGTGACACCAAGATTACGAGGAAATCAGCTTTCCTGGATGCATAGGGGTTGTTGTTGTTTTTTACTTGTTTTTGCTTTCTGACTGTTCACCTCTCTGAATTCTGCCTAAACATGGAACAGCATACAAATATTGCAAATAGATAATTAATGAATCCCCTTATTTGTTAAAAAAACATCATGCCTATTAAATTATAAGGTATGGGAACCACTGTGCATGAATTGGGTATAATGCTGTGCATAAATGTGACAAATAAATGCACATACTGAATCTGTTGCAGAAAGCACATCAACATATGACTTGGGTAATTCATTACAATACTTTACTTTAGGAAACTTGTAAACTTGATTAATTAGGTAACATTATCTGGGATGGTTTTTGCAAGAGCAGCATATACAGAAGTATTTTCTAAAAACATTGATTGGATGCAAAAGAACTTAAATTGAAATAGCAAAAGTAGAAATGAATTTTACATATATTGAAATCTACATTTATCTATTAATTGCCCAAACCATAAATAAGAGCTACTGTACAAGATTTTTAAAACCTCCACTGGAAAAATGAAAGCAGCAGCAGTGGCAAGAAACAGGCTAAGTTAGTTATGCCACAGAAAATGCAATTATATTACATTGCCATGCTGAACATTATTTCTGGGTTGATGAGAACTTGGTATTCATCCTACTTGTTACATCTGCATGAGGCAGAATTGGGATTTAGCCAATAAGTGTTTATTCAGGCAGCATAGACCTAGCCATATTTACTCAGAAGTAAGTCCATCTGAGCTCAATGGGATATATTCCCTAGTTGGTAATGTGTGCAGACAGATGTTTAACATTAATTCTGCTGGTCTGCCATCATTGTTGATTTATGTAATTGTGTTCAGCACCCTTTGTCCTCTGCTTTTGCCCTTTCCATTTGGTTCATTGCTCAGTTTCCAGTATCATATAATTATGGAATACCATGACTTTAAAAACAGATCCACCCTGCCCAACACTTGATTTGTTTTGGGTCCCATAACCCATCACAGATTGAAATGCACACACATGCACGCACTCACACCGTAATAGAGAAATGCTATTTCATTGTGCATTTCTCAGACTAAGGCTGCAATCCAGTGAGTTGTGCTTTTGATGCCAGTAAGCCTCCAAACTCAGGGGCTTCTGAGCATAAACTGCAAAAGAGGGAAATTGGTGGAGGGTACTCGAAGCTGCCCACCTCTCCTGCTTTTGAAGTCAGCTTGGTAGTCACTTTTGGCTATGGCCCTTTAAGTTTGGGGGGAAGGAAGATGGAGCATTGCCAGAATGTGCTGCATTATGGTGGTCCTGCATTCTTCCTACCCCCGACCTCAGGAACACCCCTTTGCCCTTCTCTGAAGTTGATTTTCTGATATTTGAGAAGCAGCCAGCACAGTCCTTTCTATGCCAGCTCTCTGTGTGTATGTGTGGGGGTGGGGTGAGGGGGGAATCTTAGCACAGGTCCTCGGTCTCTGGATCTGGGTCTTGGATCTGGAAAGCCTAGAGCTCATAGGATTTTTCAGTGAGACATGGAAATGTGTATTTTTAATAAATGTCCATTTAAAGAATACATTTCAAATGAGATTGCAAGTCAGGGAATTTGGAAGCTTTTGTTAATGTTTGGATTTTCAACAGTCTAAGCTGAAGATTTTCAAGCTGAAATATATATGAAATAGCAATTCATATATATTGCTATTTTAAAGATATTTATTTCAAGCCAATGCATGCTTATCACATGATGAGATCTGGGAGACAATAGATGATGAAAGCCCACCGCACAAAAATTCAAGGTACAGTGTCATACTAATGTGGAAATGGGATAAAAATGAAAGAAAGAAAGAAAGAAAGAAAGAAAGAAAGAAAGAAAGAAAGAAAGAAAGACAGAAAGATTTTCCATCCTCAGACCACTTCCATGTGGCACTTTCAAAGCCAGAGAAGACCCTGCTTCTCCTCCATCCTTAAAAATATTCCTATTCACCAAAGACCCAGTGGAAAAAAAAAAAACTTCATTCATATGCTCTTTTGCCACTCAGACATTTTATTATTCAGTAAAGATGTGTTTAAATTTACACTCCAGATTACAAGACTTTTAAGTGGTTAGTGAGATAAATAAGCCTGATTAGCTGAACTTGTGGTGCAATGGGCTCCCCAGAGAGGTCCGCCTGGCACCGTCATTATTTGTTTTTTGGTGCCAGGTTAAGACCTTTTTATTCCAGAGATATTTTAACAAGTTTTAATATCGTCTTTTCTATGTTTTTAACTGCAGCCAGTGTGGGTTGGGAATTTGTTTATGTTATATTTTATTTTATACTGTAAGCCGTCCTGAGGCTCTTTGGAAATAGGATGGCATATATGTATTTTAAATAAATAAATAAATGGTCAGTTCCCCTTGGAGGTGGGTGTGGATTTTTCCTCAAGTTTTTGTATTTCTGCACCCTTAGGGTTCTGCCAGCCCACTGACAGAGCTATTTTGGAGCAGCAACTAGAGACCTAAGATTGTGCTCAGTGCCAGTCCCCCAATAAAAGATCTATATCAAAGGATTATGGAAAGGACCCCTTAAAAAGCATATATGGATGCTGAAGACGTGCCAGTATCTGAACACACATTCAGTTCTTCATGTGTTTGTTGTATTTCCTGGTAGTGCCTGAATGTAATGAATGCATTCATCCCCTGTTAAGCCACAAAGGACAATTCAATTTAATGCAGCCATACCTATGAAAATTTATTTATTTATTTATTTACTATTTGAAACATTTGCTTGTCGCCCAATTTTGCCACAGCACCTCTGGGCGACTTGCAATTACAAGATAAAAGCACAGTAAAAACTCAATAAAAACCAGTAACACATTAAAAAAGAAAATAACAATAAAATACAATCAAAAATATAAAACAAAGCTCTTATGGCATTAGTTATTAAAATATTTTAAAAATATGGAATGCTTCATGAATTTGTGTATCATCCTTGTGCAGGACCATGCTAATCTTCTCTGCATCATTCCAATTTTAGTATATGTGCTGCTGAAGTGAGCGGCCCCAGGTAGAGGAACTATTACATATATTTGGCATCTGGTTGCATTTGCTCCAGTGCTCCACAGCCAACCTGTGAGAGTTCTTTCAGAGACTGAAAAGAAGCACACCAGCTAGGCTGGGATCGGGGAACAGTGTTCCTATGGAACATAAGGAATTGCCCCAAAGAGCTACAATTTGACATTTATCAGGACGGAGACAGTTGCTCATAGGAATTTGTAGGCCACTAGTGAGCAGGAAGTACAGGGAGATGCCAAATAGATATGCAAGGCCTATAGTCTGTCCATTTTTTCCTGGTTATGGCTGCATGAAATTTATCCACAAATGTTAAGTAATTGTATGATCTGATTTCTTGAGTGCCTGGAATGCCAACAGCCCCATTTCCAGAAAAAAGTTGGGCATGGCCTTGGTCGCTCATGCTTTAATGTACTCTGCATTCACTTATCTCAGAAGATAATTCAGAAACTTCCATGGTAGATCCTGTAAGTATGTTACTGTGCCATCATCAGTTACCAATTTGATACTCAAGTCACTTCAAAGTGCTGTTTTTGATCTTCTAAGCATTACATGAATTAGGATGATTTCTTAAGGACCATCTCCTTCCACATAAAACTATCCAAGCAGTAAGGTCAACTTTGGAGGCTCTGCTCATTGCCCCTACACCATCAGAAGGGTGATGGATTGTTTGGAAAACAGCCATTGGATAATTTTTTTTCTTGTAGCACCAACACTGTTCATTGGAATCTTTCTGCCATTTTAAATTGCTTGTAAATTTAATTTTTATTTAATTCAATCACAGTATGGTTCTTTGTTGTTTATAGGGTTGCTGCTTTGGGAGATTTAAAAACAAAGTCTAAATATGGAAATTAAATACTTTAAAATCACTTAAATAACACAGTTTGTATATTTCTCTGTAAAAGGAGGGGAAAGGAGGGGAGGGGTAGGGTGCGAAGAGAGTGAGTAAACAGAAATAAGCACCTCTGCCTGAAGAAAGGTAATTCTATGTTAGGACTGTGTCAACTGAATTTATTTTAATACTAAGTGTCAGCAGATAGAACACACTTTAGAACTAAAGCCTTGCACCTGAACATAAACACTCTGCTGGAGTTAGTTAAATGTTTACATCAGCCTTATTCACAAAATTGAATTTTATTTAAGTAATGGATCTTGAATGCTTTTAGCACTTACAAACCAAAACAACCTGTTAAAATGAATGTGCACTTTGCACCTTAAGCCAATTGAAGAAATGCAGGTCAATGCCTCTCATGTGATACCATGTAATCTTTAAAGACATTTTCACAGTTATGAAGGTTTGTGATATAACTGGAAAATTAGTCACAGAGAAACAAAAGTGGAGAACACATTCCTGTATGGAGTTGTATGTGAACACAGCATGTTGTAGGATTCTCTGCTACTTCCATGGGCCTGTCTGCTTGCTGGGAATGGGGTGGGTGGGTGTTTTATTTTCCTTCTTGTTCTCTAATGTGTGTACTCCCACCCCCATTCACACAATTGGGTTTGGGGGGAATAACATTAACTATGCCAGTTCCTCAGAGGCACTGTTAATCCACCTGAAACTGAGGATGCTTTGAGAATGATCAGACTTTGCATGCAGTGGATCAAAAGCTGTCCATAGAATGCCTTGTCTGGGGAAACCAGGGGCACCAAGGATGCATGCACTATTTCCCCAGCTTCATTTTTCTGCTCCATCCTACCCCCCCAACCCTCCCCCCGGTTACTTTTAATCAGTTTTTTTCCTGGAATTTTATGTAAGAATCAGTGATGAGACTTTGGCAACCATAGATACAAAGCTTAATAATTATATTGTCTTACAAAGAAAGCAGCATAGTAGTTTGGACTCTGTTATTGCAGCAATTGTACTCAATGGAAAATTCAATTAGGGGCTGGCCTGTGTTAATCCATGCTAGAAGTAGATGTACTTATTGAATACCTTGTATGGATGGGTAAGGGCTTTTTCAGGGTTTTGTTTAATAATAATAATAATAAATACTAAACAAGAATGAATATGGGTCAGGAGAGAGAACTTCATGGGGTGGTGGTGGGGGAAATAAGGGGAGAAAATGAAACTGCTAGATTCACCCATCTCTGCTCTTGGCAGAGCCCAGTCAGGATTAAAAGATGTAGAAAATGAAGGATTCTACTGCATTGCACTGAACAGATATCAGAGAACAAAGGAAAGTTCTTAGATGTTTCCTAAAGCTTTGCATCAAAGTAGATTGTTGTACAAGGAAAGGCATTAATCACAGAAGTTTGGAAAAATATTTTATACTGTACTAGACAGTTTTACAACAAAAGACAAAACCTATAACCATAAATGACACCAGCTTCACCAGGCCTTTTTTCTACCCCAGTTGTTATCCAGGCATGCTGTGAACAGGCTGTTGAAAAGTGAGAGGCAGGAAGCAGGGATAGTCCATCAGCTCAGGGCAATGCTTGTCTTGTCTTCTCTTTCATTCTGTTTCCATTCCAGCTGGTCATGATCAGAAGCCCAACAGTTTCCCCCTCCATTATAGCAACATTACAGCCAATGATTATAGGGTTGCCATAAGTTGGAGATGATGGCATGTAACAACAACAATTGAGGAACCTAACTTTCCATCTTTTCTTTCCCCTTCCCTCCTCCTTTTCCTTCCATCTCAACCTCTGAAATTATAAGCCTGAGGGAAGAAACTGTCTTGTTTTTATTAATCTGTAAGTTGTTGTGAGAGCATTTCAGACTGAAGGGTAGGGTATAAATGTTTTACATAAAAAAAACATGTTTTAATGAATAAATATCCTAAGTGTAGAAGTTTGTGCTCCTTTCTGCTGACTTTCAATAAAAGGTTTCCATCTCATCAAAGAAAACAAAACAAAAAACAAACACATTGTTTTTTCTCTGTAACTTCTCTTCCTTCTCTTATGCAGGTAATCATCTGGTTTAGACATAACTACACAGTAATATAATTCAAAGTCCCACTCTGCAATGGTTGGAATTAATATAGTTCTCCACATTTTAGCATAACATATTTTTGCTTTTAGCAGAATATACATAATCATCTCTTGATAATACAATGGCAAATTCCTTGAATACTTTAATAGATACAATAAAGCATTCACTCAAGCATCCATTTCCAATTTTACAGTCATTGTTTATCTTACCCTTAACCACTATTTTTTAACCACATCTGAAAGTAATTTCCAAGCTTTTAAAAAGAAAAACTTGAAGCATTTCATTCTAAATATATTATATATTTTGTGCAAATTCATTCACGATATGTTCCATGAGATTTAAAAAAAAAAGGAATATTGGGTTTGCCGAAACTGAGGAAGAGTTGCTCAGACATTTTCAACAGACTGTCTACATTTGTCTATTCAAGTACAAAGGACCTTCAAGTTATGCATCCATTCATTTCATTTCATGTATATACTTCCCAATAGCTGAATTTCCCTGGGAAGTATACAGCAATTCTTAACAAAGGACCATAATACAATAACACCATATAATTATTCCAAGTATAAAACTGAACATATAACACTTTACGACCAGTAATATTTAATGGACAAAGTTGTTAAAAATCCTGACCTACGTGTCTCCATCAAGCCATCAAATAATGCCCTTAAATTCTTGGCATAGAGTGCCAAAAGGAGGTCAGAGTTGACTCCAGGTGGGCATCTGTAGGGAGATCATTCCACAGTCAAGCAGACACCACCAACATGTTCTTCCTTCTTGCCACCATTTAGGTAGCACTCAGAAGTCCTCAGATGTTGATATTAGTGTCCAGGTAGATTGCAATTAGGAGAAGTGCTTTCCTAAATCTTGAAATAATCAGCCTTTGGTACATATTATAGTCTGTCTGAGCTGTAATATAGTGTCCAAGACTTGGACAAAAACATATAGCATAATCCTACACATATATATTATCAGAAATTGTACTGAGTTCAATGTTTGTTCCTCCAGGAAAAAACTGCAGCCTTAAAGACAGACATTTAAATGCATAGAAAGCCCCCTTCAAATAATGACAATGACAAAACTGACCTTAAAAGTTTGTTTCAGGTATTTGTAGGAGGGTGAAAATAATAATAATAATAGTAAAAAGGAAATTATCCAAGGCATATTGAAGAGGTATAAAGCCTGCTTTCTGAACCAAATGTTGTTCTTGGCCTATTACTGGCAGCTTATCAGTTTAACTTGATAGAAGAAAAATGGAAATTGATGAGAAAAGGCTATTAGTTCATGGTTCAAATAGGGCAAATGATAAAAAAATAAGTTGGGAAATATCTCTAGAACTGTAGTGTTAACAGAATATCAGCAAACAGATAGGCAGAAGAGTGTTATCCAATGTAAATCAGTACTTGAAAAAACTAGGTCATGCTTTTGTAAACAGTCAGCCTATACTTCAAATAAGCACAGAGTGAGCCCAGATGTGGTAGTCAGCATCACTGAATTAACAAAAGTGCTACAAATGTCAACTAGGGTGATCTCACTGTGGTATAAATCACCCATCTTTCTTTTAGAAGTGACATATGGATATGTGGCAACATTTGGATCATTTGTTATGAACTGAATAATGCAGGCCAGCAAATAATGGCATTGGTTTCAACACAGATCCCGTGAAATCAAAATGTTTTACTTAAGAACCAAATAAACCAAAATAGTTTAAATAAATAAAAATAAATCTCTGCTTGAATTTAGCTCTCAGAATTTTGCAGTGTATGTGAAGGGAAAACACATTTCAAGTACAGCGAAATGCAATCCAATCTCATTCAAAGTGGGTCTCAAAAGTCTTCATTACACCTAACTTGGATTGAACATCACTGTAAAGCCAGGCTCCTGAAACCTCTAAATAAAGTTTGGGTGCTCTATACATCCACCTCACTGCATGATTTATTTATCTTTAGGCAAGTCAACAAATGTTATACAAAGGGTCCAGTTCATATCCTGAAGATCTCAGTATATATGAAGGTCCTCAATATTACCATACATGGGTGGCATAGCTAGTTTGTCATCATCAGAAAGTAGTTTTCATTATTCCTAGTATCCTAGATAGAAAATTAAGGGAACATTAAAATAAAGGCTAGTCATAAGGCTTACCAGAATGTCCTTATTAACAGAGGAGTCTTGCATGCATTCATTTCTTGGGCTAAGCCACAGATATCAGACTTCGAGCAGTGGCAGCCACCTTGACAAATGTCCATGTTACCTAACAGATGCTTAGATCATGCTTTCAGAACCTTTTAGCTTTTGATATTCATGTCATAGTGTCACTGCAGTTCCTTGGAATAGAATTCCAAGTCTAAACTGCCTTCTTTTCTTTTCTTTTCTTTTCTTTTCTTTTCTTTTCTTTTCTGCAACACATTTTACTGATGCATTCGAGCAAGGCAATTTTGGAACTTTATAATGATGTTACTTGAATTTTAGTTGTCTGGAAGACAAGAGTTCACTCTTCAGGGCTGCTGAACTGACATCTCCCCACTAGCAAACCCAAGCAATTTAAAGAAAAATGACAAATCATTATAAAAGAACCAGATTTTTAAAAAATCACTGACAATCTATAACGCTATGCATATTTAAATAAACATATAACTGGCTGTGCAATTTCTGGAACTATCGTTTCATAGATTTTTATCCCAGGTTAGGTCTTTCTGTGAGTGAAAAAGAGAAAAAAAGGGGGGGTAGTGTTATTCTTTTTGGTGATGCTAACTAGTTCTATAGTTGGAGACACAACTCTGATTAGCATATTCCCATTGCATCATAATGCTGTCTTGAGTTAGTTTCTTTATGCAAATAGTAGAATGCATCTTCTTCTTATTCAAGTCCATTAGGTTTTTTTAAAATTCAAATATGTCCTCATCCACAATGACTAGATTTGTACTGCTGGTCACATATGTCACTGCAGTGATGATAAACTATTTGAATACTGTTTTACTTCCAACAACCATTGCTGCCTGGGTTTGAACAACATGGCAGACCATAGCAACACCCCTCCAGGGGTTAGGTATTCAACATGGCTACTGGCAGGCCCTAAAACACACCTTGGTTTCATGTGAACCAGCACACTATCATTATAATATAGCATCCAATATTGTAGTTGATGAGGTTTTTTTTCAAGATTAACAGTCCCACTCTCATCATCTTTTTCAAACACCCTAACTAGCCATCAGGTATTAAACTGCCCTTCTAATCTCATTCACTCATTGAATTACTAAAGGAATATGCAACAACCCTTGAAACCAGAAACAGTGAAACAAAAACCTGGGTGTCATATTCCAGGAGAAAAGTTTTCACTATACAGTAGGGCTCATGTATCTGCTGGGAATAGGTTCTAAATTTGCCAGCAAATGAAACTGCAGGACCCCACAGAAGTGGAAAATCCATGGGAATCTCAAGAAAAAAACCACTATTATCTCTAGGGACTGCTGGGGGATGCTATACTCTTAGATTCAGCACTAGCCTGGCTCACTCACCTGTTTTGTATCTCAGTGGATATGGGAACTCTAGAAGTATTCACAGTTTCTTTTTCTAGCTAAGTTTTTCCCAGTATAAGAAGACCTTTGAAACCTGAAATAGCAAAGCAAAAATTGGGGAGTTGTCTTATACACCTGACATATGACAAACATCCGAAAAACAGCCCAATATATTGGTCTCATCTTCTATACAAGTTCCCTTATATGTCAGTATATATGGTAAATCATTTGCAACCTTGAACTAATATATTCTTGGTTTCCAAGCCAGAAGCTATTAATGATTCATACTTTTGATGTATACAGAGTCCTACTTATGCATGTATATCCTTGTATCAAAGGAATTGTTATTTTTGTTGTTGCCATTTATTCTTGTAATTGGTGCTCTCATAATTAAATGGCTCACATGATTCATTATTTTCTTTCAAGAATGGATCTTTGTCTTAAGGTGCATTTCTATACATGTTTAGATACCAAGAAGTCATTGAATAACCATCATGCTGCAGCCAATAATGCAGGGTAGGGAATGCTGGATGTTTTTCTGCCAAAATTTACATAGGATTGGGTCCTTAGTTTTTCTATTTGCCCCACATAGATTTAGATTGATTGTATTACGGTAAATCCTGAAAAAATAAATAAATAATAAGTGCATGCACGTGATTTATTTGTAAGTGATTCATTCCTAAGTTCAGAAATTTTTTGAGATATTTTAAGTTGATTAATATTATCTTTCCTTTGCCTCTTTGCACAGATGAGAAAAGGTTGGCTTTCCTATTCATGGTAAAAAAGAAATAGCTTATCCTTTAGAGGACACTTAGAATTGAAGCAGTTTTTCATTTATTAATTTTAAGAGGGCTCTAGTGGGTTATTTTACAATGTATAATTTAAATGTGGAGGTAATGTACTCTTTTAACCTTTCCTTTATTTTTAACAATTTAGTTTTGAAATCATGGCATGCGGCACTGCTCCATTTCATCTGCTGCCAATTCTTTATAATTTAGGATCTGCTTTTTATGTAATGCAACATAGGAAACTGTCTTGCACAGAGTCAACCCATTTGGGCTGACGCATCTGTCTACTCCATTATTGTTTAAACTGAATGGTACTGTCTTTTCCAGGCACAAGGCAGCACTTTTTCCATTCCTATCTGGAGATGCTGGGATTGATTTAAGGACCTTCTGTCATGAGCCAAGGACACTGGAAGAAATTTTGCAATGTGGAGTCCTCTAATGGGAGGAGTTAGGGTCTAGTTTCTGATTTGTGGAGGGTACAGCCTATTTCTGCATTTTGTGTACCTCGTACTGATCTAGATGAACCTACACCTTTGTCCTACTTATCCTCAGGCTTAGAGAAACTTAAACCTCAGCAGATAAAATAAGCAACATTTTCCAGTCATGCTTATTCTAAACAAATTGCATAATTTACCCAGACAGCCTCACAAAAACAATCAGGTACTTTGAGTCTCATGAGAAGTGGCTTCTTGTGCTGTTAGGATCACTGATAAAGCAGGCAAGATGCATAAATTCATAACTGTTCTCATCTGGAAATTCATGTCAGATTAAAAACAGCCTAATCCATTTAAAAAGTGCACAGGAAGCTTCAGTCTTCCAGTGGCTAATCAGTAGAAACCAAATATGTCTCTTCTGTCGTGAGCTAGGCTTCCCCTTACCACTTCCAAAGCAATGGACAATTATTTAGCAGAAGTTTATTTTCCAATGGACTTCCAGCAAGAACAACCAACCAACCAAGAATGAGTATCTGAGCATGCACAGAGTGGTTCATTGAACCTTATCTTGCAACTACATCTGAACATTCTCCTTCTGAGTACCCCTGGGCCCTTTTCCCCATGGGATGGCCTTTTTGAAGATGGGCAAGCATCTTCAATGTCCATTACATTTCTAGGAAATTGGCCTACAATATGTCTTGGGCTCAAGAGTTGTGACAGACTCAACAGGCTGAAGGATTTATTCTCCCACAGCACCCTAACCCTAACCTTGCAGTTGTATATTATGACTGTTTTCAACATTTGCCGGAACATCTCGGGAGAATGCCCTTGAGATTTCACTTCTCCCATTTCAACATCTGAGAATTCTGGTTTCCATGTCCCCTCATCATTTGATGAGACTTTATCTGCCTGCCTGTGGAATACATGCCAAGAATAACAGCCTCTTTCCTTCCCTCCAAAAGAGCTTAGGCCTGGAAGAAAATAGCCATGATAGATGGAAGAGGAGTCTGTGCCCAGTGTTGGCCCATGTTGATTTTAAAACTTTTTTTCAAAGAGTGCAGTTCTGTAAAAGCACTTCAGCTGCTACCACCACCACCACCAACCTTCTTCCCCATTGCTTATAAGACTGCTCCTAATGTGTACAAAGCTGGATTAAAGAGCAAGACAATGATGGTGATGCACCTGCCCATCTGGCAACAGTAGTAAAGAGTTTTTGCTCGTGTTATTCTGGGTGGATGGTGATAGCAGAAAAAAGCCTAGAAGAATAAGATAAGCATTGCTACTTCTTCATGTTGCTTGTTGCTTAATACAACCCTGTCTAATCATAATACCAGAGGAAGTGTCTCAAGGAAGCTACTGGGTTCATTCAAAAGATTGGATATGGGTTGAGTGTGGGTTACTAATCAACTAAGAGTTGTTATTGAAATATGGATTGTCATGTTGTCTGAACCCAGTTTAGATAACAAACTGTGGTGAGCAATCCACAGTTCACAATCCAACATCATTCTTTTCATGGATTCTTCATGGTTAACAAGCCAAGCATGATATATTACATTTCACAAACACATGGATCAATGACAACGAACACTTAAGTCAAACATAATGATTGAATAAGGCTGGAATCAGTGGCAATGGCCAGCCAACAACAGAGAAGAACAAAGGTCTGTGCTATTGAGGACTCTCTGGTCCATTTAAGTTTTCCTTTCAAGTTTAAATATAGGTTTTAAATTTAAGTTCTCTCTTTCTTTCCCAGCACACAGTAGAGATCTAAAAAGGAAAGACAGACAGACAGACAGAAAATTAAATGTGTTGTTAGGCTCACCATAACTGTTCCCATTTTTCTGCTGCCATCCAACTTGCCATTGTAAGCAGCTCTCCTTCATTCTTCTTCAACAGATGCTAATAAGCCTTTAAAAGCACTTTTCTTTTATTAAAACTTAGCAGGTTACAAAACAGTAACAAGCACCTGTCAATATAAAAAGGTGACACTTATATACTTCCTCACCCCCTTTCAGTAAAACCATCTTCAGGATTGTTCCTGTTGTTTGAAAAAAAATATGGTGGAAATGCCAGACACTCTGTAATTGGTCCAGTTCCTTCACCTGCCACCTCCTGATAGAGCTAAGGATCTCATTTTTCATTGCATCCTCTCCCAACTGAGAAATGTCTCTCTCCTTTCTAAGGCAGGGTGGTTCTTTACTAGGTAACCTTGAAACTGTCGAGTCATCTGCCCTTCTGTCCCTTTCTCAGAGTCAGATGAAACTATCTGAGTGGACTGCAGTGTGCAGGAGCTGGGTTTCCTCTCTACACTTCCCCAGGAAGCATATGTGATGGGTCCTCCATCAGCCAGTTTCTGCTAAACCAATCTGTATGGAAGGAAGAGTGACACAAACACATGAGAAGAATTTGGATTTTGTACAGTCCTCCCCCACATCTTAGGTCCTCCTGACTGAGATACTTGAAGTGGGTTGTGATTTAGATAAGGGAAAGTGACAGCAGAGGATTCAATGTAAGTTCCCTGGTCTTGAAAGTAGTCACGATGGGACTAATTAGTATAATGAAAATTTTCATTCTATGTATTGTAGTAGTGAATATCTCCATCGTTAGGATTACAACCTGAATGTTTGCTCTAATGAAGCTGCAGACATGATAGAGGATGCAGTTATAATGGCCTAATATAAAGAGTAACAGAAGAATTGAATATGTTCACAAATCAAATTGGTAACTTTTTCTTATCATATAATACAGAAATCAGAAACACTTTCATCCCTAAACAGCCAAAACAAAGCCAACAAATATTTGCAAAGAGCATCCTTGTACTTGCATGAATGGATGGATGATCAGATTTAAGCCAAAGTGATACAAAATGAGAACCAGCTGCTGAGAAGTATCATGCAAGTGTTAACTACAATATACATACACAATAGGAATCAGGTCTGCATGATTCTATGCAGATTACAGGGTAAGATGTCATTGAGGAGTCAAACAAAGGAGATTAAAGCATGGGAAATTTAAGATAAGGAAATTGCATGCACTTGCAAACGGAGGTGGTGAAGCTAAGCTCTCAGTCAAGAAAAGTGAAAGCAAACCATGAAATGGAAATCTATGATTATTTTTGAGCATGACAGGAAATGAAATCAAATGGCTGTACAGTGAATAGCACTGTAAGAGAATGGAAAGTTACACACAAAGCAAAAAAAAATGCTATCCTGAAAAAAGAGAACATTAGGAAATCAAGCTTTCAAACCTAATGGATAAATAGATGAAGAGAATGTGTTCACAGGATATGTCTAGAAATAGAAATGTAGCTAATGAGCAAGGCATTAAGGGGTTGTATTTTCCTCATTAACTAAGTTTTTTTTTTGGGGGGGGTGATTTTATACATCCAACAGTTCTTAGGCAAGCTTCACCTAGTACACTAGCAGAATTCCCCAGAAGTATGCCATTTTATCACTGGCATTCATTATTTTCCTTTAAAAAAGATTTAGGAAAAGGAAGCTATGATTCTTACAATGGTATTCATTAACTAGAGAGGAAAAGAGAAAGGGAGGGAGATGCATATATTAGAGATACGTACATACAAATTTTGTGATATATTAATGAAAGTAATGTAAGTGTGCCCTATATTAGGAAAATGACTTGCAGAAATGTGTCTATCAGGCAAATGGCATTCAGAAATGCATGTATTAACAGGAATGTGCATAAATGTTTATGAATGTTCATGTAACCTTAACAAGTAGTATCAAGGACTGGATGAACAAAGTTAAAGATTAAGAAAGTTTTCAAAGTTAGATTAAGTTAGATTAAACTTTTATTAAGATTTCAAAGTTAAGATTAGAAAGGATGAGAACCTGAGAAAACCTGAGTCTTTCCACTCCTACTCTGTTTTCTGAGTCCTGCATGGCAGGATCCTATGAAGCTGACCTACCCCAATCTTCCAAGTAACATGCGTGGAGCCCAATGATGCTGGGACCATTCAGCATCAAGACTTCTAAGCTGAAGCAGAACAGTCAACCTGCTTTGACAGATGACATTAAATCTAAATTTGCCATTTGGAAATACACCTGAGTTGATTTAGTGCATGAATTCTCTTAAAATGTTGTGCCTGAATTAAAGGAAAAAGGTCTGAAAGGAAAAAGCATGGTTTTATTTAGAATATCTGTGTGCATTGAAGCAGGTTAAGGTTACACAATGTGGAATACCAAATACAACTTGGCATACTGGCCATGACCTTTGCCTCACCAGTTCTATTTCTGCATACCAGAACCTCTGAGATCACCACCTCTCCTGGGTCCTCCTTCAAATTTCTTTTTATTACATTTGTTTGCATACTTATTTCACATATATTTCACATTTTTCTTCCTGATTTTGCCCTGCATTCTTTAGCTTCTCTAAGTAATCCATTGTTTATATGTTCTAAACCTTTGGGGTGTGATGAATATCAAAGCCCTACAGACTGGCCAGTTACATTCTTATGGAAGTTTGAATGCAGGTTACATTTTTGGGCTCTTCGCTAAGTCACTGTATGAAACATAAATCTGTAGAAAGTCAAAATTAGAAACAGACCATCAATCTTCTGCATCCACATAGTTGCAAGTAAGCCTTCTTACATGGAAAATGTATTTTAATCCCTTTTGTCAGTTCCAGAATTCGTCATACTGGACTAGCTCAAACATCCTGGCATTTTACATTTGGTAGAGGGAAGAAACTCTTAAACTTTACAGATAACTCCTATCTATCCATTTGTCATTTCTTTCACTACTTTAAGGTCAGAATAAAAATTAAACTTGATTTGCTCACCTGTTACCTTCATAAACCATTCAGTACACTACTTTGAAAATATTCTGTGGCTTTTGAGGAGTCCCAAGAAAGCTATAAAAAAATAACCTATTCCATTTGTGTTCTGCCTCCGTGATAGCAACTGTTTCATCTTAATGGCTCTTTCTACCATTATCTTTCTCTGTGTGCTCTATTGACCCACTGAAAATGCAACACAATTATGAAGCTTCAAAGCTATTTTATTCTCATGGGATTTGTAAGCCTAAAGAAAGTGTCACCAGACAAGCAATACGAAAGATTGGTGGCATATGGGCACATCTGCTGTTGTTGCTTTTAATCCTCCATTTTGCAATAACCAATAGTTCATGCCATGCTAAACACAATATCTTAAAGAGCAAGATAATAGCAGGGTTGCTGTGAAATTGCTGAAGTGAGTTTTCTCTTGCAAATGGCTCTTATATACCATGTCCACATAAGATAAATAATTGTTTGCTATGGATAGAAATTTCCTGGAACAAAAGATTCATATCCATTGCCAATGATATACAGGTACAGAATTCCATAATTCGTCATTACAATCAGTTCCTTGTGGAGGTTGTAATGTCATTTAATTACACAAAAAGCTAAGATAAATCTGAGTGATACCTACCTAGAGCAAGTGAATTCTCTTCATTCTGTGTTTGAGATATAGAACTCAATAGTGATTTTTGAACCAGAGATCTGTAGAGAATTACTATTTGTTACAAAGTGCTATCTTACCTGTAGTGATACTCAGTTTCTTGTCACTGATGTTTCCTTTTCCTGCTACCACCTTATATTTCAGGAGTCCATTGTGCAGTCATAGGAATGTAAGAAGCTGAAGTTCAAGATGAACAGTTACCGACTACACTATTGGATAACTGTCTGAGGGAACCACAGAAGTTTGATTGGTGTGTCACACTGTAAAAAAAATTGTACATTGTGTTCTGAGTATCATGAGATGTTTCACAGAAATCTGAATAGAAAATAATGTGGTATCTGAAAGATAATGTAGCCTAGAGATTAAGAAAAAGATCTAGAGATCTAGAAAGTCACTAGTACAAATTTCACCTCAGTTAACAGTTAACTGAACTACTGGTCTACCTTATAGGAATGTGAAATGTGATTGGGAGCGTGTCCAAAATGCCTGTTTAATTAGTTCATGATTTATATATCAGCACAAAGTAAATTGAAACTGCTCAGTAAATATAATTGAAAAATAATTCTGCAATGTTTTTGAGTGACTTAATTCCAGTAAAGTGAGATGAATGTCTCTGATATGCAAATACAATAACCCATGCTTTCTAGAATATCCATGTATGTAATATCCACTTAATAACCTTTCATTGTTACCATTACATTGGATTTATACCCTGTCTTTGACACAAGGTTGTACCACACTTGCTCACACACCTCTCTAGATATCATACTTTTGCAACCATCTCCTATACACCCCTCACTTTCTTGCATTGATCTGAGTATGTGCATAGATGGAATTACTTCAGTGGTAAACTCCATGTTCCCAGCCTACATACATAGACATATGTATAGACATACAGACATCTGAACTCAGATGCGAAGGTTAATTTTATAGAGTGTGTGGATGCTGCTGCCATGATTGCAACCCCCTTTCTCTCCTGGACACCTCATGAATACCTGCATGAGGCTATTATATGTGTGTGTGTGTGTGTGCGCATGCATACACACACGCACGCTCACTCGCTCTCTCCATTTTTTTGCCAGTGGGATTTAGAGCCCATGCTGGCTTGATGAAAACACCATTAGCACAATTCTTACATTATTAACCTTGACAAATTCCATTCAAACACATCAGAAAACTTTTTAAGGTAAAGAACAGAAATACCATGGCATCCATTGTGAATGCTTCAGATTGAGCAGAAAGCTCCAAAGATGAGAATGTCTGCTTGCTGTCTGTGGTGTATACAGTCAAGAACTTATGTCCTTTACTACTGGAAATCATGAGAGCATTGCTACTACTGTAACAATCAATTCTGAAACTACCTCATAGCACTAGCTATAATTGACAATAAATATTTTGTAATGATCAGAACCTGATGGCTCTGCCTCCCTTACCAGGGGTGAGACACATCAAAGGATCAAAGGAAAGTAGGCTCAGACTGTCACACTGACTTCTTTGTTCAAATATGGTAAAATATCATCAGCTTTGGATAATACAGTATCTGATGCCAGTGTTTGACCACCTTTAAAGCCAGTTTAAGTGTAAAATGACTGTCTAGTCAATACAGGGTTTGGGCTGCTTCAGGTTTTTCATCTGTGTGAATTGGCCTAACTCTCATGTTCTAGACTAATACATAAGTTAAAATATAGATATTCACCATTTTTGCATTACCCAATGTTCCAGTATAGTTTTTACCTCTTTCTCTATTTCTTTTTCTGTATACATATTCTAAGAAATAAATACCTTGAGAGAAAATTCTATTTTGGTGGGCAGGATCTAACTGTGTAGTCTCTTTGTCAAACAGTTGTGCATTACACTAGTGAAACATGTGCAGCTGATAGCACATTACTTTTACGCAACTAGTTGCATAAGCATAATGGGCAACCATTTACACACCTGAATGATTCAGTGGACTTGCATTTTCAGAATGACACTGTTGGATACTGCCCAAAGGGTTTTTTCTCTTTTGGTTCAGATTATGCAAAATGGCAGATTGATATGGGCATGGGACAGAATTATCTTATAGCTGAACACGTGTGATATGTATCTTATATACAGTGGTCCATCTATCACTATTAGAATCGGTATAAGCAAAAGGCACTGGGCAATACAAACCCATACCTGTCCTTATCAGCCAGGTTTTGCATCTCTTCCCATAGCATAGTGACACATTATTTTGAACAGATAGAAATTCTCTTTATTGATGCATGGCTATTTCTTACTACAAAAGCCTGCTGTGAAGTTGTCTGCATCCCCATGTAATCAGAACAGGGAAGAAGGAGAACCTGCAGGAAATCTTCTTTCTCTTTATACAGCAGCCACTTTCAGCTCTGGATGGAAAAACTGTCTGGAATGAAGGTGGGGAAAGAACTGTACTGCTGCTTTGATCCTGCACACATACACAGATACAAAGCATTACAAGAAGACTATGCATAAAACTGAATTACTTTATGATAATTAATTGAGGTAGTGTTTTCAATCAAGAAAATGTATTACATGAATACAGAGAATAGGTTAACCTTTCAGTTTAGATAAACCTGATAGTTTAACCTCAGGGTTATCCAGATAGCAATTTAGAAGTGTTTAAGGTTCTTAAACTTTCTGTGCGTGTGTGTGTGTCTATATCTTCCTTCATCTGTTTGCCCTGGCCAAGATGGTCTAGCATTTCAAAAGCTCCCCTTCATCTTCTCATTTTATTTACATAGCATGGTCAACACAATATTGCATCCATTGCCTTTTTAGCTATCTTTCAAAAATCCATCTATTGCCTTTTTAGCTTTCTTTCCTAGATGCACTGGCAGTATAAATTGAAGTTTAAAAATAATCATAACAAGGAGCTGAGGCTAAATAATTTGCCTCATTTCACAACTGTTGTGTCAAAAATTGCTTCTCATTATCAGTGACTTCTTGTCACAGATTACAGGCATTATTTTTATGTTGCTCTTCTTGGTGCTTTTTCTCGATGATTTGATCAAATTGCATCAGGAATTATTCAATCTGCAATGGCTTCCATACATTTTTGAGTCTAATTTGAAGTGCTGGTATGAACTCTTAAAATTTCAAACAGCCCAGGATCCCATAACAGGAAGGATCCCCTTTTCCCATGTAGACCTACTGCATCTTAAAATCATCTCCAGAAGCACTTTCTGGGTGCTTCCACTGAATGCTGTGTGGTTGGTGGCTGTAAGAGAAAGGATCTTTTCAGTGATGATACTCCAGTTGTGAAAAGTCCTTCTTAGAAACACTTTCCTGGGACCTGTATTGTGGTCTTGTGGACATGTGATAACAAGATTTTTTTTAATATCCCAAGAACTCTAAATCATACATTATTTTAATGCACTTTAGATCTTTTACACTATTATACTGGTTTTGTGCTGTTACTGCTTTTATTCTATTCTATTTGTATATGTATCTGTATCTGTATTTACTGCAATTGTAAACCACTCAGAGAGCCCTGTGGGGTAATGTGGCACTAAAGAAATGTATTAAATCAATTAATAAAATGTGTATCCTCTTTGTATAACTATCAACTTTGGGCAGTATATACAGCAAATACCATAAAAAGATGCATTTCTTCTTGGTCTTGATTATCTTTCATCTCATTTGTTCTTGCTGCAATTTCCACAGAAAACTCAAAATGTTGATGCTTATCTTTCAAAGTCTCCATGGCTTGGTAGTCAGGTAGGTGAAGCTGCACTTTTTCCCATGCTTTGACATAAATACATGGGGAACCAGTAATCCTGGGAGGCTGTCTTCCATATTCTTTCACTATCTGAGGTAATGTGGATGTTGATCAGACAGAGACTATTCACAGCCAAGCTCCATGTTACTTTGACTCTGTGACATTCACTTCTCTTTCCTTTTCCTTACTCAACTATAAATAAATATATCTGCTCTGGACTGGGGCTGTCAAATAGGGCTGAGGGCATTAACATTTTTATCTCCTTTATTTTTAAGTCTTCCTGATTTGGATCACTGCAGTAATAAATCAACATAGAGTTAAGCATAGGTAATTCAATATGATGATCTGCATGGTTTTGTTGATGCTGTTACAGCTCTTTTACAGCTCTTTTAACTTCCTCAAACAAACTCCTCCAGCTATTTAGGGAATAAATTAAGCATGGACTATAATATCATACCCTGATATTGGCACTCCTGGTCACCCTGACCCAAATGCCATATGCACAGCTGAATGCATCAGTGGAAGCCCTGTGTGTTTAGAGCTATATGAACACTCATCTACTTCTGAAAGATGGATTCTTCCTTGGAATGAAAGGCTCATCTGATTCAACATGCCAACATAGCAGAATATACGAGGTCACTCAGCACTGACAAATATACAAAATATGGGGCACTGATATGCAATGCAGCAAATACTGCTGATTTGGAATGGGGCAGGCCATCCATTTGTTTGATCTGATCTAGGATCTGCTTTCCATGTCAACTCATGGAAGGTAATTCTTCTTGCAGATCCCCTCTCCCTCTCAGAATCCCAGTTCACCCTGTTTACTGGGGCACCTGAAATTTTGTGTAGTATTGGTGAATGGAAGAGGGGTTGCCATTGGGAGGAAGGACGAAGTTCTCTTCCACCAGTTGCATATGACTAAATCTGGATTCAAGGTAGCATGAAAAGGGACACGTGCTGTACACAAATGAGCAGTACTAACACTTTATGTGCCTATATCCTTGGTTTCATCCTGATTACATTACACACTTTACCAGGAAGCTCAACACCCTTAGGTTCCACACTGATATTTGACTTGCATCAAATAACATTGTAGGGAATTAATCTTGGCATGAGCCTGCCAGCTGCACTATCTGAGAGAGAGAGAGAGGGAGAGGGAGAGGGAGAGGGAGAGGGAGAGGGAGAGGGAGAGGGTTCCATTTACCTCTGTGATACTAGTGAAAGACTCATTTTTGTGAACATTTATATGTTTGCTAAAAAACAAACAAGCATGAAATTATGACATATTTCAGTCCCCAATTAAGCTGTTTATAGCTTAGTTTTGTTGCTTCAGTGGTGATAGTGACAAAAACCTGTTGGTAGGCATACCAAATGCAAATTTATGTTGTTGTTACCACCACTCCTGATGCTTTTGGTATCAGAATAGTTAAATTTAAAAATGTACCTTCCTAGCACCATTACTAAAGTAATTCATTTTAATATACAATTTCAATGACTTCCAGCACTCAAGTGTCAGTGAAATGGTTCCACATATTCACCAAATATACACTGTGAAATGGCTGTGAAATTCAGCCAGCTATTTCAGTTCATCCTTTGTCCTAACCAAACAATATAGAAGAATATGCACTTCTTTCTGTTTAATATCTTAATTTTCACCAGTCTTTCCCGAAAATATGTGGGAAAGTAGGAATATACTCAGACATTGCAAAGTTGGTTTAGGAATAAGCGTTCATGGCTATTTTGAATAAAATGAATTGGACAGTAAAGTCAGAACCCTGGGTGCCTTACAGAAGCATGAATGTCAAAAATAATTACCTTTCTCATATACCTTCCAAATGATGATCCATTTGTTCATGGATAGATTAAACATGGAATACAAAGACACAGATAATAGACTTTGCCAATAATGACCTGGCAACCTGACTGCACATGAATAGGATCTCACATTAATATATGAAAAATGTACCTGTCAGAAGTTGTTTTACATGAATTTGACATCAACCTTTTCTAAAAGCATTTTGATTGATAAGGCAGCCTTGAAATACAAAAATAAAAAGAAATGTAATGCTCAGTATCTTTGTACATATTGTAGTTGCCTCTTGGGTTCCTTATAACTTTTTCTTCATCGTAACTTTCTTTGCAGTTTAAAAGTGGGGAAAAAGGAAATGTCTGGATTTGGCTTGCCTATTTGTGATGGGAATTAATATGCCACCAGGGGGCAGTGATACCTGGAAAAAACTGGAAACTAAAGAATGTTATTGTTTCATAGGAATTCTACCCAAACTTCACTACAGGTTAATATGAATAGAGGGTACAATAAAGAAATACACACTGTGGCCTTTCTGTTCAGGGATAAAATTGAAAAAGCAAGATAAATTCCAAGTCTTTTCTAAATTACTCAAGGACTAGGATGTCCATGATCAGAGACTGCAATTAACAATTTTATATTAGGGAAAGAGGCTTGCAAAATGCGTAGTTTAGGGATAGATTGTACAAATATAAGTATATTAGAAAAATTGCAGATAGATTTCCTTGCTATCTTTATGAAAAACTCACAGAAATTTGAGTCACAGAACGATGAAGAAATTTGTTGAAACATTTGCCACTGAATACATACAAAATTGAAATGGACTGAATACATACTGATGCATACATTTCTACCAGTAGTATTTTTGTGTTTTTGACTTCTTACTGTTGGTGCTAGCATTGTGAATAGTAAATTCCCTTCCCTAAACTACCAACTGCAACAAAAAATGTGTGATTCCATTACATTTTTGACAATAAAATCCTATGGCTATCTACTCAAAGAAAGTCACACTGACTTCTCTGAGACTTCTTATGAGAAAGTGGGTATAGATACCTCTCATGAGCTATGCAAGATGCTGGGTCCATACCTGGTTTAGTCTTTAGTATCTTTGAACAGATGGTCTCTGAAATTCATACTAGTAGATTTGTTTTGTTTCATTTGATTTCTGTTCTGGATTTGTTTTTAATTCAAGTGTATTCCAAAGATGTGTGAGTGTATATGAACGCATATAGATTCCCCTCCCCACCACACAAACATCCATGTTTTATGACAGTGGAACCAAAATACAGTACATGGAGATGAAACTAAATATAAATATCCCCAAGCATAAATCAGTAACATGTCCTTTGTTGATTTGGCTCTGGCTCTGGTGGCTTCACAGAGAAGCCTTTGTCTTCAGAAATATCAGAAATACCAAAAATTCTGCTTTGGCTTCTGACTGTTTCTAAATCCACTGCTCATTCCTAACATGCACCACTGTGCTTTTGTCCTTCCATTGCTTCAGGATAGGTTATCTTTCCCAAAAATGAAACAAAAGCTACAGTTCTCATTGAGGTTATCATAGATGGCTGATAAATCGGTGGTCCCTTACTTAGCTGTTTCTTCCTTATGTTTCTCATCTATGAATGCTTCAGGAAAGAAGAGGAGCAGGCAGCCACAAGTTTTCAGGAGCTATATTCAGGCAGCCCAAGTTCTATATGTATTTGACTAGGACCATTTATATACTTGGGGTAATACAAAGAACAGTACCTTTAGGAAATTATTCAATTAAAATAGAATTTCCAACCCTTTAAGAAAGACTACCTGATCAAGTGGGCACATTTTACAAGAAACAGTCTTTGTGTAAACTTCTACACAACAAATTTTAATCCTTTGATTGAACCTTATTCCTTGACTTCTTCTAAAGACATTGGATTTCCATAAACTGTATCTGTGAGATGGTGATTGCTCAACAGGTCACTTACCAGTTTAAGGCTAACACTTGATTTAGGAAGTGACTCTCCAGTAAAGAATGGTAGGCAATGTGTTTCACTTATTGGACTTAATTCACAGTTCAAGGAGACCCAATTAAATCATTGGGACCTAAATTAGTTCTAACTTCAATCATTTTGATTTCAATGAATCATAGTATGCCTGAGTCTGAATCTTAATCCAGTACTCTTAACCCTGATCCTGAATCTTAACCCAGTAACCCAGACCTTTTTATTCCAGCAATATTTTAATAAGTGTCTTTTCTATGTTTTTAACTGCAGTCAGTGTGGGTTGGGAATTTATTTATGTTATATTTTATGTAAGCCGTCCTGAGGCTTTTGCAACAGGACGGCATATAAATATCTCAAATAAATAAATACTCCAAATGTCAGAAGAATCTGTGTGCCTTGAATGGACAATGTTTATGTACCATATTTATGATGCATCCCGATACAGGACCCAATAGAGTCAATTAAAAAGGGATTCCTAAGGGGAAGGGGGATTGGTCGTGCACAGGATAATTATGTATGAAGAATTATCTTTGTAAACTCTTATACAAAATGATCTGATCTGTACTTCTCTGATTAATTGCAGATCAGAACTGACCCAACGGACTGTATGCTTCTTGACATGTTGCAGACCAGTTCTGAATTTCAACAAATCAAAATATGTGTTACATGTGCATTCAAATACTATTTAAAAAGTTATTAGAATACATGTTGTGAGAGGATTTAAAATATTCAATGTAGAATAAAATAATGTAGAAATTGAATGGAACATAATCATGATTTAAAATATGCAAAAGCACCACGGGCTGAAAATATGTCTATCCGTCCCTAGAATTACCATGTTCATGATGCTTGTTGATAGAAAGTATGATTAGGGAACTTGCTTCAGACAGATAGTTGGTTTTGAAAATAAAAAGAATGTCCATATTCAAAATAAAAGACACATGACATACAAATCAGAATGTATCCAACCTTATTATTTATTTATTCAATCTGTAAATGATATCCTATCTTTCCCACATTCAGAGAAACTGACAATAGTATAAAAGTTTAAGTCAATTAAAGGATGGTGTTTGGAGAATACTTTTGCCTGATTGCTTTCAACTGCACAAGAAAGGTTGGCAGGAGGTTGAGCTCTTGATTTTTGAACTAACTCCACACTAGGGATACACAGATTTCATCTGCTTAGTTATTTACAATATTTGTATACTATTTCATATCTAAACAGTTTCCAGAGCAGTGAGCAATAGAAGGACAATATAAAAGAATAAAACAATGTTAAATCTGTTTCTGTGAATTGTCGTACATTCTTCATTCAATCATATGCTCATGGATGGCATCAGTTCCTGACCACTGGCACTTGCCAGCAGAGGCTTCTGGGAGATGAAGTCTAAAACATATGGAGATCTACTTTCTACCTATCCTTTCTGTTGAGAACAAGGAAGAGGAAGAGACTACCATGCAATTGCTGAGGATTTCAACATCCAGCATTTCAGATATTGTGGTGTCCACAGAGATGTTTTATGGCCAACATCCAAAGAATACTGCTAGAATACCATGTATAGTTTAGCACTTCATTTTATTGAACAAATAAACATGTCCCAAAGCAAATTGTTTTTGAAACTAAAGGGCTTCCTCTTTAAACAAGTGGGTCTGATGATCATTCCACCTGCCCAAATTCTATAGCAGTTGTCTAAACACACACACACACACACACACACTCCTGTAGCACCTGTTTATGGAAATCCAAGTGAGTAAACATATTTATCTCCTGGTCATTAAAATAATTGCCATTTCATCTGAAGTACAGGAAGAAAGAATTGACTGAAGTTGTTCTAGGGAAAAATGTCCAGGACTAGAACACCAACTCCATATTTTAACATTCTAGACTGTACAGTACTCATTTTATTCTATTCAGTAGTGGATTGATCATATATTCACTCCAATAAATGGATCATTAAATCTACTATATAATTTATGGCTAGTCTGAAAATACTGTATGGAATTCAGACTAAAGTGTTCATGAATTAGCCCCAATCTAGCATCTTTTCTTCCTGTTTCCCCAGGTATGATTTTATCCATTTTGCCTGAATGTGGAGCTCTACTTACCAAACTAGGCTGCAGGCTGCCAGTCACTGTAGACATTAAAATACCTATTTTTTAAAAAGCCTTTTAAAAGGATTAGGAAGTGGAGAAAATGCACAGTATCTTGTGCATTACCTGAAACTGAACTTTTCTTTTGTGAGTCACTCAGCTGGCACCACTTTTGATTTTAAAATACTCCAGAAAAGCCACACCAGAAAGACATCAAACAGAACTTGCACTAACTGCAATCATTTCAGATTCTGTAAAGCAGTGGGAAAAGGTGTTCATCTCACCATCCTACAATCTACTATTTCAATTGGAAGAATTCCAGCTGAGGCAGTGTACAGCTTTCTTCTTTTAAAATAATAGTTCAACTAGGCAACCAAAAGCGCTGTTCTCTCTTTTCAGTGCACTGACCCATCAGGGGAAAGTACCCATGGTCAAAGTGCCTGAAAGAGCATTTGAATGCTCTTTTAGGCAATGCTTTGGATGCTCTAACAACATATCTAGAGACATTACAGGAATTACTTGTACATCTGCATGGTGCATATGGTACCACATTATTTATTGCTAGCATGTTTGTTATTGAAAATAAGTGTGAAGCAGTGTTAAGGCATTTCAGGTGTGGGATGCAGGCTATGTACCTACAGCTAGAGCACCTGGATGAGGAATGATGGAGTGGTGTTGAGATCCTGGTATGATGCAGTAGGGAAAGAGGCAAAGACAAGATCAAGGAAAAGCAAGAATCAGATACCATTAATGTATGGCCAGGGGCAAAGCAGAGCCAGAACATGTGATGGCCAGATAAGGGCAGGTCCAAAAATGAAGGCAGAACCAGGAACAAGCAAGAATCAGTTACCAACAAGGGATGACAAGTCCAGGAAGAAAGGCAGAGCCACAAGTAGAAGAGGGTCAGATACTCAAGAGAAGTGGCAAAACTGGAAGTGAAAACAAGGACAGGAGCAGTAGTTGACAAGCTGTGGCTGAACCAGAGGGTGAAGCAACGTTGGGGTGGGCAAGGATCAGATACTAAAGGCACAGGAGAACCAGAGGAAAAGACAAGGATCAAGTACCTGACAAAGTAGGGTCAGACCAGAAGCAAAGAATGGAGTCAGGAGAAGGCAGGTCAAGACATGAGGGAAGGCATAAAGGCTCCCAGTGCTATGGCAAAGCTTGGTAGTACAGCAAGGCCCTTTTCACAAAAGGGGAAATACAGTTTATTTAAATAAAGCACAACTTTTGTATCATCCACTTGTTCAATACTTGTCCCATTTAAGAATACATGGATCTGTAAAGCTTTTCACAGTTCTCCAAATTTCACATCGAAGCACATTTCAGATTGCAAACTTGTTTTTTTTTAATTTCACACAAACATCAATGCATATGTGTGTGTGCATTTTTCCAAATGCTTGTACCAGTTGTGCACATTTTTGAAGTAAACAGTTTTATCCCATTAAAGCCTGCTTGTGTGCATTATTCAAAATACAAATATATTAATATAATTTTTCAATTGATTTTTGTTCTCTGATATACCATTGCAAGCTTGTTGATGTAGGGATTTTGACTGCATATTGAGTTAACCTCTCAATTTCATTACAATTTCTTTTTTACAATAGACAACCTTCCACTTTTTTAAAAAGGGAAATTTCACAAATCTTTCCTTGATTAGTCTTTTTTCCAAGTGTGTGGACTGAACATAACCAAGAAGGTGCAGAACTGCTATAACAAATTATTTACTTCCCCTTCCCATTTATATATATTTCCCACAAATGTGAAAATGTTATAGATGTAAGCATTTGCAGTTGGGAATTGAGGTTCCTTCTGCAGTCACCAGCCACAGACCGTTTCCTTGCAAACTTGCTTTTTTGCTCCCAACTACAAATACACAGAATGAATCTCTGAGCATGCCCAGAGTGCTTTGTTCAACCCAATATAGTGTTTACTTTGAGAAACTCTTCTTATGAACATGCTTAAGCCGCATCCCCTCAGCTGCCTGCTTTTCCCTTGAGTATCCATAGCAGGAAGGAAGAATTAAAGTCCGCAGTACTGCACTATAGAATCCTGACCTGAGTTGCCCTTCTGTGATCTTATATTAGAGTAAAAATCAAAACATAAGCTCTTCCTGGAATGCTTTGGTCCTAGGTTTCTCCTGTCTAGAAGCTGCATACATTAACTTTAAACAGTTCCTTTTGTTTCAAGGATACTCTTCAGTGAAGGGCAAATTTACCCTGACAGAAATTTGTTGGTCAAGTTTCAATTTCCTCTTGGATCCAATCTTGTAAGAAATTTTTCCATCATCTTGACAGCTCATTGTGTATATGTATCTTGCTACCAAAGCCCAGTTTCATTCTTTCCCATCCTCTAGGCTGCATCACTGCTCTCCTGACCTCCTCCAGCTTCAAATGCCATACATTCTCCCAGTAGTGTATGTCTCTGGAAGTCTGACAGCACTTCCTGGAATCCCCAAGAAAGATCTCACAGCCATTTTGGTAAAAACTAGGTGCTCTGGTCATACCGGCACTTTTAATCAATCATCTTTTGAATAACATAGTTCATTAGTTAGCTGTCTAAACTCAGTACACTTGCAGTCATTGCAAATGTAACAAATTCAGCTAACTGCCTAATTTCCCAGCATCAGTAGCAATTATATTTGGGGAAGTAGACTCTTGCCCATGAAAGGTCACACAACAATATATTAATTTTGTTAGGCAATATTATTTTTTCCAGTCATGTATCAAGTTTACAAAATCATGTGCAAAGGATAGCTTTTAGGATTCTTTTAAAAGTGGAATTTCAAACTAGAAGGAAGAAGCTGTTCATTGCCACAATACAGGAAAGAATAATCACATCCAAAGTACCTCTTTTTATGCTGCACACATATTGCCCTACAGAGTTCAAACAACACAATACAATTTGGTGTAGCATTTCCTTTCTCTAATAGGAGTTCAATGATGCAGCCACTGCACCACAGCTGATTTCTTTTATGCCTCAAGAAACCCTACCAATCTGGTCCATGACCCAAAGGTCAGTATAAAATATGTTCTTAGAATTCAGGACGCATGTTCTATTGTTAGTTTGACTAATCACCAGAACAGAAAAGTGTGAAACAGAATTCATAATCTTGATCATACTTGCTATTTATTGTATTAAAGACACTACCAGCAACCTGGGATAATCCTTGCATCCTGACCCAGATATTTGCTGTGCGAGTGAGCACTTCAATACAAACCTAAGAGATTGCTCATTTCCTTCATTTGGCAGAACAATTTCTTTGGCACGTCCTCTTGTACTCTCAAATGGAAGGGCCACCCATGCTAATGGCCAACATAGATCTGATGTTATGCCTGCATTTTATCCCACTTGTCTGGGAGTAGGTCCCACTGACTCTTCATCTAGATGTGAGTCCTGCAAGGCCTGATCCCTACTTCTCTAGGTCATGTCCATGTGGCCTGGAAGAGTGAGGACCTGGCTACCTGCAGCAGTTAGGTCTGCTCTCACTGAAGTTAGCTAGACATCAATACTGGCTCCAGGCTCTTGAAGATCCTTGTATAGGTTGCTCAATGAATCTATCTTCTGCTTGCTTGCTTGTTTGACAGGCAGAGAGCCAGTAGGCAAGTCAGCAGTGGCCAGTGCTTTAAGGACGGGCCACTGAACAAAACTACTGCAGTACAAAAAAGGAGCAGCAAAGCCAGGAGGCATCCTCCCTACAGACATCTAGAAATGAGTCTCTCCCTTTTGGCTAGGAAGGGCCTTGACAGGTTCTAGTTGCAAAAGGCTGCTATTCCTGTCCTTAATTTTCCTGCTTTTGCATTTCTGATCATTGAGTACCTGTTTTGGCTTAATGTAGATGTTTGTGTTGTTTCATCTCTGTATTTGTAAACGTGAGATGTTTTGATTAGCCTGTGAGCATGGCTTGTCACTGTTATTGACTTATTTGAAAAAGTTTTGTTGCTTTAAACTATTTTTCATGTTGTTCTAAGTTGCTTTATGCATGGTTTCAGCAGGAGGAAGTAGCATAATTAAGTGGAATTATTTCTGAGCAGACATATACAGAAGAGCAAATAGAATTGGATTAGAAATACTGGTTATCATCAGGGCTCAAGCAAGGGTGATTTAACCCTTCCTTCACATGCAGGAATTCTAAGGAAAATTTCTTCACTGAAACTGGTTTTTGCTATAGAAAAACATTGAAAAATTGAAATAAAACTTTAAAAAATGGATTACCTCCTCCAAAACATCTGATAATCTTCTGCATGACCAGTAGCAGGATACCACTGATAATGATTATTTAGTAAGTTATTTTGGAATTATTCCTATTTTCCCATATGTTATTTTTCCTTTTAATTACAGCATAGCTTGATTTGGGAATGATGTTTAAGGCAAATCATTTTTCCATTCCCTGTATATATTCTGACTTATTCAAGACTGAGAAATAATGAAGCTACCAATATTGTCCCAAAGATCCTTATTTAATCACTATTCATAATCCTAGTATAATAGCAATCATATCAGCAAACAAAGGACTCATGTTATCTCACAGACCTGCATATTAGGGGCATGGCCTTCTACATTATAATTAATACAAGTACTATGAATTGCACCAGATGGGAAAAATATATTGGTGGGCTATGTGCATGTATGTGTGAAGAAAAGGATGTTAAAGTTTATACTTCAGAAAGATCCAGGTAATTTAGAAATTGTCACCACATTCCCCATTATGGTGCAATGTATTGCATGTACTGTTTATGTATATGTATGTATATAACCTGTTATGTAGAAATTAGCATATGCAAAATCTGTGCCCTTTTATTTTATCTGGGATTCATTACCTTGATGAATCTGGGATGTCCACTACTGGGACCTGAGGTCAATAGCCCTCTACCAATTTTATTTCCCAGTGCCCAAGTTTCTAAGCGTTATTCACATATTCCTTTATTCACCTTACTTGACGGAGCCTTTGGACTTACATGGAATTTTCTCAGCTTCTTTCTCAAATGCATTATTTAATATCTCACTAGTGCTACCATCAGAATCCCAGTTATATGCTCATCCCCAAACACTAACCCACTGCGGCACATCTGACATAAAAGACACCAAGAACGGGTCACAGTCTCTGTGATGTTTTGCCACAGGTTTCTCTGAACCACCCCTCAGTGACCTCATTATCTGAGCCTGAATCAAATTCAGCTATTTTATTGACTAAATATTCACTAATGAAATTTTTACTATTCATCCTTATCTACTGACACACTTTACAATAGCTTGACATCTCAAAGTCACCTTTGGTAATGGAATTTTATTCAGCCTAATTTGTTCAAAAATCATTATCTATGCAGAACTTCTTTGTTCTGCTCCTAGTGTCATTGCTTCAGACAAAGAGGACAATCTTATAATTCTAGGACTTATTGTATTACATGGCTTATCTAGTCCCAACAAACTGCTTGCACATATAGAGTATAATAGAGCAAATGTTAGGAGGGAAACAGTCTGTTAGTATCTCTAATCATTTCACCCTGTTCCCATTTTATAAGGTTAAATGGATTGGAGTATTCTTTAAATCCTGAAATTATACTTCAGGGGAAACAACATTCAACCAATTTTTCAAGCAAATCAATAAACAGAAGTTGCAATGAGAATAACATTTCATAGGTGAAGATAGGGATGTGCCTGTGGCATGCATTCACAGCTGTGCTGGGAAAAAAGTCTAGTCCTCAGGGAGATGACTTCATTGTGTGGCCATGTGTGTCACATCACCATTCCCCTTGGCATCCAAACACAACACAAGGATGTCTGTAGGGAGGATGCCTCCGTGTGTACAGCTATGGATGCAGAGGCTGTGCATGAGAATGGGGCATGCATAGCTGCTCAAAGTGCTGCAGAGGCACAGATAAGAGACTTGTGAAGCTGCCACAGCACACAGAATATTTTTAAAGTTAAAAAAACCCCTAAATGTTAGAAAAAACCCTAAAATAGAAAAAATAGAGAGCCAGTGTGGTGTAGTGGTTAAGAGCATGGGACTGGGACTCAGACAATCTGGGTTCTAGTCCCTGCTCAGCCATGGAGCCAACTGGGTGACTTTGGGCCAGTCACAGACTCTCAGCCCAACCTACCTCACAGGGTTGTTGTTGTGGGGATAAAATGGAGGAGGAGATGTAAGCTGCCTTGAGCCCTTTGTAGGAGAAAGGCAGGATATAAATTTAAAAAATCAAATCAAAAATCAAATCAAAAATAATCTCTTGGCCACTTCCTGAACAAAGGGAAATGAAACCCTGCCCCACTCTCCATTGAGATTTTTTTCTTTTAATTCCCTTTTACAGTCTCTTTCACAGGAGTCTCCACATCAACACATACACGCACTGCTAAAAATTGATATTTTCACATTTTTGGCACAGCAGTTTTCTTTTCCTGATTAAAGTTGAGACCAAAGGGAAGGAAACTGGCAGCAGATGTATTAGGGATATGCATCAGATTTAACCAAAGCCTGAGTCGACCTTTCTGAGGCTTCCTGAGCTGAAACAGGTTTGCTCCAAAGTGAACAAGTGCAACCTATCTTTAGCTGGCCCCTGTCTGAAGTTTCATTCACAATTTGGCTTTGGAAAGGCAGACAGTGGCCTACAAAGTAACATCCTTTGCTTTCTTTCTCAAAATGCCGACAAGTTACATTGATTCCCAGTCAGTCTTCTAATCATAGAGACATTCAAATCATGGATTTCTCATTCCTGTAGAATGGCTAAGTTCAGGGACTGAACAGTGAAATAGACAGTAGGACTGTGTGAGAATTTCATTTTAGTTTCGTTCCACATTACTGTTTTGTTTAATCTCAAGTTCTTTTTGTCCTGAATATGAAGAAGTTGTGAACTTTTGTAAGTTCTTATTATTACTGAGATGAACTTACAAAGTCATCCATCCAGGCCCACAATTTGAATCGTCTATTCACAAATGTCTGGCTTTGAATATCTATGGTAGTCCTCAGGATTTTTTTTTACAGGTTCCTAATCTTTAATATTGCAGGTATCCATGTCACTGTTCTCTTCATATTGGGAATATGCCTCAAATTATAACCATTCACAATGTTTTAGTTTAGACTGACCTCTTTAGAGATGTTGAAAAATATTTTGTAGTCGGTTCTTCTAATTGAAAGAAAATATGCCTATTAAATGCTTCACAAATCCTTGAGAACTCCACCACATTCCAAAAATAGATTTTAATCAATGCTATCAACTCTTTCAAGTAACATGCCTACATATCTCTTTCTTCAAATGGTCTGACACAAAAGAAAAGCTGGTGGTGAACCTGTGCCATCAGCTTCTGTGGCAGTACTCAATATCTGTTTCCCATTATGGATACTCCTGATATCCAATCTATCCGTTCTACTGGAATCATAAGGTCACCAGCAACTTAAAAGGTTAAAAATAAAATATACCAGGTGGTGTATTCCCAATAGCTTCCAATTACAGCTTCTATTCCATATAAGTTTTCACTTCCTTAAATGTAACCACCCCCCAACACACACAGACATACATGCACACGCACACACACACTGATTCAACCAAAGTGCTGTCATTCCAGTTGAAAGTTTTCATTCATGGTCTGCTGTCATGGTCATTATTTCGAAGAGCTTTCAGCTCTATCAGAATTCAGCCAAGCATTGCCAGGTGGCTATTTCAGTCTTGCAATTGCTTCTCAGCTTTCAGTGTGGTATAAATGGCATGGGCGGCATTCCACAACCCATTTACTCCTGATAAATCCTATTCAAGTCAATGGGTTTGCTTCCAAATTAAATGAGTTCTGGATTGGAGACACAGTGTGAATGATTGGGCTGATACTACTGAGTCATTTCTTTTTGTGGATGCCAAGACTGGCTAACTCTCTGGTAGCCACATGAGGAAGGGGAAATCATCTTGCTGTAATGCCTCTTTGTTACACACATTATTATGAGCAGATATTAGCTTGTCAGATTGTATTTGTTGTAATTTTTATATTACATTTCTATACTGCCCAGGAGACAAAGCTCTCTGGGCAATCTGTAGATCTTATCAAAATTACCATTTTTTAAAAAGAACTGTTTAGCTCTTTTACATGTTGCAAGACAGATTTACAACACTTAAAATGAAAAAATGCAATCTATAAAAGTGTAACAATAGCAAGACTAATAAAAGATGAAACAGCATGTAAGGGCAGCATGAAATCAACTAACATTGTTAAAAAGGCTTGGGAATATGTCTTTTTGTTTGCTATCAAAGGAAGGAAGGAAGGAAGGAAGGAAGGAAGGAAGGAAGGAAGGAAGGAAGGAGACACCAAATGAGGCCTGTTCACATGGATGACAAATAGGGATAATCAAGGTATTTACGGATTTTAAAGATTTGACCAAAGTGCTTCAATCTTCATTGGTGCCATGCTCCTTTTGTACAGTAAGTGGTCACCCCAAGTCCAAGAGATCCCATGACAAACTTGCCCACCATACTTTGGAAGAATAGGAATGAAATGGGAAGGGTAGTTATATTTCCTCACCTTACATCCTTCACCAGTTCACTGTTTAATTTCAGGCTCCTGTTCCTTCCTTGGCAGACAAGTTGGGATGCAGATAGTATTGCTCCATTCCATGCTCATGTGTTGATTGAATGCATGGTCATTGGTTCTGAACAGGGTTTGTCTTAAAACGTGCCCTCTAGACTGAACTTTGTACTCTCAGAACAAGTAAGGGCTTGCTAGATGTATGTGAAATACTATACATTTCCAAGCTTCTTAGTCCTTAAGTTTTGTGTTTAAAGAACCATGTTGGTGAAGTTTTAGATCTTTGCATTTTTGCTGTCTTTTATCTTGATTCCAACTCTGGTTTTATACTGCCTAAAAATCAAGCTTTTAATATTATATGTTAGTTTGTTGTTGTATCTTATGCTTTTAAACTTTGTTTTCCAAACCACCGAGATCTTTTAACAGACAAAGACATGCTTACACACACCCCCAAACACACAAATCTATCTATCTAGTTGTCCATCCATATAGCAGCATATATGGTTTGTTAAGTAATGAAATGAAAAGTCTGCTGTATATTGAGTTGAAAGAAAAGAAATATAAACACTGTTGACACCATGTTATAAGCAGTGTAAGTAATAGAGCAATTTTAACGATCATGAATGTGTCATTTATCTTTCACAATCTTCTTTAAATTAAAACTTTTCTCAACAAATCTGTAGCACCTCCTGAAGAAATACAGCATACAGAAACGAATCTCACATGTAGGCACTTTATCCTACCATGTTAGGTTGATTCCATGTGCACAAAAAGCACAAAAGTTAACACTCCTCTATATAGGAAGGAGGGGAAAAAAGAATGGAGAAATTTAGAGATTCTTAACAGCAATTCTGCAAGGAACAAAGGAAGGCAGCTAAGGCAATAGGTCATTCCTACATGCTATTAGCAAGACACTTTTCCTCTATTTTTCCTGCATTGAAGGCTAGAAATTAATGCTTGTTCACAGGAGGCTTGTCAGATATGATAATGGAAACATTTTATTGTCTATATGGAAAAGGATAACAACAAAAATAACCTTTAGATTTACTGGCTCTTTAAATTAGATTTGGTGATAAAGTGGTAGTTCTGTTGAAATGAAACATACAGAATAAAAACTATTTTTAATAAATAGGGAATAAAAACTCTTTTCATAGGCACAGAAGGAAAATAATTACTCAACTGAAGCTGTAATCCTATAACCACTGGTATAGATAGTAAGCCCCACTGAACTCAGTCAGGGTTAGTTTTGAGTAGACGTTGATTCCACCATGAATCAACAATTCTGTGCTATGGATATTTCCTGAAATGAATTCAGTGTAGGACTGTGCCTCTGTGGTTTAGTTTTGGACTAATTGTAAAGCAAGCTGAATGTTGACTCTTCAGAAAATGCTAAAATATTCTTCAAAGGCTCTTGTTGTTTTGGAAATGACAGAAAGAGTTCAAGCCTACAGTTCTACAACTGTGCACAGTGGAACTCACTTCTCAGTAAAGATGCACTGACTAATATTCCAGTTTCCCAGTCCTATCCATGTTTACTAAGTCTCACTGTATCCGGTGTCAATTATTTCCAGGTATGTTGTAACTTGTATGAATTAGAACTTAAGTTTTCACTATTGCCCCCAAGAAAAACACATTAATCATGAAGAATGGAAGGACACTTGAAATACAAGTGTCTTGTTTCTTGACACTTGAAACAGGACAATCTTGGGTTCAGAAAATAGCAGTTGCATAGTGGTAGAGCACATGTTTTGTGCTGCCAGATTCATTCTTCAGCATTTCAAGGTAAGTCTCAGAAAGACACTGTTGCAAAACCCTACAGACTTCATGCCAGTTACTAAGATAACTGAAATGATAACTGAAATAAATAAATAAATAAATAAGTTTCTGATTCAATATGACACCATTTCCTGTTTCACTGTAAATATAAATAGTATCAAATATCATCAAGTAATTCCTTCCCATCTCTTTTTATCTGAATATATGAGAAAAAGCCACAAACATTGTGGTATATTTGGCATATATTATAGCTGATGTCACGATTTCATTAAGTTGTTTCCTTATATAAGGACTCTTCTATTCATTGATCACTAGTGTTGGATAAATTTAGCACTTTTCTGATGAAAAGGCTGTGTGAGAGTAATGGTTTAATAACGAGGCATCATTGATCATATTGACTGGCTCTTAATATCCTGGCTCACTGCTTTGTCAATATGTTTGCTTATTTAATAAGATGCCTATTTCCAAACAGATGTGGTCTTGCTGCTAGTAATGTCTGCTTTACCATAAGAGAACAGAGACCTCTACAGGCCTAGAGAGATAGCAGCCATAATGGAGAGGGGAGGCCAGGATAGGTCTGCAGTGATGGTGTCCATACCCAAAAATAGTTCATGCATTACTGAAAATAGACTCTGTGTTGCATTTGCTACAGTTTCCACTATATATAATCGGGAAACCTGTAAATACATGGGAAAGCTACAAGTATTTATTTGTGCGGGCTTCCCAAGTTTTAAAACCATATTTACATGCATATCTATAAACTATGATATCAGACAGTTGGTTTATTTAGGAGGGTTCCCTCTCTGAATGTATGTGTGTCTCTCTTTATTTTTAAAACCATTTCAAGGGACCGGGGTTTGGTTTCACATCCAAGAAATAATTGAGCAAGATATTCAGCTCAGCTCTCAGAATGTTCCTACATGTCAGAGGTAAGTCCCATTAGGCTTGCTCCCAGGTAAATGGGAACTGGACTGCAGCCTTAATTCCATAGCATTCTTGTAGAAGTTCTACTCATCCTGCTGCTTATCCTACTTGAGACTGGATGGGAGTCCAGAAGTCAATAAGCTACAACATGTTGCACTGAAAGGTAATTGTTCCTTTTGGCTAGTGACCACACTGAAATCTCTGGAACAAAGCTTGTTAGCAGAAGAGAGTGTATGTTATCATTTGCTTTGTCATCCTTAAAGCCACAAGGATCAAACTGTTGCAGGGGGAAAATATAATAGAAGATGCTGTTCTTTCTGTTTTGGACAAGGTCAGACTATTGGTCCATTTCATTCAATACTGTCAAAGGTATGAAATTTTTATGTGTCTTGGGTCTGGCTTGCCCCATGGAACCATGTGGTGGCTGCATCCCATCCTTACTGTTGCCAAAGTAGCTGCCATAGTGACAGCAAAAGAAATGGTTATTTTGCAAGGAAACAAGGCATACAGAGAGCATGCATCTTGTTTGCAAGCAGAATCATGTTCTCAGGAGCCTACTGCTTGTCTTCTTTGCTCTGATCATTGATGTGCTGTTTTGTTTTGTTTTTGTTTTATATACCATGGTGGTGGAAAATTTGGCAGTGTTCCACTACTGGTCATCACTGACTGGAAAGTGCCATGTAGGCTTTTATACAAAGGATTTTCTAGCAGTACCTGGATTAGTGATAAGACAAACAGTGGCTTTTGAATTTGCATACATTCCCTGAAAATCACTTTGAAACTCATTTTAGCTCACTTCCTCTTTCAATTTTGAGCTGGTGTTTGGCTCATGCCTATTTTTCACTCCGTTGATAAAAGTGTTAATATGCATATTTTAGGGAAATGTACATTTAAAATACCTTTTTCTCAAAAATACACTTTAATACATTTATAAATTCAGGAATTCGTGAAGATTCTTGCACTCATACTTGGGTTTACAAATAAAACATGCTGTAGAGAGAGAATCTATCTCTTGCACATTACTGTCTGCTCACAAAGTTCAATTCGTTCAATTCTGAGAGAAGACACAAGTAAGCAGGGGTAGAGATTCGAAGTTACCTAGAGAAGTTTCTCAGGCAGAGAGTGAGAATCAGCTTGCCTTGGAAAAGAAGACAATCTTTTAAGAAATGGATTTGGAGTGGACACAGAAAGAATTCCTTGCCCATGTCAGGCAACACAGGAGAAGTAAGCAGAACAATTACAAAGTGTCTGGCATCCCCAAAATCTAGCTCAGGAGCAATATGAGTCATCTGTTGAAGCCAGAAGATTTGCTGAAGGAGGAGAGAAAAGGGAAGGCACATGTTCACAATGCAAAATTGTCCTATGTCCCCAACAAGGAAAGGCCAGGAATTGAACCTGGAATTGTTTGTAAATATGCAGGGTGTGTGCTCCTACTGAACTACAAATCTGTTCCCAAGTGCATTCAGTATGACACAGGTTGCTCCCCAGCACAGAATACTTGTCAATTTAAGCTACTCATTATATTCACCAAATTGTCAGAGCCTTGAAGACAGTAAGTATCACAGCCCATTGTGGACACATAGGAAATGGCTACAAGTCAAGCTGAAAATGTCACCTTTCTATCAGGTATTATAACTCTATAAGCATCCTTTCCATATATATTTTTATTCTTTTTGTTTGTCAGGTAAACACTGTAAGAGCCTGTCTAAAAAGTCCTACTTTCCATTTTCTTATTTGGGAATGTAATATGTGTTTAAAAAACAGTTGAGACCATATTCATTCACCTTGGTATGAATCTTTGTCATCCCAAACTAATTTTGAGGTAGGTTTGTTTGACTTTCTTTTTGAGTGGAAGCAGTTTGGCTTGGGGCTGCAGATGATATTTTTTATACCAGCTTTCCTTCTCCTGAGTTTCAGAGTCTTGAGGAAGAAACACTGCTCCCTTCTCCTAAAAGTTCCAAAGTGTTCACCATATGTGGCAAGCATATGGTGTAGCTTTAAAAGAGCATTAAGTAGCAAGAACATCACAGATTTTCATAGAAATACCATTATGAGAGGAAGCAGCTTCAGTGTGACAAACAGCTGCTTCCATAAATGTTGTCCACAGTAAAACTAAACACCATTATTTATGATATATTTAGCAGTATCAAAGTAAGGAAATTAATCACATACAACAGGCCTTTTTATTTGAGTACTTGCGTGACATAGAAGCTGAAATAGAAGTTACACTACACAATGCATTAGTGACATATTTTATATTTGCATATTTAAATAGTCAATGCATGTGTTATTTTCTTTGGTTAAATGTTTTTCCTAGTATCAAAAAGATGTCCCAAACATATTACTTGCTGATGTTAAATATGAAGATATAAAAGTTATGCCAGAATTATGACACACAATTACTAGGGTACAATGTTCTTCCATATCATCTAAACAAATCTGTACACTAGCTGATCAGTTCCCATAAATGAGAGCTTTTGGCATAGAGTTGTATTTCTGTACACAGTGTCACTGAATTACAATGCACATAGAATGCCAGGAAATGTATGTTTCATTGTATTTGCATGCTACTTTCAGAATCAAGTAGGGTGGAATAAGCAAGGTCACAGATATTTTTTAAAGAAAAATAACTAAAAGTATATGAAATAGGTTTTCACCCTGGTAAATATATATTCAACAGAAAAAGCTTCTGACATTGGGTCTACATTCCATTAAAAAGCTTTATTTGCTGACTTCCTCCTTGAAATACTTGTCCTAAAAAAGAGAAGTCCTCTCATGGGATGTCCAATAACATTCTTAAGGACAAGGGTGCAAACAGTGGGTCACAGGGTTATACATACATGTGTTTGAATGTGCACACTTAGAAAAATAAACATCTACATAAATGCATAAAGAAACACATAATGAGATAAAGTGAGGGGGAGGCCCTTTTGAATGTCACTGACAGAGGCAGAAAATGCTAGAGATAAAAGTGATAATATGGTATCTGTTGAACATGTGTGTATGTACAACTTCAGTTTGTGATGCAAGTTATCCTTTCACAGAAGAAGCAAAGCTGCCCAGGCACAACATTGGAGAGCCCCCGCCTCCCCCCGGCAGCCCATGTTGGCCCCGGTCAGTTGCAAAAGAGCTGAAGATCTGGGGCAGAGGCCCCTCTCCGGGAGCCCTCCTTGAAGGAGATTAGGAGGGCGGCTACCTGGAGAAGGGCCTTCTCTGTGGTGGTGCCCCGACTGTGGGACACGCTCCCCAGAGAGGTTTTCCTGGCGCTGTCACTTTATTCTTTTCGGCACCAGGCCAAAACCTTTTTATTTTCCCAATGTTTTCCGACCTGACTGTTTTAATTGGTTTTTTTTTAATTAGTTGAGTTTTAGGACTCTGTGCTTTAAATCTTTTTACATTTTGTATTGTTAAACCATCCCGAGACTTCGGTAATGGGACAGTCTAGAAAAAATAAAAGTATAAGAAAGGAGTCTTCAACCTTTTGGGGTGGGTATGTACATTTGGAATTTTGCAAGAATGTTGTGCATGTCCACTCCCACAAAATGGCTGCCATTGTTGTGGGTGGGAAGGTATGGTAGGTATGGCAAGTCACAAAAAACTTGGTGAAAACTTTGACCAAGAATCTAAATATGAGAAAGAACTGGAGCCTGAGTTCCAAAACACAAAACCACCCCTTTGATCTGAAATTTAAAAAATTATACTTTAAGACAACCCTTCACTCTTCTGTATGCCAGCTTCCCAATTAAAAACAAACAGGCAAGCAAAGAAACAATCTGTCTTAGGAAATGAGAATCAGAAGAGCATCATTTGAGATAGATCCTAGATGCAAGAAATACTAATGCCTTGGACACAACAAATAATGGTAGCTCCCCTCCGCACCTTCCAAAAATCATCCTGCAGAATACAAGTATCCTTTATTTTTCAGTTGCAGGGGGTCAGATTGAACAAACAGAACTGTTCGGTGAAATCTGACCCGCCATCTGCAACCAATCTGAACTCCTAAAATATAAATTTCATTAGGGATACAAAAGCATTCAAATACTCTGCTCTCTGAAAATGAGTTATGCATTTTCCAAAAGCTCTCAGATCATTAAAGAAGATTGCCTGCACTGGGTGAGCATCAAGTACCTGAAATGTACTGTCATTGAAACACAGTTTGGAAAAACTGTAGTAGTTTGGATCAGTCATCAAAATAGTATATTCACCCATATAAATGGGGAACTGGGAAGTGAGGAATCATTTTGAAACTCCAACAACTTTTTTGAATGCAAAGAACTTGTGTCATATCTTCCCTTCTGCATAATTACAATCAACAGCTATTTTAGAACATTTTCAACTATACTTGGGAGATATTTTCTCCTGTGAAAACTCCTGGCTTACAGTTTGCTACTCTTTAAATACCAAAAGCCTTTTTCTTTTCTTTTCTTTTCTTTTCTTTTCTTTTCTTTTCTTTTCTTCCTTTCTTTGGCTGGTAATAAGTACATCTGTTTCATCTGTTTCTGCGGGGATCCAGCTATAATCCGATCTTGTCCTGCTCAAGCACTCCTTTTGATTAAAAGCGTTTCTCAGGATTTAAAGCATTCTGCTAGAACTGTTTGAACTTCACCAAAGGCCAGGCTGGTGTCTTCACAGCTGTTTTATCACAATAGAATTTAAGCATGAGGTGGTTTCAGATAAATCATTGAGACACAGAGGGTGGGGGCATTGGGGATGGTTTGTTTCTGGAATTAATTTTCACATCAGTGTTCCTCTGTCATACTGCAGATACAAATAAAATGAAAATACCACATCCAGTGCAGGCATTTCTTTGCAGACATTTATAGTATGTTCTCAAATACCACATGTGGTGCAGTCCTAAAGACGCCACATTGTGATCCAGCTACTGGATGGCCATATATTCTGTATGCTAATGTAGACTTTGTAAACATGGTGCATTAAGGCTGCTTGATTTTTTAAACAGTGGAGTGAACTGTCCAGATATTGTGCTGACTTCTTTTTGTGTTGCAATTCTATTCAAGCAAGGGTAAAAGTGATGCAAGCTGGGACATCAATCAATCAATCAGTCAATCAATCAATCAATCAATCCCAATTTCATGTTTAAACTGATGGGCTCTACATTAGCAGTGACTAACCAGAAAAGGGAACTTGGCGTTATGGTGAACAGCTCAATGGAAATGTCAACCCAGTTGCTGAGCAACAAGGGTGAGATTGTGCTGTTGCCCAGCAGTTTATCCATCCCATGAGCAGGTGATGAGTAACTGTGTGAACAGAATGATGAACTATATGGACCCTTGGACTGATCTAGAATTTCCCTGCTTTATTTGCTGCTGCTGCTGTTTTGTTTTCATGAGATTTGCTTGACATCTGCATTCTGATTATTATGGTAATACATGACCAGGGAGCAGTCTGGATTGAAAGTAAAGGCATTTTCAGATCATCCTCAGGGACTGGCACTTTCTGTAATCTTGGAGCTTTTGGTGCAAGAAAATTTAGACATCTGTACAACTAGGACAAAGTCTGGGACCCCACAGCCTGGAGGTGGGGCAAATGACTATGCATAGAGCAGCAACTGAGCTGACGTTGATATACCAGGACTCACCAGGACTGATGCAGCAGGAACCGTTCATCCTTATTTATGAAAATATTTTATAGTCTGAGAGAAGACAGCTGGGCATGTTCATGACTACAGATGCTCATTTTACTATTTTTCCTTTAAAAATATATTATCCTGTTCTACAGTGAAATGGTGCTTATTTTCAAGTAATTGCATTTAGCATCAGGACAGCAAAAGCAAGGTCCATTTTATTCTTGCAGACATGATAGTACTATTATTTAAATATATAAAGCAAATCTGCACATGCTTAGGGTATTTATTTTTATCTGGATAAGTAGAAATAGATGTAGAAATAGATATTGCAGGAAATGAAATTTTGAGGCGGAGAGAAATCAACTAAAGCACCCAGTGGGGTGTAAAGGGGTGTGCAAATATGATCATGAAGTCAGGATTCCAAACTGTCCAGCCGGACCACTGGGAAAATACATTTTTGCTTCTCTCCCCTTCTTCTGAGCCTCTAGAGGTCATTAAGTCAAGGAACTACACTGTGCTCCATCCTTCCTACCCTCCTTTATACACCTCAGTCATTCATTTTTTTCCCAAACAAAACAAACTGACATGGTGTAATATTTACCGAGCCAGCTGCATATGTGATGAACAGTGAAAGGAAAGGATTCACCATTTATAGAAAGATAAGGCCACCTGAGGATCAGCAACATATCCTGAAGTATGATATCTAAGTAGGTGGAATAGTGGGAAGTAAGTGGAAGTTCTTCCTCCCTTATGTGAAAGGTTCATGTGGAGAAAGTCCAGCACAGAGACAAGAACATTGGTAAGTACCCCGATATACCTTTATGATAACAAAGGATTCGGTCAAGATTCTCCAGATTGAATGTCAGATTATTTAGGATATTTTAAACCTTCTTTTTAACCATACTGATTCTTTTACTTTACTGTCTGAATTTGGAACCAGTTTAGAAGGAGCCAAAACCATGCAGCAGATTTCCACTAGTATAACAGGGCTTTCCTGTCATTGCCTCCCTTCTGCACTCCTCCACTCGACACCAAATGGTTGGAGGATCCATTTGGTGTCATGCAGCGGGCTGCAAGAGGAAGATACGTCCATTCCACCAGCAGAGGTGCAGTCTTAGATAGCATGCTTGGTTAGGAACTCCATCACCTCCCTTGATCTCATGGATCATTATCTGTAGATTGATGAATCCAAACTCTACTACTTATATTTTCATGAAGAAATTAAGTGTGCTTGTGCATACATACATGTGTTCTGAACTATTCAGGTATGATGTAACAAATAATGGATTTGGAATTTGGCTTAGGTTCAAATTCTATCCCCCATTTTTCCAGTCTCCAAATCTAATTCTTGTTGTGTAGAAAACCACTCCAATTATATTTATAATTATTTAAAAGTTCAGATTAACACTTTCACCAATGAAACTGTGAATATGCTGTTACAGAATATTCTTTTATGGAAAGTTCCTTTGTAACAGGTGAAGCAAGATGCTGGTGATGAAAGATGTGCATAGATTTTAATTATCTTCCCCATAATCAATTGAACAGAGGTGAAACTGTACATCTGTAAAGAGGGTAAAAACTGAACATTTATTACTGTGATTTACAGCCAGTTACAGTTGAGTTATGATGAATGGTTTGGCAATTTAGTCCTTGACAAAATTCCTTGTAGCTAACATTTGCCTTGTTCCAGGTTGGCGCATACTAGTTGTGATGCTATTCTGGTTCAAGGTTTGCTTTCACAGGGCTGATGCAGATTCAGCAGTATACTTGCTAGCATGCCAAACATTATGTGATAGATGCATAAATTGAGAGCTCAAAGCAAGCAGTTAAAAACAGAAACAAAACAAACAACAATACCCCCCCAGCCCAATAGCAGTCATTAACTACATAGAGTTACAAAGGTGAATGCCATTAAAATCAATACTATTAGAGTCTGCTGTTTCAATAAATGGCCAATCCTAGTGCAATTCTCTATGTAGGGATCATTATACTGGAATTTTTTATAGGATCACATCAATTTGCACTCCTGATCACATACAAAAACAATATACCTATAATTAAAATCTAAAAGAAGATCTAATTAAGACAATGCAAAGCCATCTACTTTCTAATCTAAACACTCCCTTTTATTCTGTGCTTTAAAGTGATGACCTCTTACAATTCGTAAGTTTTTGATTAGATAATTTCTTTTTTCTCCCAAACTTCTTCCTTAGTTCTATATAGAAACACATGTAGTCAGTGCTTATTTTGTAAGAAAAAAGGTGCCAGAACTCATGAAATTATTTACCTTTCACACGTAGTCAATCACTACACACACCCACACACGTCAGTTGTTTAACGAAACGTAACAGTCACCCCCCCCCCGTAATAAGCACTCAGCGCGCGACCACACGGCCAACCACAAGCTGAGTAGCACCATCACAACCAGTGTGGACAAAGTACACATGCATCGGATTCGACACACAAGCAGCCTGCATGCACTGTTTTAATGATTTTGCCACCAACCTGCTATGCTCAACAGGGCGATTCAAATCCACATGGGCCAAACATCAAATTTTCAAAAGTTACTTTAAAAACTTGGAAAATCTGTTGAAAAAAGGTGCTGGAACTCTGTTCCGGTGTGTTCTATGACAAAAAAAAGCACTGCATGCAGTTAGTATCAAATATTATTATTATACCCTGGGTGGCGGGGAAGTACTTCAACATCCCAATGTGGTGTTTTATCCTCATAATAAACCTGTAAGGTAGGCTATACTGGGACCTGGTGACAAGAATATAAAGGCACAGATCAGGAATTGATCAATTGACCACAATCCTGTACTTATATACATGTGGTGCTTATTTTACTCATCATGCATTTAAATAAATCAACGAGCAAATCTAGTATGGCACATTTCAGGATGTGAAATTGTCAATCCAGGACATCACCACCACCACCACCACCACCACCACCACCAATTCTAAGCAGGTGCATTTTACTATCTCAACTTGTTCTATTTCATTAGTTTTAAGCATGACAGGATCTATAGACATCTTTCATTAAGAACACAGCTGGGGAAAATTGTGCTTTTTTGTGTGTTGAGGAAATATTCTTAATGCCTATCACCATTGTTCAGGCTGGCTGGGGCTGATGGGGACTGAAGTCCAAGGACAACTGGTTCCTAACCTTGATTTATGGTAGAAAACTAGCCCAAACCTCAAGTTTGGTGGAAACAGAGACATGTGCAGTGTCATTCTATTGCTTTGGATCCAAGTATAGAGAGACATTAAAATAAAAATTAGATATGAAGTATTATTGGATCCTGAAATGATGCTGTTAGGAATTACTTGAGCATACTAAAGTCATATCACTTATGGTCTAAACATGATTAACAGTTGCATCCCCACTAAAAAAAATAATTAAAAAATGTTGATACTTAAAGAAAATTTTACCTGCAGAGAAAGGATAAGCAAGCTATGGCAATTTTCAGAAAAATACAGGTGCTATCTTGTTGCAGAAAAATGAAATCCCCATGAAACTTTGATTACTAACAAATGTATTATGGCATAGTTCAATTGATAAAACTAAGACAGTGGGATGATGGAAAGCAAAATTCCTTTACCTGGAGAAATCTGTGACAGAGAAAAATATTTTCATTGGGATTCGGAAACAAAATATGAAATGAATGTCTATTCCTGTATGGATAGATTCTTACTTATTTACATTTATAATCTTTATTTATATTAAACTATTATGCATTTAGCATATATAATGTGTTTATTGCAATTCATGGACACAATTCCTAGAGCAGTCAAAGGGAAGTGTGAACAGCCTCAGTAGGGAAGGAAGTTTTAACTCTTTATTTTTTCTGTTAATGTCCCAGCAAACCTCCCTTTGTGGAAGCATTTATTTGCTTTGAGAAGGAAACTCAGTTTATCATCATCGGGAGTTTCCCTTGAAATGCAAATTGCAGCTGCTGAGTGATTTTTGTGAGGACCACAGTCAGGGAAAGAAAGAGTTAAACTTTCATTCATGAAATTAACCAGTGTCTAGCTTGAACCTCATCAAGAAAGAGCTAAGAAATACAAAATAAAATTACAAACTGTTCATATAGCTTGCTAGTTAGCTTCAACTCAATTCCAGTTAAAACATTTTCTGCAGTGTGTGTCAGACCATTTCTTTCTGGTTAGACAGCTAAATGAGCCTCCTCCTAGGAGAACTGTGTTCATTATGGGAATTGTCCATCCAAGAGACCCTATATTAAACAAAACTGTCTGAACAAGTCATTATTCACTGAAGCTTTTGCATGCACATTGAGACTGAGTGGGCATGCAAAATGGGCATTCAGCATTATCTGAATAAGGTTTTCATCTCTGAGAGATGTTCTGATGTAGCAGACAATTTTGGAAAAGGGAGGAAGGGAAGGGGAAGGAGGAGCAAGCGATAGAGAGTGATTTCCATTTACAATATTGCTTGTTTAGTTTATTAATTAGTATTTTACGAGTGTTTTAACATTTCTTATTTTGTCTTTTTTCTACTTTGAGTTTCTACTTAGGCAAATAGGTCACCTTTGAAATCATTTATATATCAATACATTTGTAGTGTCTGTTGCATACTTCTTTAGTCTTTGGTTAGGTCAAGCGTATGATAGCTTGCTGTTTAATAAATGATATTGATCTTGGTCTCTGTAACCCAAGACATGCTTTCTCCATCAGGATCGCTTGATAATGCTGTAAGTGATTTGCAGTAGATGGGCAAGGATTTCTGACTCACCCAAACAACAGCACATCAACATCAATTAGTGCAGAAATTAAGAAAATATTCTTTTTGGAGTGGGGGTGCTTTTTGGGGTGGAAAGCAGTCAAGAATTGGCAGCTGTGTAAATGGGCTGTGGACAAATTCCTTGACTGAGCATGTTCTTCTGACTCCAGCTGGTATATTTCACAGTTCTTGTGGAAAAGTATATCCCTCAAACCTATTGTCTGCTTGCTCTGGTGTATAACAGAAGACAAGAAAAGGGCAGAACATCTTGGGCTTCATGTTCACTTAGGCTAAGACAATTACAAAATTCTGTGTTCATGACCATCTAGCTTTCTGCCTCTGTAGTCTGAGGTAGATACGTACTTCAGACTCACCATGGGTATCTCATTCATTTGTTTTATATGATTTCATTTGCTCTGAATAAAACTGCATAGCCAAAACTTTTGCTTTGTATTCACAAACTTGGTGCCTATCCATCTAAATAATTGTGTTCAATTCAAATTGCATTACACAAGCTCATTAGCAAGCCAATACTTGTCAACTGAATGGTGCAGAGCTAACCAGAAATGGTGGATATAGCTCAAAAAAGCAACATTTTATCTGCATATTCAAACAGAAGTAAAACAACAGATTCATTATAGAACACAACAAATTATGGAGATCAGCTGGGTCCCATATCTTCCACCTTATGTCTCAGGAGATGTAGAAGTATTGCCATCACAAGCACTTGTCTCTTGTGGCTATCCCTTATTCCCACACACAGGAAAGCAGAATTAAGCCATTTGAATTTTTCTGAGAAATATAATTTTATTATTATTCGTAGTAGTATGAATTTATATCCCAACCTTTTTTTTCCTTTTGTGAAGAACCCAAGGTGGCTTACAAAGGTTCATTTTATCCTCACAACATTGAGTCACAGGCCTCTTTCATAGGAGAGAAAAATGTTCAGAAAATTCTAGACCCACCTCATATTCATGTGATAGTATCATGTGATGTCATCTTACTGGCAGAAAGCAGCAATGGATTGGAGTTTCCTTGTGAAAGTGAAAGAAGAAAGCAGGGCTGTAGGTGAACATTAAAAATGACTACAGAAGATTTACAAAACTTATGACAACAATGAAGAAACTGAAATGGTAAAAGAATTTGCATACTTTGCTCATTCATCAATTCAAAGGAAGGCTACTACTTTGAAAGGTAGCAAAAGATCATTGAATGTAAGGATATTTCACAGGAGACTAAGACCAATCTCTATAGATGCATGTGAAAACTGAACAATGCAGAAAACTGCAGAGGAAAAATGCAGAGAAGAGTTTTGTGAATACCTTGGGATGAAAGGACAATGAACAAGTGGGTCCTAGATCAGATCAAGCTTTTCTTAGATGATGAACAACATGATGTAATTATCATACTTTGGGCACATCATAGGCAAGCAAGACTCACTGGAGAAAACAATCATGCCAGGGAACATCAAAGGCAGAAGAGCAGCAGTAGACCAAATACAAAATACAGCATTTCCATAAAGGAAGCCACAGCCTTGAGTTTACAATTGCTGAGCAGGGCTGTGAAACACAGGGAATTTGTAGAGCTTTCATTCATAAGCTGGCCATAAGTCAGGAACAACGTGATTGCATGCAACAACAGCAATAACAACTCCACTGCTTTCCTGACTGTGGATAAAATACTGTCTTTATCCCCACACCCACTACAGAGTTGTCAGAAAAGGACTATCAGTATTTTGCATTAGAGACATGATACATCTACAGTCATCCCTCAGAAATTTAGAAGACCTCAGGGAAGCTGCAGAATCCAAAATATACCTATCAGAGCTGAATCAAAATTATTTAAAATACATTTTCTTAGAAACAAACATCTTCAATGAGATAATTTTTTTCTTAGCCCCCAGCCCTGGAAATAAAGGACAGCTTTTATTTACCCTGATATTTATTTATTTGTTTGTTTGTTTATTTGTGTGGTGGCTGCATTCCCTTCTCTCCCATGCCCTGGGATTATGCTAAGGATGGGATGTCATTGGGCATATAGAGATAATATACCAAATACAATTGATACAGTTGTAAGTTGTAGTGGCAGGAAAAACAACACCATCACCACCCTTAGGAAACAATGAAAGAAGCTGCCCTGCCATCCTTGCCATTGCTGAGTTTCCTCTCCCTAAAGAAATTGAAATTGTTCAAATTGAAATTAGATGAGATTGTTCTTCCCAATTTCTCTGGCCACAATAACATGGAGAATTCTCTGAACCCTTTATACACAATTCGAATTCTAACCACTGTAAACTTTGAAAGTGTGCTGTAAATCTGCTATGAGTCTTAGGCTGCAATCACACATGCATTTGCTTAGGATTACTCAATTTGTTTAGTCCATTGAACCTAAAGGGAATTGTATCTGAGTAGAAATCTGGAATGTTGCACTGTTAGAGGCTAAGTGCCACCTCATTTGGTCTGGATTCCACATGATAATTCTTACACCACAGATGCAGTCAAAATTAATTTAAACTTGGAATTCCATCTAAGACCAGAAGACAGCAAAATCTAGTTGGCAAGTATTTCCCTGTGAGGACACCTCCGTCTGTGACATGCTGTTTTTTGATTCTTGATATTGCTTCTAGCATAGGCTAGTGATATACAAACGACAGACAGAGAATACCCCAGCATATTTTGTATGGGAAAAGGAAGAATGGGAATTACTTTATCTCCAACCTTTTTCTTTCATCATGTGCAGCAGGACAAAACAGGAAATAGAATGGATAGATAGATTTGTTCATGAAAGGAGAAAGAATTTGGTTTTGAGGAAAAGCCTTCAAAATCACTTTTAATAGCCTTCAGGAGATACTTGAAATGCTATTGTGATATGATATTTGGCAAGATATCACTCTGAGTAGATTTTGTCCTGGGCTTTTTAATTCAAGCAAGCCTGCTGAAAAATGATGCCCTTAAAATCCAAACAAGGCAACTGAAAGAGAGTTAATAGAATGGTTTTGCTATCATTCTAATGCTTTCTGTTGCTGTCTATTCAGAATAAATGGAGAACCAGGCATCAGAATTCATAGAAATAAGATGCAATATGCTCTAAACTTCACTTTGAAAAGGAAAGTCTCTTGACAAGGTTCCAGCAGCATTTCTTTTTCTATCAGAGTGAAGTTATGACTTTTATAAACTATCCAAAGTGATAATAAAGGTGCTTCTCCACCCTTGGTGTCTGTAATGGTTTTCTGTAAGTTTTCTGCAAGAACCTTTGGGTTCAAAACAAAGCTGGCCATCTAAGACACAACATATTCCTTAGTCTACCATTTTTTCATTACTCTATCTTTAGAATTAACATTAAATGGGAAATGCTATTTTTCTCAAACTATGATTGGATGACAACAGTTTTCCGTAGCGTGATATACATTAATTGTGAGGGGGGAAAGGAGGAATGGGAGGTCCTATCTATCAGTAGGCAGAGTGATGTGGATATGACTGGAAGAGGTTCATTGCAGCATGTCTGCTGAATGGAAGGCAGAAGGTATAATAAGCTGGGAAGCTGCAGGGACTTAAGAGCCCTGCTGGATCAGACATAGACTTTTCTAGCCCAGCATTTTATTCGTATAGCGCCCAACCACATGCCTATCAGAAACCCAGAAGCACAACAGGATAGCCATAGCTATCCTCTCATTCATGTTGATAACAAGCCTCAAACATAACCATCACAGGATATTGGAGGTGGAAGGATGCAGTTAGGCCATTAGGTCCTGTTCCTAGATCAGCTACCTTATAACCTCCTCTACTATGCTATTTGCACAAACCTCTTGATTATTTGCATTTTGCTTTTCTGTACCTTTTTAAGACAGGAAATTGCCTTCTACCTGGACAGGTTATTTGTACATGTAGTGCAGTCTTATCTTTCTTGCCAGACAGATGTTCTCCAGGATTTCACCCCCATTATCACACACACACACACAGTGGGAGCTGCCACAGTGTCAAACCATCACACAAAGTGAGTGTCCTACCACCAAGCCACAGCTCCTCTCAGAGGATGCAGACTGACCGGCTGCTTGGGTCTTACTAAATAAATAGCTATCCTTACCCAGCTAGTTAACTACAACCACACTGAGGATTCAAAAGAGGAAGCGATGGGCTGTATTTCTGCAATATGTTCCTCATATTTGTAGTGATAGCCAAGCCATGCTATGGAAAAACCCTGCATTCCTTCTGGATTTATATCACTGAATATCTTGATTTACCTGTTCAGTGAAAAAGTCAAAATTGGGAAACATCTTCATGTCTTAAAAGACTTCCGATTTCCCGGTCTCCATGAGATAGTTTTGACATGGTCTTCTAAACTGAACACAGTAATGAACAAGAAAAATAGAAATCAAAAAGCTATAGTTTTGTCCTCCATGGCAAAGATCTGAGGAAGCTATAAGGTGTCACAATAAAGAGTTTTACTGGAAGTTTTCTGTCTTGTGAAGTCTTCTGTCTCTCAAAAGAAGTTATGTTTTAGAAAGTTCAAGAGATGAGCATTATTTTCAATCCACCTGTAACATTTCTGAAGATTGTGTGACTAATCAGTTCTTCTGATTCCATCCCTTTGCTGTCAGTAAGTCAAATATTAAATATATACCTCTCATCTTAGAAACTAAAGCAACCAGAGAGAATTCATTACTGTCTAGATGTTTGAAAACCTGTAAATCCCCCAATTTCAGTGATAAATTAGGTTGCAGTGGGACTAAAACTTCCATTTATCAAAAACAATTCTATTCAGAGAGTAATCCTCAAAACAGTTACAACTGGGTATAGATTCAAGAAAATATTACAGCTTAAACTGATGGTGGTGCCAAGATCAAATCCAGTGGAAACAAACCTTCTATTAGAGCTTTACTGTGTTCATAAAAGTTGTGAGGTTGTAGAGCAACTTGAAGAAGTTTACACTTTGGGCAGGACATAACATTCTTGGAATATTTAATCATGGGCACAGTGTCTTCTGTGAATAGCCTTTTCTCTTATTACATTTGCCTCAAAAATATTCTGGTACCATAAACTGCTTTGGGATTTTTTTTTCCTCCTTCAAAATTCAGACTATATCATAACATAATCAACAAACTGTATTTCTACATAACGTGTGTGTGTGTGTGTGTGCATGTACGATATACACAAGATACCTTATTCATTTTATAAAAATCATCAAAGGTCTACCTACAGTCTGAACTAGACAGTGTGGTCATAGGTTTATCATGCCATTGGGTACTTGTGAAGATGGTCTCATTAAAGAGGACTTAAAAGACTTCATTGATTAAAAGGATAGTTTATTTTAATGCTCTCTAGTTAATGTGGCTTTCTTCTGCTTCTGTGTTGATTGAACAGCCCTGTAGCTCTGCCTATCTCTACATCTTTCATCTTGCTTCTTGACTGCAATGTAAGTTCTTGCTTAATCTGGTGGTGGTGCTAAACAATCACAGATGTGCAATTGTCCACAATGGGGTACAGTTTATGATCAGTTTTCTGAACAGGCACTTATGCAAATGAAAGTGCAATCATGTAGGAGTTAGAATCATAGTGTACCAAAATCGGAAGGGGTGATAAGGCAGGACTCCAGTGCAGATTCCAAGTTAAAGCATTCCTGATGGATGGCTGCTCTGTTGCATCTTGAGTGCCTCCAGTGTGGAAGAGCACATACTGCTCTAGCAGTCAGGAATTTGTGTCCATTTTGCAAAGCCCCACACCCTGAGATGATTGGGAATAGACACGGTTCTTCATCTTCTGTGGGAACCTTTCAAATACTTGAGGTATGGTTGCAACACTTTTACCTGTAATCTGGCTCTCTTCTGTTCATCAGACTTCTTCTTTTGTTCTGCCTTGGTTCAGGAAGTGAGTGGAGGTGAGAGGAAGTCTATGAAAGTTCATAAAACTTGTTGCACAATCAGCAACATATTCTGCAGCATGCACAGTCACATCCATGGAAAAATGACACCACTTGCACAGTGTTCACATGGAACTTGTTTCCTGGTGAGCACTACATGAACACTCAGCCTGCTCACTAGACATTTGAACTGATGGCTGCAGGAAATCAGGCCAGAGTCCAGGCAGTTGAGGCCAGGGAATCTGATGGATCCCTACCCCCAGAACAGATTCCTTACACTTCCCTAACTCAGAGTGCTATCATATTTGTCCTCAGTCCTCTTCTCAAGGCTAAATGTGACCAATTTTTCATCCCTTCCTCATAAGGCTTTGTTTCCATTTCCCTGATAATCTTTGCTGTCCTTCTCTGAAACTTTTCTAGTCTGTCTGCATCTCACTTAAAACAGATTGAATCCAGATTTAGGTACATGCAATTGTGTTTGTGAAAGCAGACTTCCTTATCCTCTCTTCTCTGTGGCAATCCTTTGACTTCAAGTGCTGCAGAGAGGTTCAACAGACCCTGTTGAATTGGATGAACTATGTTGTAGTAAGGATCGATATATCTCCAAAACTGGAGAGAGAAACCTTTTGTGATTAGAGTCCTTGTTTACTCAGAAGGTAGACCCTGGCATGAAAGTTGTAGTTTATGACAGCAATTTTACTGGTTTCAGTAAAACGATTGTTTAATTCTGTGATTTATCTTGTTGGAAAGTGTGACCTGTATAGGCCAGAATCCATGTGGCTTTCTCTGTACATGCATAATGCAGCTTTTCCAGCATATTATCACAGTATTATATTATCTGAAAAGCCAATCTTGATGGCCAGATCATCTTCCAGAGCAGATTAAATTGTAGGAGTCAGTGTTGCATAGTAATTGATGTCAGAATAGGACTGGGAAAACAAACAAACAATCAGGGGAAAACCCAAATGTATAACTACTCGAAAGAATGTTATGCTATGTTCAGTGAAGGGAACTACCTTGTTTTTATACATAGTGTGATGGCTTTCTTGGTTAGACACATGCTTAGATGAAACCTATTGAAATTAATAAGGCTAAAGATTGTATTGGGTTGTGAATTTCCACAAGTCTACACTAAGCATTATTAAGTTTAAATCCAACCAACTGTGTTTTGCTGAATTCTTGTATTAAAGCTCTGTTTGGAAAATTTCTTATGTTATTTTTTATATGTGTCTGGAGTATTCATTAAACTGGCAATCTAGTAAGAAAGTTTCTTTTTTTCTTTTGGGTAATTGATTTACCAAATAGTTTAGAGTATCTTACAGACTAAGCTTATTATCTTTTATAAAAGTTTTGATATCTAGTTTTATTGCTGCTTCTTCTGAGGTCTTTATAGTACCTCGCTTTGAAATGAATGTTCTTTGCTAAAACATTTAAGAGGATGATTTTATATCCCCAGGATCTTCCAATACCCTAAATGAACTTTAGCAGTATACACTGTGAGAAATATGAACAGATTTCAAGAATCCCCTTCAAGCCAAATAAAATACGTCTAAACTAAAAGTATCACAAGTAGCCTTACATTTCTGCATCTGCACTTATCAAAAACAGGGTTGCATTCAGTTGCCCATGCTTAGAAACAAAGTTATTTTCACTGTATGGAATGTGATCTTCCAAAAGGCACAAGAAAAGAGGCTATTGGTATGACAACAAATTTTAGAAGCAAGGCTTGCATTCAGGAAAAATCCCAGAACAGTTAATCACTCTGAATACTTGTCAGGCTGAGCACCAAACTTATTTACGGACCTCTCTCTCTCTCTCTCTCTCTCTCTCTCTCTCTCTCTCTCTCTCTCTCTGTGTGTGTGTGTGTGTGTGTGTGTGTGTGTGTGAATAAAGAAGGAGAAAAAGTAGAGAGAGACTAAAATTCAGCTTTTCAACTATGAACTGAGTTTACAATACCTAAATTTTTGAAACATGGAACATGTTCTGAAATTGTGATAGCAATGGCCTCAGTCTTCTGCTACAGTTCTTATCTAGAATACATCAGAACCCGCAGCTAGTGTTATTCCAAAACAAGAATCACTACCTAAATACTACCATAGCTGCAGTTTTTTTGGTCTTGTCATCCCCAAGCTTTTTCCTGTGCCTTGCAAGCAAAAAGATCTAGCAATTCTCCCTTCATAATTGCTGCTGGGGCAAGATTTTTCAAAAGGCACTAGTTTTATATCATATAGTTCTTCAAAGGCTCATTTCCAAATTATACTAACCTACAACCTTGAACTCAAGTGCAATCCTCTGGGTGGCGGGGAGACCTCTTGTATTCCTCAGTGTCATGAGGCTGAAGCACTCTTTCTAATTACTCACACAGGTACAGGAAATAAAGGTTTAAAGCCTTTTATTCTAAACATTTCAAAGATAAGCAGGCAATGGATAATACAGGAGAAGTTAATGGTAGTTCTAAGCAACACAGTTGCCCCCTCCTTTCTGATCTCTCTCAGATTTATGATGTACTCTTCACCCAATGGAAACAGACCTCCCCCTGGGGGCTAGATAAACTCTCCCTCCTTCTTTATTTATTTATTGATTTATATCCTGCCTTTTTCCTACAAAGGGCTCAAGGCAGCTTACATCTCCTCCTCCATCTTATCCCCACAACAACAACCCTGTGAGGTAGGTTGGGCTGAGAGTCTGTGACTGGCCCAAAGTCACCCAGTTGGCTCCATGGCTGAGCGGGGACTAGAACCCAGATCGCCTGAGGCCCAGTCCCATGCTCTTAACCACTACACCACACTGGCTCTCTGTCTTCTAATTGGCCCAAGAGCTGAAGTCTTCTCCTCAGCTGGGCATTCTCCATGGCAACGGACACTCCCACGGCCGGCTCATGAACGTTACCAGAAACTTGTATAAAATCTTCATCAGAGTCAGGTGGTGGGGAGGGGGTGTTTGTGCCATGGGCACCAAGTAGAAATCTTCTTGCTCTAAACCTGACTCTTGCTGGGAGCTTCTTGCTCTCTTACGCGCACTAAAGACTCCTCTGAGTTGTTAGGCAGGACACTCAGCTTGCATTCACATCTAAAATCATATAGTTTGGGAAAATCTGCACATGAATACATGGCACAATGGAAACCAGAATGATTCAAATGACCAGGCATGTCATTGCCAACATGTTGATCTGGTGTGTATGTTAAGCATTTTTCAAATTAATTGGAATTTATTTTAGCAATCTGTTGTGGGCAGTGGTAAGCCGTATTCAAAAATTGTATCTAGGAATGCATGTATGACAGACCTACACATGCTTAGTTCATTGTTTATATGCTCACTCACAATTTTTCCTATGAACAAGGCAATGAATGATTTCCATGATTTCCAATTGCTTGGAGAATCCTGCACAGTTTTATACACGCAGGCTCTCAACAGAACACACATGGCTGGGATGCATTATGCCACTGTGATTCTGCTCCCCACTCCCTGTGCTTTGGAAATATTAAATATATTTACATCTTGGCTTTTTCCATGCACAACTGTCTTTTTTTCCTTTTTATCCTAGCAAATCTGGGAAGTTGCTTAACCTGAGAGATTGTTAATAGACCAAGGTCACCCAGTGAGCTTTACTGCAGAAGTGGAATTTGAACCTGAGATTCTTTACCTTAGTCCAACAGTCTGAACACTATACACGTTCATTTCCAGCATGGAATTATCTAAATACGAAGGCAAACACAGCAGGGTGAGAAGTTAGAGGCTGGATGATGCTTCTTTAGTTTGACTGGCAGTCAAAGATAAAAAAGGACAGAAACAGTTAATGTAATGAAACTGTCTCTAGACAGTTAACATGAGGCAATACAAGTTGCTCCTCTGCAAGATAAGCTGCTTTGATTGAGGTGTTATGGAATACAAAAGCTTTAGATGATATAATATATCTTAGTAGACTCGTGGAATAAGTTGACTATATTCAAGCTGAAACTGTGTTATAACTGTTAAGCCCAGTCTACATAATGAGGTTATAGAAACTAAGATGCTGGACAGTGGTTGCTGGAAGTCCCCACTGAAGATGCACATGTACACTAGGGACTTTACAATAAAGTTTTTTGAGAGTATCAACAACACATAAACAAGGCAATCCGGTAGACATTGTTTACTTGGACTTCCAAAAGTCTTTTGACAACATCTCTCACCAAAGCCTCCTGAGCAAACTGAACAGTCACATAAAAGGGAGTCCTCCTGTGGATCACAAACTGGTTAAAGAACAGACTTCCTATAGTGCAACAATCTGGTGTGCAGGGCCAGTAATGCCTTTCCAAAAACACCCATTGCCATATTCTTCATTTCTGTGGCTACAGAAGTAGCCATGTAAGCAAATACACAAAGATAATTAATGTTTCAATGTGTGCTTTCTTTCTTGATGATTTTAGTTTTCTATTATTAGAACGGTATTTAAAATTAAAACTTCATTAATGTACACAAAGAGACTGTGCAAGCCTTTCCCATAAGAGGAGCTGTGTAATCACGGGCAACATCTGAGTTTCAGGGGTTTTCCTTCTTTCTCCACCAAAGACCTAAAGCATGTTACAGCAGTGAATGTCTTAGCTGGAAGCAGGCTCTCAAACAAATAGTGAAGCATTATCTTCAAACCCAGCTGAAAAAAAATAAATTTGTGTTTGTTGGGTTGTAGCCCAAGCTGCCTGGTCTGTCCTTAGCCTGTTTAGTTAATGAGAAATGAGCATGATGGGTATTTAAAGTAACCCAGCCTTCTTTCCCTGTGAGTTTATACCACAACTACTTACATTAGCCTCAGGAGTTTCTTCCTATATAATAAAGTACACTTGGGAACTGGCTTTTGAATATTGATTGATAGTTGGCATAGAACTGCAAATGAGTGAAGAAACATTTGATGAAAGTATGAAAAAACTTGCATTCTTTTCAACTGTCAATCAAGAAATGAAGCTATGGGTGGGGGCAGATAATGACTAAACAGCAGACCAGCAGAAAGAAGTATGTGTTGGTTTGGAGCATGATTAATGGATTCCTGCCTTGTTCTACCCCTGTTATAATGCAGTGGGGAGTGTGCCATTAGAAGCAGAATCACCTTTCTGCCAGCTCAATGTGAAGCTGTATAATATAGGGAGTAAGCTACTTTGCAAATGTACCAGAAAGGCCAATCATATTTGTCACATTTTCACATATACTTATCTCATCAAAATGCAAAATGTTCACAAAAAACAAAAGTATCTGAGGGGGCAGAGAGAAATGCTATCCATTTTACAGTATCCAATGAATTATGGAGCTGCCAGTTATTCCTAATACTCAGCTTTTATATCTAATTATTGCATTGAGAAACAGTAATCTACACCAGATACATGTGTGTGTGTGTGTCTTTGTATAAAACTATAGATCCATGATCGCAGAGGTTTCTGCTCTATAGGTTTCTGATGCACTGCTCTATCAATTGCTTACAAACTGCACTGACCTATCTGCAAGCTGTGATCCATTGCAAGTGGGAGGAACTGGGTGTTTGTGAGTGGCACAGTCAATACATAAAAAACTCTGTGCAATTTAAAAAAAAAATCCTTATGAGGGCTATGTTTGAGAGTTTCTTCCACTTGTGAGTGTGTGAGGGAAACAAGAATCATGGTTAATGGTTAATAGGGAAGGGAGTGTACAATCAGGGTACATTCCTCTCTCTCTCTCTCTCTCTCTCTCTCTCTCTCTCTCTCTCTCTCTCTCCCCCTGTGTGTGTGTGTTTGTGTGTGTGTGTGTGTGTGTACTGGAAAAATGCCTACAAGCTGTAAGACTTTTTTCCATTAACATGCAAGGGATGGTGCTCTTTTCTGAGTCTGGAATAAGAGAACAGTCTGATTCACAAGTTTTCCCTGTAAATGATCAGAATCAATGAAGGCAAACCTGGATGATTTCATTGGTTCTTCCACTCCATTACAGCCTTCTTGTCCATTCCTCCAGTTTCTGTGCACTCCAGAAGTAGTTTCTGCAGGCTTTCCACTGCAGATACATGGTCCTCCAAAGTTTGCAGAGGTGGGTGATGAAGTTATGGCAAAATCAATGGTGAGATCAATGATCTTGATTAAGCCCAATCATGTGCCTCTGGCAGGGGCAGGGGGATGTCTGAATTGTAAATTTAGCATTTTGTAATTGAATGTCAAGTTTGTATACACTTGTCTTCCTTTCCACTATCAGTGTGGCTGTAAGGAGCAGATCAGAAGTTTTCTCTTCCTTTTATCCCTATCTAAACCCAGAAAAATTAATCGTCTTAACCATTTGCAGACAACCTCAGAAACCATAGTTGAAAAAGCCGGCATGTTTCAATACGTCAAATTTAAGATTAACTACAGTTTAGGGTTGGACACTGAGGACAACTGAAAACAGATGTTAAAGAGTGTCTATATTATATCTTTAAATAAATATTAAAAGATTCTGATTTCATTTGTGCAGTCATACCATCTTATAAGAAGGATGGAAAAGCACACGAGGCTCATACTTTCTTTTTTAGATATTTTTTCCTTTTTTAGTTTAATTAGAGATCCAATAAAAAAGCAGACTCTACTTATTTGTGTGATTCTAATGTTCATGCTCTGAGCAACACATCCATTGTCTTTAAATTACTTGGAGTGTGGAGATTTGGGAAGCCAAGCATGAACCCCTACAAACTTCCATAAAAATATTAGATGGGTTGGTTTAACTTAGTTTAGAGCAGGTGTCCAAAGTTTTCTTTTTTCTTTTTTTAAATAAGTTTTATTTGAGAAATTATACTTCTACAAAAACAAAAAGAAAACAAACAACATCCATTATCAAAAAAAAAACAAAAACAAAAAAAACAAAAAAACATTGAGCCCGCTGGGTCAGCCCCCACACCCTTCTTTTTCCATCTATAATAACTTAAAAACTTATTTAAGTCTATGCGGAGTCCCGTTTCTCTAGCCAATAATAAAAAGATTCCCAAATTTGATAGAAGTCAGTATCTTCTTTCTCCTTCAATGATAAATGCAGTCTATCCATTTCTGCACAGTCCAGTATCTTTTAATCAATTCATCGGTGGGTAGTTCTTCACTTTTCCAGTGTTAAGCGAATACAATCCTCACTGCAGTGATTACATATAAAATCAGATACATTTCTTATTTACTAATGTCCTCCAGTATCACGCCTAATAAAAAAAAGAAACTTCAGGTTTAAAAACTAAGGATTTTTGTACCACTTCCTCCACCATATCTAATAAAAAATACCCAATTTATGTTCACATATCCAACATCCATTTGACATTTTTAGAAACATCTTGGCTAGTCTATTTGGTGACAGATACCATCTATAACACATTTTATACAAGTTTTCTTTATACAAAGTTGCTAATGTTACCTTGATAGTTCTCTCCCACAGCTTTTGCCACATTTCTAATTCAATATTATAACTAAGATTTTGTGTCCATATTATCATAGCTTCCTTAACCTATTCATCTTCCATTTTCCTATCAAGAAGTCATAATCTTTTAATCATTTTCTCATCTGATTTAAGCATCAAACTTTCTGATTTAGTCAAACTTTCAAGTTTCTTTTAAAAAATATTTTTTTCTTTGAGCTTAAACAGACCTCGCTGCCATTCCTAATGGTGGCAAGGAATACTACAGCCTCTTGGTCATATTTCCTGGACCCATGGCAATGATGTTACAATATATTCCCATTCTGGATCATGATATGCAATTGGGATGCTCCAGAGGCTCCAGAAATATAACAAGGATTTTTTAAGGCAAAAAAGACACAGGTAAGCTCAGGGATCTCATGTAAATTAAGGTAAATTACCTGCCCAAACATTTCTTATGAAATGTGCTTGCCCCCCATGCAGCTGGGGAGATTCATGGGAGATTATAAGTCACATAGAAGTGGGTATGGGACAGTGGGGATGTAGTAACATTTTATAAATTCACAGTTATGATTTCTTTATTTGACTATTGGGATTTCCTTGCTGCCAATGTTTTTTTTAATACTCCATAGATTGGATTTTGCCAGTAGATTTTAAAATGCTAGAATATATAAATATATTCTAGAAATAGGTAGGAAAGGTCCTCTTTTCTAACCTCTTTTATTCTTCAGGAAATCTGTTTTGTCAAGCAGAAATGTAATACAGTGATTGTAGCAAGGAACACGGCCTCAAGTGTCTCTTCTTCACTCCATTAACCAGAAGGGGCAGAGGGGAGAATCATAACAAATGTACATTTCACACTTTAAAAGTGATAGAGGACATTTAGTTTTATGTCTTCCTCTTCATCTAAAGCCCAAGTACTCTGCCTTTTATCTTGTTATTTTTCTGCTTTGTACTTCTCTGTGTAATCAGTGTACTTTTTTATCCCTGTGTAAAATTCCCTCCTGTGCTGGACAAATAGCTTGAGGTTTCAGATTGAAGCCAAGAATATAATTTCTTTCCTGGAAGAACAAATGCTCTCCAAAGAGCTTTTTCATAGTTTGTGGTGAATTTTTAATATAGTTCTTTAAGACTGTTTTAGTGATGATAGCTTAGAAGTTGGGGCTATATGCAAATTTGCACTATGTAAATTTTATGAATTCAACCAGTGTTTCATGGCACGGTGGAAAAGTATCATTTGCTGGATATCCACATTTGATCTGATTTTTTTCTGGATTACAGTTGTGTATTTTATGCAGATAAAACCCTGAATCCTAAATGCTCAAAATTATACTGTTGGATCTCAAACCTGACTTTAAAATGTGATTTTTAACTTTAAAATTTTTAGGGAGAGATAGTTTCCTGAACAATGCTACAAAATGTTCAGTTACTTCTCCCAAGAAATGTACTAGAACTTTTTTCTTTTAACTTGATCCGATTCATAAGGATATAAAATAATTCTCATTCAGTATTAGTATTTGTTTTGGAAATGATGTTCCAAGAAGCAGTTCCTCCCACAATAATCACCCCCATATCACTTGCTACTGCATCCTGGGTGATTATTTCATTATATGGCAATTAAAACCTTTACTGTGTACAGATTCATTGCTCTCAATGCAGCTACACTGGACTCTCATTGAAATTAGCATCTCATAAGATTTCAGTTACAGCATCATGTCTCCAAGAAATTTAGTATTAATGAAAGTATTGCATAGACTGAGATTAATGTAATGTTCACTTCCATTGAAACAGCTGATAATATGACCTGTACTGCCTTATATTTGGCACTGTGATTGTTAAATCAACATTATTTAATGTGTACTGATAGGCCAAATGTAGCATATAAGGGATACAATTATGCTAGCATCCTATTGTTTAATCATTAATAGAAATATTGTATGCTTCATTGTAGAATGGCCACAAATATGACAGTTTCAGAATTTTTTTTAAAAATATATGGATTTTTTATCATATGGACATAATAAACTGTATCTTGAATTTATTACTGACCTAACAATATGCATCAGAACACATCAGTCTATCTATTCCATGCAACTTATATGTATGTTCACCTATAAATTATTTCCACACTATAGCATTAATTTATATAAAAATAAAAACATTCTATATGAGATGCATTCAAATATGTATTTAAATACATGTTTACCAATGGTTTCTCTCAAAAAGTATGAATTTGTCTCTAAGCAAGCATATATATTTGGATACAATTTTGACAATGAAAACCACTGGAACAGTCAGAAAGCTTGGAAGCCAGTGAAGATGTAATTTCTGATCTACAGTAGGTGCAGAAGATGCAAATAAAGTTATTTGTATTAGAATATACAAAGATCAACCTGCTCAAGCATCCTTATTTAATAATAGCACATGTAACAAGCCCTTTTGTCCAACCTTGCATTATTTGTGATGAAACTATAATTATAATTTGCTTTATGACTACCGTGAAGTCATGTATAAATGTCACTCAATGTAAAGTGTGACCTTCTGATGCATCTCTGTCTAATTAAGTACCTACAGACACATGCATATACTCATGTTGAAGTCATTAAAAATCACTCTAATTTGTTTATCTTAAAATCATGACTTGTAACTCAATCTAACAATACACATGTTATATATTTAATATCATTTCTTGGCAGGCTGCTAAGCTATCAAGGAGATAGCTTAGCAAACTTTCTCAAGAAAGTTTAGTACAATTAGTACAATTAATCAAAACAGTAGCACAATTATTTAAACTAATAGCCACCATAGAAACTCAAACATAATAAAGAAAGATGACTATCTCTGGATATCCATGCACATTGAAATATCCCAGTCTTTGAGGTTCACTTTTAAAAATGCAAAGGAAGGTAACATGCACTAATAACACAGTGTGGTATTCTACAGCAAAACTTCATTTTTTTAACACCACCAGGTAGAATTCTTTTCTGCCTCCACCAAACCAACCTTAAAATACTTTGGAATTCAAGGGATCACTTTTAGGCAGTTTGAGGGTTAGCTTTTAAACATGGTAGATAAACAACAAGAAGAGAGACTAAAAATGTCAAGCAGGAAAGTTGAAACAGTTCTAGGATAATAAACTTAATAGCTAAAAGCATTAATATGTGAATAAACATCTACATATGGCACATACACAAAAACAATAGAGTATTAAAATAATGCACCACAAATACATCCAGCTAACTTCAGTAGACCATATTCCTATTTTAACTGAATTCCTTTTCCAGAGCTCTGTGTTGCATAAATCTCATGTCCCTGCCACACTCCCATGCAGACTGCATGACTCCTAGACTCCTAACATCCTCTGGCCATCTGCTGAACTTTCTACAGATCCTTCTCTTTTCCTCTGAAGTCATACAGACATCACGAGCCTTCTTTAAACCCTTAACACACAACCTGATTTCCAGAATCTTTAAGCGTGAATTCCTATGCATGTGTAAGCAGAAAAAAATGGCTTACAATTCCCCACCTGTTCATACTTGCGGGGGAATGCTAGGAGCTGGATGACTATTTTTTCACCTGTGTGTCTAATTTGGATTGTGCCCTAACTAAACTTTTGATGAAGCATGCATATAAGCATTATATACCTGAGAGGGAGAGAGAAGTACGGGAAGGGAGACAATCCTATTTCATCACAAGAATCTTTGTTCTCAGTGTTTTGTATTGTTTTGTTGTTTAAGCAGTAACAGTGAATAAAACAGCTTCATCTGTTATACAAGGGTCTACAAGTAATTTATGCAATTGTGTGGTTTAAATTCTATCTGAGATCATTCCCAACAAAGATGCTAGAGATATTTAGGTATGACCATCATACAAGTCCTAGGACAATACAGAATTTAAACATGCAGAGACCTACCTCTTAATAACTAACCTTCAAAATAAATATATTATTTTGTAAATATGCATTAATATTTGCATGTGTAAAAGGAACAGAAGATTGCCATGAAATGTTGATAACAACAAAAGTTAGGGATAGAGAAAGCAGGTACATATAAAAGGTATAAAGTTTTAGTGATCCAGATAGATTTTTTCTTCTTTCACTACCACTTAGGGAAATGATTGCTGCTTTCTAGAACTTGTGTGCATGGGATTACAAGGGCAACCTCAAATCACCTATCATGGAATGATTTTACCTTTCATTTCCTTTTCTTATAAAACAGACAATTATTCAGATTCTCTTTATTAAGTCAATTTATTTAATGTGAGAGCTCACAAGGGAAGATGTCTGTTTTATGTATGGTTTTAATTAATAATGCCTATGGGCAGCAGGGAGTAAAAAGAAAGAAAGAAAATAAAGAAAGACAGGAAAAGATTATTATTCAAAACAACATCCATTGTAGCATTTGCAGGAATCACACTAATATTAGTATATTGCAGGAAAAAAGTGTCTGCTAATCTTAAAATCTTAGAATACTAGAACTGGAAGGGGCAAGAAATGCCATTGGTCCAACCGCCTGTTCAATAAAGGCCTCCAAATTAAAGTAGCCCTAACAGATGGCTGTCCAGCTGCATCCTGAATGGCTCCAGTGTGGGAGAGCCAATGACCTCCTTAGGTAATTGGTTCCATTGTTGTATTGTTTTACAGTCAGAAAGGTGGGTTTTGGAGGGTTTTGTTTTTGTTTTTTGGCAAACATCCTAGTCCTCCTCTCTGTGACAACCTTTCATTTACCAATGCTGAATAGAAAGGAACTAATACGTCACATGAAGTTGAAGAGATACTTCAATTAATGTAGACCAAAACAGATTAGCCTTTTTTGCATCCACCTCATATTGTTAATTCCATATAATTAGACATGTAAAAGTAAAAAAAATCTGTGTACAGGTATATGTGTCCATGTTTAGAAGACTATAATAATAGCGTAATTAAAATGTGCAAATATTCAACTAACGGATGTCAAACACTGGATATGATCAGATATGAAAGGGATATTTTCATAGCACATCTTACATTCTTATTTGTATTTTGAGGCATTGTGAGGACACTGATTATATGTTCCAAAACTAAGTGAGGGAATAAGAATGCTATTGCCACATGCCTGCACATAAATTAAAGCCATTGCTGTACTGTTTAATGTAAACAAGAGAAGCTAGGCTCAATGATAACACAGTATCATTAGAATGAATTCTATTTGTTGTCTGCGCATAGAACAAATAAGGCATGTGCACATTTATCCTCTTCTGAATTTATTGTTTTTTTCACAAAGGCAGTAATTTGTTTCTGTTTCTTTTTGTTTTTATCAAAGCAGTATTAAGAAGGTGTTTTCCTGAGATATGAGTTGAAAATGATTCTTTGGATTGTTTCACATATAGAGTTTTACCTGTTTTAATAAATTCTGCAAAAATGTATATCACCAGTTGAGGAAGCTGATGCATGCTGATTTCTAACTGTATCTCTAAGAAAGCCATATATTAATGCATTACTTCACAATTTTTTTCCTACATGGAACTGTAGTAACTGATAAGAAAATAATTGATAAGAAAATTGATACGAAAATTGATAAGAAAATCTTGGGATTTTGGAAGATCATTTGATGAAGATGACACCTCAGGGTATGGTTGCTTTAAAAACATTTCATATGGGAGATAATTAGGGAAGGAAACAAAAAAGGAACATGTGGTATAGCTATTCCGAGTCACCACTACCTTTTCCCCCAACCTTCTTTCTCTCTCTCTTGCTACTTTGAGAAGAGTAAATTATCTATCAAGGGTCACAAAATGCCAATTCATGCTTCCAAAATCAAGTTTTGGTATTCCTGAGAAGTAGTTTTAAAATGTTCATCTCATTTATCTTTGAGAACCTATTACTGACACTAATTATTTGGAACTACTCTGTAAATAATTGTTAGAAAATATACAAGAAATGAACACATAGAACACACATGTATCTCATGTTCAAGTAGGAATAAAATAAACCTTAATATTTTTGAAAAGAACAATATTAAAGGAGTTTATTCATGTGTCTAAATGCTTTCTTGGTTCATAGGGATGGATAAATCTGTCAAATTTCTTTTCCCTTTTCAATATTGAATTTACATTTTCCCCCCCGGAAGGTTTGAGATTATGTCTTGAATGAAAATGTGTAAGCATTTTTGTGAACATTCCTCTTCATATATGCATTTTTGTACACAGTAATGATTAATTATTATTGTTAATACAATAATGAAAATTCAGGGAAGTGATTGCATGCAATCTCCCTAATGACCCAGAGAATAATTTTGACTAATTGGGTGGTATAGAAATTAAATTAATTAATTAACAATGCAATTCATTTTAACAATTTACATATTGTGAATCTATTTTTGATTGGTGAACCCAATAGCAACTTTTGGAGAAAAGTGATTTTCGAAAAAGAGTGGAGTTTTGAGTTCAAAAGTACAAAATTTGGGTATGTTTGCATTAAAATGCATATTCAGATTATTTCTCTGCTATCTGAATTGTTTGACTCTATTGTCCACAAAAAATATTGGGAGACAAGAAAGGACCCAGTCTCTTCAGAATTATTTATATGGCCTTTTCATTATTGTCATCTATTTGCCTCCTTCACATTGCTCTGTCCCAGATTAGGAATAAAACTGAGCAAATTCTGCATACATTTATTTTGCCATCTACTTCTCTGTCAGTGCCTAAATATTTCTTCTGAAACGTTCTGACATTAAAAGAATGTTTTTGTCTTGTCATATTGTAAATGCTGAAAGCTTTATGGGCTTAACACAGGACTTAGCAAAACATTTTGGATCTAGCCATATCTGCTTGGAACTTCAGTTGCATAATTTATTTATCTATGTATTTATTTTGAAAACTAACAAGCTCTTGGAGCAAAAGCATTTGGGAGCCTGCTTAGATGATACTTCACTATTCCATAGTACTTTGCTTACTGGCTGTTATATACTTTTATACATTGCATGATAGGCATTTTTAATAGCCATTCCATACTTCTCTATTACTTCATTCTACAATGGCTTTCAGATATTGAAGAGATAAAAACTTCTAATTAGAGATGTACACATGCATTAGTAGATAATTCAGCTAAAGCATTAGTTGACTAATTGCTAGGATGCCATTTTTAATTAGTGCAACCTAATGTTAATTGATTGTGCTAGGAGTTAAGGAGTGAGTCAAGTCATAATCCCAAAATCTGGAGAGGCTTTCTTGCTTCATATTATCACAGTCCAAAAGGTAATGATGGTGTGAAGCACACATGCATCAATACACATGCCATTCAATAGGAAATGCCATTGAGCTTCAAAAGAGAAATTCATTGAACAGTTTCAAGAGATCTTCAAGTTCCACCATAGTTTATGAAAATAAACACTTAAAAGTAGCTAAAAGAAAAGAAAAGGACCAGGAAAGTGTTAATACCTTTTAAATGCCCTATTTTCTCTCAAACTAGAAAAAGTACAATAAAGTACAAAAGTACAATGGGGTGGGTCATGGTCATCATGGAGTGACACACTCAGCCAGATCATACTGACTCCATTCTGACCAGCTCCAAAAGAAGAAAAAGCCCTATTTTACAGTTGATTGTATGCTCTGCTAAAGGTTGTGTCACCTGGACGCTGTTGCTAAAATGCAAATGTCCCAGCTGAAGTTCAACTAACTCTACTCACATGGTGAAAATGTGTTTCTATTTTAACTCATTGACAGAGTTCTCCAAAACAGTGATGCCAGGAACATACCCAGTGGCCCGCACAATGAAGAATCTTCAGATTAGATGATTAGAGGAAAATTAGCCAGATTTGAACAGATATTTCTGTTTGGAATCTCTGCCAAGGAAACACAAGAAGAAATAATCAACTGAGAAAGTAGGTTTGGGCTCTTTTCCTCAGTCTTTTCTTTAATACAGGTGCTGGAGATCTCCCAGAAAGAGAAGCAGGTCTGACACAAGCAGTACAGCAATTGCAGCCTGGAGATAATGGAGCTTCAAAAGCACCATGTAAGCACCTTAAAGCAGGGCTGTGAATAGCCAGGGTGTATTTTTTCCCCAGTTTTCTTTAGCATTAGCCAGTGAATCACCACTTTGACCTGCCAATTGCTTTGTGCTGTGAAACTGATTTTTTAATTTTTTCCCCATCCTGTACTTTTTTTTGACTGGAACCTTAATAAAAAAATTATCCTATTGGCACCAAAACCCAGATTGTGTCCTTTGGGAAGGAGGGTGAGGGTCACAAAGGGCATACCACATTATTACCACAGGACATTATTACCAAAGGACAAACCACATTTGAAGACCAAGTTGCATGCAGCACACTAAGGATAGATTATACTCACCTAAGGACATGAGGGCAGCAAAGAAACCCAATGAAAGGATTTCCATTTAATCCTTGATCAGTTATCACCAAAGGGCTAGGACTGCCTGCGGATTGAAAAGACTAGGTTTGTTTTATTCTCAACTAGTGCCAGTTGGCACAGCTGCACTAATCTTTACCTATAGCCACAGTGCCTGTGAGAACCAGGTCACCACAGTTACCATAGATATATGGGTGTGGGGTTTTTACATTCCCATTAAAGACCTTTTCATCACTGTGCATATGCTTTGGTTTCCTGTACTTCCTGATCTACAAAACCCCCATAGGAGGAATGTCTTCTTCTGGCTTTAAACAAAGTGCAAGCATCCTGGGAGGTGTAGACTGTCTAAGAAATGATTATACAAACAAAAACAGGACACTGGAAACTAAGAAAAGTCCAAAACTTCTACTCCCAGAAATAACTTCTAACATTTCTTGTTCATATTTTTTAAGGAAGGAAGGATAAAGCATCTGCTTTAATATCAAATTTAGTGAAAATATCCCTCCCCAAAAAAGCCCCATTCCCCAAAAATACCCAGAACCAGTTTTGGGCAGAGCAGTGGCCATTACATGGTCCAGCAGCATCTAGGCTGGTACACAAGCAGACAGCATGCAGTTCAGTGTAAATCTTGTGCATTTCTGTGCAATAGGGTCCGATGTTCAGAGCGGGCTCAGAAAAAAATGAAAAAAAGTGATACAAATTTTCATTATATAATTAATCCATGTTGCTTGAACCTAGTCTCAACTTGTAGCAGTTGGCAATGGTACCACTATCCAATGCATTGGGGTGGGGGGGTGTCCAGCCCATGTTCCATCGGTATCTTTACGACTAAACATGGTGAATGTAGAAAGGGGATGGCTGAACACTATTCTGCTCATCTTCAAAGCATGTATGCCCTTTGAGTGTTGAAGAGAACAAAACTACACAAAAAAAGTTCCACTACTCCTAGGACATATTTTTGTCTAAAACTCAGAAATCTTCAGGGGAAGTATTCTTTGAACTGCTTCACTTAATGCTCAAATGGTGAAAAGTCCAATTCTCCAGAGGATAGAGTTTAATTCCTCTTCCACACGTCAAGAGAAGGGAAAAAGAGAGCAAAGTATGGAGAGGGCAGTTAGTGGACAATTCCTTTGAAGACTGAAGGATCCTGGCCTATATTTGGTAATCAGACTTCATCTACCACCTGCTGAATGACTTACTGGAACCATCCAACAGTTGTAAACCCATGTCTCTGAAATACATGACAAAATAAAAAGATAAATAAAACAGTAATGTGTGATCTAAATAACGATTCAAACAAATTATGGCTTAATGTTATTGTGTGTGTGTTTCACTGTGAGGAAGGGAAGTGAAGTGAAGCTATTGAAGTATCACCTCACTTATTAAATTGTCTCAGTTACTGCAGACAGAAAGCTAATAAATGTTAATGAAATTATTTTCAGGGGCAGACTGTCTGCTTCTATTTGAACTCATTGTGTCTGTGTGAATAGGGGTTAGAAAAAGAATCATTTAGAAAAGAAAAACAAAAACAGATATGCAGACTTAAAAGAAAAAGTCATGAACTCCAACATGATTGCTATAAAGATATCAAATGGAAAAATACTGTCCTCATTAGCTACCTTAGACAAACTTTCAACTAAGCATAATTAATAGTTGTACAATTGGTCTCAATCATTTTGACATGTTACAATTTCAATTTAAAGGTTGACTTAGATGAAGGATAATGTTGGGCATTGTAAATTGCCAATTAGGATGCAAGATTGAATGCAACCTTTTTCTAAATTGAACTTTATTTGCATACTAGGTGAGCTACTTAAACAAAATGTTCTGTCTCACCATTGAATTTTTGTTTGTTTGTTTTAAGTACAAACAAGTCAGAGCTAGATCTTAAGCAAACAGAGAGGACTATCTGCAAACATAGTTACAGGTAAGGTGTTCCATCTGCTGTCTTTCCCTTGTTTAAAATGTGCAATTAGAACATAATTTCTCATGTCAGAGGACACTTCCATGTGCTATTGTTTATTGGTATTGCATTGTTCACTTTGTCCAAGCATATTCAAACATTTCAAAAAGCTTAGTTTAATTGTGACATTCTCTTAAAGTCAGATCTTCCAAACACAGGTTCTGCTTTTAAGTATGTATGACAATTTTGGTTTCACTTGAAAAAGGTGTTGACATAGCCTGTTTAGCCAAGTGACTCTAGACTACAAACATCAAAGAGAAGGAGTACCTGATGGCATGAAAGACTTAGGTGAGAAAAACAAAGCAAGTCAAAATGATGGCAGATTTTCTTACGAGTATTGCACATCCAGCGGTTTCCAGATGTCTTGATGATCTGAGAATGATCATCTTGGGAGTAGGGGTACAAAGGTTTATTTTAGTCTTCAGAATACAAATATTACTAAAGGAAAATATCACAGAATTCGTAACTTTAACATGCTCTCATGAACATGACACATGATCTTACTGAGTTTGGAACCTAAGCCATTTATTTCACTTCTGTCAATTTATTAATTTCATCCTAGAACCCAAGATTCCACTTTTAGTTTAAATCCACATCTTCCCTTCCCTTCCCTTCCCTTCCCTTCCCTTCCCTTCCCTTCCCTTCCCTTCCCTTCCCTTCCCTTCCTAATGTATGATCACTATGGTTACTATTGATCAGAAAAATTATTGAGTTATGACTGTGTGTTAAAATGAAATAAATGATGCTTAATTTAATTTGATCTAAGTGCCTCAAAGAACAATATAATGTGATAAAACTTTGTGTAATACTGATCAGAGTTTTTAGAGTTACTAAGATCATCTAGTTAAAACTGTTTTCTCTGAAAGCAGTAATTCTGTACATATAAACTTGTGGGCATAAATTCTACGGAACTCAGTGAGACTTCTCCTAGGTAAGCATGTGGAGGAATATGTTGTGCTTGACAAACCAATCCTATTGGGAGTGAGAAGATGCTCCAAAGGTGGAGAAATTGGGTGAACAGTTTTCCTCCATTTACACTCAAGCGATCTTCTATTTTACTCCATCACTTCCATCACTTTTGACTACCAGGTATACCATGGAGCTGCACGAGCTCTACTATGGTGACAGCCTGAGTTTAGAACTACGTATATTGTGTGAGGTGGCATTAATACCCTTTGACTTAGGATTCAGCTAATGCTTTGCCATAAATGATAATCAAAACAGGAATATAGCAGTTTAACACAGAGAGGCTGCCCATAACTCTCCAAATTTGGACAGTTATGGGCGTCCTATGGACATTGCAAGGAGCATGGAGGAAAGGCTGTCTCCGCACTTCTCCTGACCTGCAGAGCTGTTAGATGGCCAATTTTAGCTTTCCAAATGTTTTGTCCTTGAGTGTGAGCAAAGGAGGTTATTGTGTATGCTGATTGTACCTGTTCCTTCCCTTTCCTGTCCCTTTTCCTATGTATGGAACTTTTGCAGCAGAGCGGTTCTCTCCAGACTGAGTTTCAGATCTGGAAGGCCAAGCAATTTTCCAGCCTTCTGAACTCTGTCCAGAGGCTACAGGATTGTACCGTAAGATATGCTATTACAGGTATGCTAGCATTCATATTGAAAATATTTTCTAAAGGAAAACAAGGTGGTGTACTTTTTCTGATTTTATATATATATGAATATATAGTTTTCAAAGCAATGCAAAATTTAGACCCCTTTGATATTTTCAAAGCTTTATATAATTATTCTATAAATTAAAATACATTAGCATGCTGTATACATGCTAAAACTATTTCAGAATCTAAAGGATGCTGCTGAGTACTACACAATACAGAAAGCTGCATTCCCATTGTTATTCTACTTCACTTTCTCTGCTATATAGCCAGAATTCCTTCTGACTATCACTCGAATATGCTAGTGTTTACTTCAGTGTTCAAACTGTTAGATGACCTCTTGGGTTGATTGCATGACAATTGTCAGTGAAGCCACAAATTTGTCCCCTGGATTGTTTCCTTACTGCAAGATTCTAGAAACAGTCACTTCAGCCCAGCAGGGAAGAACTGTATGGGTAAGCAGCTTAATGTAAATATACAAAGCCATCTGTGTGCCCTGTCAATGTGAATGCAAATGTACATCTGGATGCTCATCACAAGCCCTATTGAACTGGTTAGATGAGTTTGTCAGTGCAAGTGGCCATGTTCATCTGTAGTAGGGAGGGTGAACATGCAATGTTCAAGTTCACTGTGGTTCTCCAAGCTCTTCTTTGAAACTTGTATTGTCTTGTTCGTATAAACACCAAGAATCTTGTTTTTCATTCTTTTTTTCATCAGGAAAATATGCATTTTTAAAAGCATACAATTTTTCCCTTTTGTAAATGTGGGCATTTTTCCACTCCACCCAAAGACATGTTAAAGCATGAACAAGTGAATTTAATGGACATGCTGTTGCAAAACTCTGAGTGCAAACACAAATTCTGCAAATCACAAACGTTTCCCAATTATTGCACTGTGCATCACTTCTTAGGCTCTATAAAACTTCTAAAGGTTGAAATTACACAGTGATTTAACTTTACTCACATGGTAAGGTTTGCTTTGAAGCACCATGTGCAGATTAAGTCACAATACTACCAAAAGTACATTAGAACATTGGACAAAATGTACCACAATAGCAGAAATTACTTTGGGATTTGGGGGATTTGAACAGTGATTTATCTTCGTCAGGCACAGCTTCCATCACTTGCAAACATAAGACTGTGGAAGAAATGTCTCAAGTACAGATGATAAGTTGTTGGAAATAATATAACTTTATTATTTGAAATAATATACCTGCTGGCAATATACAGAGAAGCCTTTCAAAGGGACAATGGTCTATTTTTCCTAACCAGCTTTTGAAAACATTCTTGAGTTTTAGATATTGATATTAGCTCTTCTTCTTTATAATTTATTTCTGCAGACTTTTGGTGATTTTATTATGATTCCATCAATAAGTGTTTGTAGATTATGTGCCATAAAAGTAGTTAAACAACAAAATATGTATGTTTTATTTATCACACTGCAGATCTCACCACAATGTGACCATCAAGCATTAATCTGAATGCATCCCTAATTGTCAAAAAGTAAGTCAAATTCAGTGTTTGGTGTGAATAAGAAATAACTTCAGTGTTAATATAAGAATAGTATAGTTAATTTTAACAGCATATCAGAAACTGATTTCTAAATGCCCTCAAAGTTTCAAAAATGGTTTGTCATGATGCACTGGTTTAAATGAAAACAGCATTTGAAAGTGATATAGTAGATGAAGATATATTCACATGGGTTTTTGATATGATAGGTATGCTTATGCTGCTTTCAGTTGAATTAAAGTGATTTTATTAATGTTCTAATATGTTCTAAAATGTCTGGAATAGCCATAAGTCCTCCAGAACTCACCAGTCAAGACCAGCACAACTGGAAGTAACAATAGACTCTTGTTTATGTGCTTTCATAAGAAAGAAAAATGAATAAATCAAAAGGTATACGAGCTCCTTATCAGTGCTAACATGAAGTAGCACTAACCTTTTCAATATAACACTCTTTAGTAGAAGCAAAAGTGTAAAACTTCAGCATAAGTTAGTAATGAACTCTCCTCACCTGATTCTTTGCCCTGTTTCAACAAAGATTTTACTGAAGTTTGGTAACACATAAAAGGGAACTGTTCTACCAATAATTTTGCTTACTAGTTTGCAGGAGTTGCTTCATTTTCTTCTTTCTCTGTTTCATTGAACTCCTAAATATGTTTTTAAAAGATAAATATGTTGCTGTGTTGCAATTTTTAGAAAAAATTAACACTGTTAAATGATGTTGACATATTTTACTTTGTCATTTTGGTTAACAAAGAGACTTTAAAAAATCAAACAACAATGCAGTTATGCATGTTCCAACACCTGACCTAATTCCTATTTGTGTTTATTATTATTTAAATCCTTAATGGCAGAATGTACTAGAGCAATAAAAAAGATTGATGCTTGGAAATAATGTTTTCTAAGCAGAATGAGAATAAGCTTTCTAAAATAAAAATTGGGCTAATCTATCACTAAAGTAGGCCTATAGCAGGTGGTAAAAGATTATGTGACAAAGAGCTCATGGATTATAAACATTTGCTTCGTTATTTGCCTCCTTTTGGCAATTAGGATCTTTTCAAGAACCAGTGTCTGACTCCTGTGGGAAAAGGATGCCAAAATAGATACCTTTGCTCTGATCCAACTGTCATTGTGTATTCAGATATCATTCTCAGGTGAGACAATGAGGATTGTAACCTAACTTAAAGAAAGCACTCCATATCATTGAATGTTGCCTGGATTTCAATAGAGAACTGAATAAAAGCATGTAAGCTATATCCAGAAAAGATTTATTCTGAGTGAGAACAGGTTGCTACATGTCTAGTAGATCTAACACAGAATCTAGCCTGCTTACCAAAATATATAGCAACACATCATGTGCACTTTCTGTGGTAACCTATGTACACTCCAGGAAATTTTCTCCTCTGGTGAATATTTTGAGACTCCCACCAATTACAGTATTCAGTAGGCATCCTCACATCCTGGAAGAAGTCACACAAAGTGTTCTAGCAACATTTACTCTTGGAGAACTAATTGATGATGCACCTGATGGACTCACCTTGTTAAGAGATGGCTGAATGAGTTCCCAGCCCCTGAATGTCCAAAAGGCGCATAGACAGGGAACAGATAGCCTCCAGTCATTAAAACACAAACTTGGAAAAGAGAATTTTGTAGGAATGATGTCTTATCTGAAGTAGCAAAGCTCCTTAAGAATAGGGACTCCTCGGGATTAAGAATCTTGTTGAACTGGATTAACTGCTTTCAGCTGGGTCTGGATAGCTATCTAAAGAGAAGAGTATATGGGCTATAAATTCTAGCCTATCAACTGCTGCAACAACATCAGTCCTATACTCTGTCTTGTACAACCCACTTGACACTCAGCTTCATTTTAATCCTATAACTACTTGACTCTTGAACTCCTATTGTGTATTTGTGTTTGCCTTTTCTCAACAATTTAGCCATGGCTCAAGTACAAGCAAATTAATAGCTTTGGATAGGGCCCTGTATGGTAGTGCTCTCAAAACTTCTCAACTTAGGAGAGGTTTGCTACTAGCTGTTCTATCGACAAAGCATAAAACTCATAATTTAGTAGCTAACTTTGGGAGGCTAAATCTTTTATCCACCAAGATTAGCACTTGTTTTGTAAAAATGCATGCAATGAAGCATGGCTAAAGCATTGTAAGACTTAAAATACCAGAGCAATTGCTTGTCCAGTCAGATCATAGCACAGTTTAGTATAGTTCTCCATCTCCAAGCCTGGCTAGCCTGATGGCCCTGGGGAAGCTTGCACAAAGAGGGCATGACAGTGACAGCCTTTCCATTCTCTAGATTCTGATCATCAGATAACCTCTGAACAAAGAGCTTAGATGTGGGCTGCCATCCGTTTGTAAAAGTCATTCTCATAGGTTTCTTTCCTAAATCTTTCCATCCAGTAGCTATCACTAGATCATGTAGTAAAGAATTCCATGTTAATTATAGAGTATATGAAAAAATACTTTGCATTCTTTATCTGGAACCCAATTCTTGTCTATTCAATTATGTGACACCATTCAGGTGGTCTCAGAGATGAAGATGGTTTATCCCTTCACTCTCTCTACATTCTCCATAGTTTTATAGACCTTTATTATAACCCCAAGAGACATCTTTTCATAAAATAAAATGCTCATATTCATTAAGCCCTTGTCACATGGAGATTGTGCCATTACTCTGGTCATTTTATTGCCCTTCTTTGAATGTACAGATTACTGTTGTAAATGCTGGTACATTATCGACACATATAATACTATAATGGTGCTTCATGTTTTATTCTCAAACCTTTCTTGACAATTCCTAATAATATTTTTACATTTTTCCCCTAACTGTGCCACATGGTTTTAATGATTTTACTGAAGTTTGTGAATATGTTGTGAATAGAGCCAATGGGATCCCTTTGAAGCATATTTGAAATAGTACTTTTGTTTCAATAGATAGTATCACTCTGTATTTCTGAATTTTGGTTCTTACCTGCAATTTGTTCCCATTTAATGGGAAAAAAATCCCTGACAGATGGCAAAACATCTGTTTTTTGGTTCATGAGGAAACAAGAGTGGAATCATCCTGCCCTGGCAAAAAAAAAAAAAAAAAAGTAGTTAGTGCAGGGATAAAAAGATCAGCCAGTTTTGGTTCCTAATCCTAAATTAAGTTCATCCCAAACAGTGAACATAAAATTTTGTTTATCCTTGCAGAAACAAATCAATGCAGTTTTTGTGGCTTTTTTCCTAATGCACACATTCTGGCATTCAATGCCGTCTTTTATACATTTCTTGAAAGCAATTTTCCTGTTATTATACATTTTGTTGTGCTAACTACAGCATTCTGTCTGCACTTTCTTTAATATGCATTATTGTATGCATTTAAAGAAGAAAAAAACCATGGAGAATTCCAGTACTCCAAAAACTGGAAATAGCATATTTCCAGATTCCAATATTGTAATTTTGCATTGGCCCAAAATAACCAGAGGTGGCATTGTTTTATTGCATCCCTTGCAGAGAAGTTTTGAACAGGAGAAGATCGCATTAGATTCCGGGTCCCACCTAAGATTTAGTCAAAAGCCGCTTGCCTCCTTTTGCTGCTTCTATAAGTGAGTAATAATGTTTTCACCTGAAAATGCCTTTTTCCCCATAAACCAAGTTAATATGTACCATGTCAACAAGAGGTTACTTCAAGTTATTTTCATGATTACATTCTGTTTTTCCTTTAGGTTTTCTGGACCCGTCCTCCTGTTAAACTACAGTAGAATGAAATTATTATTTGAAATACGTTAATGTTTTATTATTACATGTTCATCATGCCCAATGTGGATTTTCATCTCCTTGTTCATATAGAATTAGGACAGGGATTCTTAGATTAGAAAATTAATCAATGAGACTTATCTAAAAAAAACTGAATTCCTTGATGCTCCTAAGAAGAAAAAGTATATTCTCTCTCATCCCATTTTGAGCATTATGCTAAATAACAGCCTGAAGTTAACTCAGTAAATGCCCTGGGAAAGTTCAGATATTACCAATATTTAGAGAAATGTGTAATGTCATAGAAAGATTTCAAGGAAAACTATAGCATTCACATATAGAGAGACATGAAGATACACTCACATCAGTAAGATTTTCACTACAAACGGGGTCTGATATGAGTATGTGCATCATTTAGAAGTTTACACTATTATGCTTGTAAAGAACTGGCTACATAGATTCAGAATGGCTCCTTCTCCCCCTCCTCCTTTTCTGAAAGTTAAAAAAAATTAGATAGTTGAAAAGGGGTGAAGTACTTCAGACCTGAGAGACAATTCCATCCTTCCAGGGATCCCAATCCATATCTCTGTTAATTCTATAGTTCTGTTCCCCTTTCCCCCAGCCTCCTCTCCTTTCCACAGACTAGTCATTTGGTGGACTACTGGATTTAATTTTGTTTGCCCAACACATTCTATAAGGTTGAATGCCTCTCCCAAGGATTACTTACTGACAGTAGCAGGTTAAGCTATGAAAGACTATTCTTTAGTTCCATCCCCTTGCCTTTGAGCCCACCCATCCCTGGAATGCCACACTATCCTTCAGGCTAACTCCCCCACCACACACACACACACACACACCCCAAATAAGTATAGTGCACACAAAAATACAGCTCAAGGGTAGTGAGTGAACCCTGTACCAAAATCTTGCATGCAGAACTAGGACAGTATGAGCTGTGGTTTGCTGAAATAAAGGGAATAGCCAGATAAGTGTAGAGTTGTGGTTAGTGTAGTAGCCAACAACTTGCTCATCACAAATACATGCTTCAAGCAACTGTATACATGAATGTCACCAAATGGACTGTGAGGAAACCAAATAAATTTTGTAACTGGATGCAAAAGACAGAGAAGCTGTATTCCAGCAGCCAAAACAAGACCAGGAGAAGATTGTAGTATTGCGCAAGGAATTTTTAATATTGAAAATCAAAGTCAAGCTAAAAAAGATCACTAACATATTTTCAAAATACAGCTTAAATAACATTTCCAAGGATGTTAATGTTCACACAAAGAAAAGAGTTACAATACACAACACTTACTTGACTATGAGCAAGAAGAACTGTGGACTAGAACCAGAGTCATTGTTAAGGAAGAAAAAGATTATTCCAGTAACTGCACCCTCAGCCCACAAGAAATAGTGCCTAGCTGGATCAAACACCCACACACTCACAATTGCAAAGGACAGGTGGGAAGTAAAAGCAAAGGTTGACAGAAATAGGGTCAAAGTCCTGAATGAAACTTTTCAGCAACTATCACATAGAGACAAAAGAATACTACAATGACCAGTACAAAGAAACAGAAGAGAACAGGAATGGAGAAAAAGAGATGTCATCCAGAAGTTTCAGGAAATCAAAGGGAAATTGAAACCAAGATTGGGAATGCTAAAAGACAAGTGAGGGCACACTACCTGACCAGGAGAAAATAAAGAGAAGATGGAATGCATAAACAGAACTATAGAGAGGCAAGGAAAGCATGACATAGTCCTTCAAAGAAGACGCCTAAGAGTAAGAGCCTGCAAAATTAGAAACTGAAGTGAAGCTACTCCAAAAGCAACTGGAAGGAACAAGTAGCCCAGAACACATGGAATACCAATAAAACTGTTCCAAGTCACAGAGACTGAATCAGCCCAAATTCTTACAAGAATACAGAAAAGAAAACTATGAGCCACAGACAGGAAAGGTTCCACATGCATTCCAATCCCTCCAAAACAAGGAAATGCAAAAGAATGGAGCAGCCATAGGACTATTGTTACTAATTTCTCACGTAAGCAAAGCGATGCTCAAGATACCTGGCATTCAAGCTAAATTCCAAAAAAGGAGGAGCCACTTGACCTCATGTTGCAAATATATATTGGCTACTGGAACACACCAAAGAATTTCAGAAAAAGATTGATCTATACTTACAGACTTCAGCAAAGTCTTTAATTGTGTAGATCATGAGAAGCTATGAATGGTTATGAAAGAAATGGGTGTGCCTCAACATTTGATTATCCATGTGCATGATCTGTGTCATGGACAAGAAGCTACTCTTATGGAGAAATAGAGTTTAGGCAAAAGCATCTCACAATAGTGTGTTTTATCTCCCTATCTGCTCAATTTATGCACCATATTACTAACAGAAAGCTGTAATATTTCAAAATGACACAGGTTGAAAGTGAAAGAAGAAAGCACAAAAGTAGGATTGCAGCTGAATATTAAGAAAACTAAATCATGACTACTGAAGAATTACAGAACTCTACCATCAACATTGGAGAACTTGAAACTGAAAGATCTTACATACCTTGCTCAATCATAAATGCAAATGAAGGCTGCAGTCAAGAAATCAAAGAAGGCTAAGACTTGGAAGGGCAACGATGAAGGAACTGGAAAAGATAACATGCAAGGACATTTCACAGAAGACCATGGGCAAAATCATCTACAATACTGCATTCCCAGTCAATTTATATGGGCGTGAAAGCTGGGCACTGAAGAAAGCTGACAAGAAGAAAATTGATGCATTTGAAACATGGTGCTGGATGAGAGCTTCACCTTCTCTGAGAGCTGCTCTACAATTAAGTGGGGGGGAATTGGCTAGGAGAAGACCTTCTCTGCACTGCACTTATGGAATATGCTCCACAAGAGGCCCCCCTGGGTCTATCACTGCTCTCTTTCTGGCAACAGGTAAATACTTTTTTTTTTTTTTACTTAATTGGTGTTTTAGGAGCTGAACTGTTTTGAACATTCATTTAACTTTTATCATTGCATGCTTTGTTGTGACTTTTTGCCTGTATGCCAGATCATGTGTTGTTTTAATAGATTTTACTATTTTAATTGTTGTTTTATTTTAAGCAGCCCAGAGAGCCCTTTGGGCTATGGGGTAGCATATAAATGTAATAAATAAATACTGTAGACTAAGAGAAACACGAGAAATGGGCCCTTGATCAAACCAAGCTTTCCCTAGAAGCAAAAATGACAAAAATGATAACACATTATAAGAAGGCAAATCTCCTTAATTATGCTAGGGAAAGTCAAAGGCAGAAGAAGAAAAGGAATACTAAATATGAAATGGATTACCTCCATTAAGGAATAAACAGCATTGAATTTTACAAGAGCTGAACAAGGCTACCTTGTATCCCTTGCAACCCTAGTTCTAATCCTAATCCTAACCCACTTTTTCAGAGAACCATTCAGTGGAAATTTCTAAGAGAATGCACCTTATCCAATCATCATATAGAGTTAGTATTTATTTCCCTTTAGAAACTGCAAAGACACAGGGGGCTCCTTGTAACCTCATACATGCTGAGCTCTTTTGATCAGGAAAGGTCATTTCAAAAAGATGGAATAGTGGAAATTATAACCTTGTGGATAATATTACTGATTGCTAACTTTGGTTTTCTATACTGTTCCCCCTTAAATTATATATAGATCATTTGCTTTAACCAGTATTATTCTCTCTAAAAGATGATAACCTCACATTTGTTTCCTGGTCACTGCACAAAATTCTTTCCTTTATTCTTTTCAATGACTAAATAATCCATTAGTTAATGGGGAAATTAAAATATGCACCATACTGATGAATTCTATTGTCATGTCCCAATGTGTATCACTATATTAGATTATGGTGTCATATGTCATGTTTATCATTGTATTTACATTGTGAATTTCTGATTATAATGGTACTTATTAAGTGATCTTTGCAAGAGCATGGACTTGCATTTGATTACAGAGTACCAGATATTGCTTAAGGCAATGGAATTATACTTCAGGCATTTTTGCTCTTGGAAAATCAGCTTTGGAACTGTTGTAATCCTTTCACCATTTAATTTAGATTAATCCTGAAATAATCCCAGCAATTTAATGGGAATTAAAAAGAGAAAAGGGGTGTTTTTTGTTTTTTTGTTTTTTAAATTCACTGGTACCTTTGCTTGGACATTTGTACTGATGTTACTGAGACTACATTTATTCACTAGCAGTTAATGATAAGTTGACATGTTAGATAAAGGTGAAAAAAGTATTATTAAAGAAGAAAGATTTTAAAAATATATGGGGTTTGTTTATTGAAAATGTATCAATAAAAAGGGAGATACTAAACCTCCAATGGATGCACTGCAGTTTTGGATGGAAGAGGGTAGTTTGGAAAGAGTGGGAAAACGAAAGAAAAAGCAAACAAACAAGGCAGTCGTGCTCCAGGTGGAGGGGTGCACTAAGCATGATTTTTTCTTTAATATGATTTTGTGTATTGTATTTTTTATTATATGATTTTTATATTTTTATTTCTATCTTTAAAATAAAAATCATTTAAGAAAAGAAACTAAATTACATATATTTAGATTTATCTGAGTCTACACAGATAGAATCGAAGTGAAGTCTAAAGAAAGCCATAAAGATTAGGTCTGGTGGAACCAAACTCAACAAATATTTTATTTGTTTATTGAAACATTAGTATGCTGTCCATGATTAGCCATATATATGCCTCATAGGTAATGTTACAATAATTCAATACAGCTACCAGTGCTTAGGAGAAGATCATTCTTTCCAAGGAAAATGTTCTTACGCAATAGCAAAGGCCATCAGTATGACTACAGGATGCTCTTGATTGCTAATTTCCAAGTCATTCCCCTGTAGGACAGATTCTGCTTGAAGCATGACATTACTATTTGGATTGATTTATACTAGCTATATGTTACCAAGGCCACTTGACAATTTTCAGTAAAAAAATAAACAAATAAAAAGAGTAAAATACAAACACAATATGTAAAGAGTAAATATAACAACAGCAAACACACTAAGCATCTAAGTGGGTCTGCTGAGTTGTGCTTTTTAAATTTTATTGTCATTGTCTTTTTTGTATTTTACATTTGTTGTATTTGAATATGTTCTATTACTGTTTTAAATAAGTTTTATTTTTGACTGAAATGTTCCTTGAGTGCCATTTTCCCCTGTAAAAAGGTAGGGCTGCAAATCAAGGAACAAAAGGAGGAAAGGAACAGAAAGTGTTTTTACCTTTGTTCTCCTCCCTGAATTGTAGCCCTTTATCATGTGGCAGGCCCTTGGAATTCTAAGAGGGAAAAGAGTGTACTGATCAGATGGCTGAGAATTGTGTTTAATCATGGAAAGGTGGGGAGTCAGACCCTTAACCCCTCTCCAAGGTCACAAAATGGCCCTCAGAAGAGAGAGAAAAAATATTTCAGTGCATAGAGAGGGAGGGGACTGGAGGCAGTAAAATTTATCCCAAGCCATCTTCATCACTTCCCCTCCAAAACATCCTGTCTAGATGGACTGAAAAAACAAATCTAACATTTGCTTATAAATGTTTACGAATGATGTAATTTAAATTTATGGTGTTTATAGATTTTATAAACTAGCATTCATACCTCCTCTTTCTTCCTCTTGCAAGGAACTCAAGTCCTTCTCCCCATGTTATCCACACTCTTTCTACTTCTGCCAGTTTCAACCCAGTATGGTATAGGACTGTTGGAAGCTTGTGAGTTTGGGTGCTTTCAGGAAACAGGACTGCAATTCCTCCAGATGTTTCATGTTACAATATAAGACGCATCAGCTTTCCTGTGTCTTCAGATCTTTAGGATAGACTCCAAGCACAATTGGTACACTACAGGACAACATAGTTGTGGGATCCCAACTATAGAACACCTTCCTCATAGAGGTGCAGCTGGCACTAACATTCATTCCTGTGCCAGCACAAATCTTGTTTAATTGATCAGCACTTGATTTGTCTTTAAATGGTTGATACAGTCTTTGTATTCAATTTATTGTTGCCTTTACTATTGAAGATGTTCTTGTTGCTTTATTGTTTTTATGGTACACACTGTAATCTATTTTACTACATTTTGTATATTGTCTTGTTTGTATAATATGAAAGTAGTATAAATGTTTTAATCAATACATTTTACTCAAAAGGTATTCTACTAGATACTATACACAGCAGTAAATGCTTTCCATTTCCTGTAAAAAAATCCTATGAACTGAATTTCATAAAGCAGCAATAGTAATTTTCTGGTATATGTCTGAATGTGCAATAGTCTAAGCATTTTGGTAACAGAAAGTCCTATCTTGTCAGAGAGCCTTGAGGCAATTATAGGATAAAGACTCATAGAAAGAAAAATATATGGCCCTTTCAATAAATAATTGGAAATATATTGTGAAAAGAGATCAAATATAATGTGTCCAATGTTTCAATTTAATGCTTCAATATTAATTTCTTGGCAATTACCTAAGGCTGCTTTTTAGTGTTCTTGCAGACAGAGTGAGACAATTCCTTTCACTTTGCATTATCTACCTCTCTTTGCCTGGAGGAAAACATTACACTGAGAAAGTGTGACCAGATCCATCAGTCTAACAGAGAATATGTCCTTATTTCACTCCTGCTGTGGGTAAAAATAAGTTATAAGATTAAAAAAAAAAAAAACACACACACAGTGTGTCTACATTATGAATATCAGCTTGCACTCTCAGACAGCTTGGACATAAATTACAAATAGATTGATGTGCATATACTTAGTTGTGTATTACAATACTATGAATAAATATATTCCGATTTTCATGTTAACAGAGTATAACTTGTACAGCTTTTTTGGACAACATGAAATACAGCAGTCCTGATGAGTTTTACTGTAGCTAGAAATTAATACTAACTCCAAAGTACATTAATGGGTAAAAACCTATTTGAAGCCCCCATCCGTATTTTATGTTAATGAAAAGTCTTCATGCATGGGGGTGGGGAGTGGAGACATATGGTCTGATTGTGCCATCATTGACAGACAACACCCTGTTTCATAAGAGATGAAACAGGCAAAATACTATGCCAGACCCCCTTTTGCTGTTCTCTTCCTGTGGTCTTCTAAAAGTTGCCAGTCACTGTCACCTCACACCTTTCTGGATCTCACTTTTCCCATCACAAGAAGATTACCTTCAAAGACTATTCCACACTTTAATTCTATGTGGATGGTATTGGTTGCCAGTTGGACTCCAGTAATGTGGTATAGTTGCTTCAATTCCATGCTAGCTGTATGCGTCTATTCCAATGAACAGACAAATCTGGCACATAGGTCCACCACTCTGCAGTTGACTTCCATCCCATTCTAATAGAGTATTGAAGCTGAAACTAACCACCGCCTAGAAGACCTTAAGTATCCATGTTTTCTAAATAATACATATTTTAAGTGAGTAAGGAAACATTTTTCTCTCTGGGTCACAAGAGTAGACTCCAGGATCATTCCATGAAGAGAACTGATAGGATAAAAGAAAGTACTTCACAAACCACATAGTTAAATTACCATCCTACCGCAAGATATAGTAACGGCCACCAACTTGGATGTCTTTAAAATGAGACTGGACTAATTCATGGTGGATGAGGTTATTAGTAGCTACTAGGGATTGACATCTACATGCTAGCACCAGTATCATGGGCACTGCACCTGGATATACCAGTTCGTGGAAAGTATGACAGGGAGGAGGCTACTGTGATCATGTCCTCCTTGTAGATTTTCTAAAGCCTTAGACTATGTTTAAAACTTTTTGATGAGGGAAACTTGAAACCAAAAATAAGAAAATGAATTAAAAAAGAAAGGAAGAAATATGAAAATCAAGGAATTATTTTAATGACATGCCTGGGAAAGCCATTACATTTACCATTACCTAGTCTACATTTTTTCTGTAGACTAGGCACTACAGATTTGGACACTGGAATAGTGGTGGTGGGCAATTCCCACCACAAGCTCACTGTGGGCTCAGTATAAATTTAGGGGACTGCATATCCAATTTCTATTGCAAAAATAGTAATCTGTTTGCTTTATGGATCACTATTTTGCAGTACAAATTCCAGGCATGCAATAGGGATGCTGACTGAAGTTCCCAGTCCAGGTTGGAATCTCAATTTCTACTGCATATTAAAATGAAAATGGATGAAGAATAAGTTTAGCTGCTAACTACGACTTTAAAGTAGACATAGACTTGGCCTACCATACAGAAGTGCAAGACTTCACATAAAGATATTTTATCATATGTTTTAAAAATATGAATACATTTATTCCAGCAAAGAAATAATGTGATTCCCATATTTTAATATGTATTACTGAATTGTTGTTTAAGGAAAGTTAGCACCACTGTATAAAGATTCAGTTTTGTTTTTTGTTTTAATAACAAAATCCCTGTGGCACACAGTTTTGGCAGACTTATAACTAGTAAATAAAAGATGGCTTCTGTATACTTATAAGTTTAGGAAAAAAAAATTGGGGTCTTCCAGGACAAAAAATATTTCCTGAAGCTGCAGTGCAAGTGCACATGAGTTTAAGAGATGTATCTTCTGAATAGCAAGAGACTGTGAAGGTGAAAAAGAAGCCAAAGGGGAAACATATCTGTGGACAGAAGATTGGATCATCCAGACAGAAACTCTTTCCTTCTTTGCTCATCTGCCAACATTTGATGTGCACCAGGTGTTTGAACCTAGCACTTTGGTATAATCTTTTGAAGGAGGCAGGGATTAGGAAGTTTTATGTTTTCCTTTGAAATTCACAGCAGCTACCCTAATGGGAACCTGGTTCATAGAGTTGCAGTAAAGAAACAATATTCCATACACAATCCTAGATAATAACAATGTCAGCAAAACAAAATACAAAGCAAAACTGTCAACAAATTGAAACCTTCGGGCAAGCAAGATTTCAGTACTATGGGTTTATTAAAAAAGTCATGGGATACTAATTTTGATGTTTGTTGTTGTTGTTGTTGTTGTTGTTGTTGTTTTCTCCTTTTCCCTTAATATTAGAACACAGGGACATCCCATTAGTCTGACTGGTGGGAGGGGTGGGTTGGATGAAAGAAAGTACTTCTATGGAATTCTGTGCAACAGGAAGTAGTGATGGACATTAATTTGGATGGTTTTAAAGGGAAATGGCCATTCATGGCAGCAATCTGTTAAGAGTATCTTGAACGGAGAAGCTTTGACAGTAAAAAGGTTACTTAACTTCATAACCAGTCTTATTAAAATAATGAAGGGTGCAACGGTGCATTAGGGGGAAAAATCTTTGCCAGGACTGTTCAGAAAGGATATCAATAGAAAATATTCAACCTCTTAAAACAAATATTCTAAAAATGGCCATTTCCGTGTGTTTAAACTGGTTGACTGCAGGAAGTTATATGCAGTAGAAAGGTTTTTTTCCCCACTTCACAAAGCAAGAAATGGTTGATCAAGGGCAATTTGGGAGTGCTACAAATAGAATTGCTCTAGGACCACATTCAAGCTCTAACTACGTGCAATTGTTATAATTGTAGTATGAGCACGGCATTGAAATTAGTCCAGAATAGGCAGCACTTACCTATTCTTGTTGCTTGTTTGTGTTTTTTAAAAATACCAACATTTCACAATAAATTAACATATTTCCTATGTTAATTCATATTTGCTTAAATTGTGCCCCACAATGTATATGGATTTACCCCAGTCTGAATTTTGTTATTATCCTATGAGAAGTCTCCATTTTGGGGCACACCTAATCATAAGAAAATAAGAAATGTCGTAATGGATCAGTCTAGAATTCTAAAATATTCCTGAACACATCTAGCAAAATCACTAGAAATCACCCAATAATGGTTTCTAAAATATAATTACAAAGCATTATGTCAGGCAATCACAAGCCTAGTTTTCTACATGATCAGAACTGATATACAAAGAGGAAACAAGAAAACTTAATTCTGCTCAAATAAGCACTGACCACATTCAAGATTTTTCTTAAGTAAAAATTGCCGAAGAAATATAATTACAAAGAATTGAGCAATTACAGTGCAATGAATCAGCTGGATACAATATAAGAAAGACATTATAAGTTCTTATGGAAATTCTTAATCCTGGCAAAAACAACACACTTCATGAAAATGAAGAAAGAACTTTGGTTAGTTCACAACTCGGTTGTGACAATGTGAACTCTTACAGTTTAGTTCCAGAATAAGGTTAATTTAAAAGAGTCAATTTGAATCCTGACACAAATTAATCCTTTTAAAACTATATGGAATTGGAATTCTATATGGAAATATAGAAAAATCTGAATTACACCTCTAATGACCCTGCTTCACCTGAGTATAAATCCCACTACCTGCTCTGTCATAAATCTTTAGATGCTCCTACTCAAAACATTTTTGTGTTGGCAGTGGTGATAAGCGACGCTGCAGCAGCTTTGATTAAGCATTAAATCAATGTAGGAAGGAAATAATCAGTTCCTTCAGGGTCTTGGTGTCTTTTTTAGTCCTTAGGCCACAAAAGAGCCCTTTTCAGTGTTTATTGCTGCCAATTAAGTATTAAAAGGAAGGAGTAACCTCAACAATGGGGGAAAAACTGATATTGGGTCAAGAATAAGAACAGATCCTTTTCACTTTTTCCTTTCCAGCACATTTTTGATCAGATATGGTAAGCACTTAGATGAAATTTCCATCCATCCCTGTTCATGGTCCAGACTAGTTACAATTTGAGATCGAACTTTGGAAGGGTTTGTGAAAGGTACATAATTTGCCCAGATCCTCTAAAGTGCCAGGCTTTAATACCAAGCTTTTGCTGTATGACTGGCACCTAAATTCAGAGCAACCCATGCCTTTTACATACTGAAGAGGTTCAGGCAACACAAAGCTGCTTAGCATGGGTAATGAAACTCATGCTGACCCATGATGCAAACCTGGGGAATGTGTATTATGTAATATTAAAACTGCACATAACCTATGTTTCTTGGGTTTGTGAGACTGGCAATCCCTGAGCGGGAGTTCAACATGCAATGGATTGCTTATTCAAAGATGTGGGCACACATAGGTAAAATGGTGGCTGTCACATTGTGAGAACAACTCCAATGGATGATCATTGACCTATTTAGTCCATTAGAACAATGTGTCTGATGTGTATGGCAAAAGAGAAAAATGAATCCTTTTTCCATGGAGGCCTCCTTGATTAATTACATTTTGGTGAGCATCAAAATAATAAATTATGTTAAAATATGTTGATATATCACAATTGATATCTTAAGAGTAATCCTTTAGAACTGCATTATCATCATTTTTAAAAGTATCATGCATTTACTGTTCAAAAAAGAGTAAATGTAATTGAAATTCATTGTAATCATTCAAGGATAATAAGGGGAGCACATTCTGTGTGACATAATCTGTGAATGCATGGATTAGTAGTCGATGGCCTAAACCATACAACACAATGCTCCTCCCTCCATCAGGGACATTCCATTTATATTCATGATGTACGATCATGAAACTGATGGGACTAAACCAGGTAAGTACCTAAATTTTCTCTCTTAATAAGAAATTTATAGCTGAAGAAAATGACTTGAAATTCAGTGCATAAAACACTACTGAAAATCAGTTGAGGGTGCAATGCTATGCATACTTCAACCATAAATAAATAACTCCCAGCATTCCTTAATCCCTAAATATACCTTGTCCAGAGCCAAGGTATCTTGTCCAACATCAAATTATTGATGTTGTCTTCATGTCTTCATCTGTTAAATCTTCATGTCTTCATTTGTTAAATCTTTTCTTAATGTTTATTTTATGATCTTGAAAAGTGGTTAATGCCCAGCTATCTTTTATAATACCAAATTTAAGAGATAGTTCACAAATAAAGAAAATTAGGCAAAATCATTTTGAATGTATATAAAATATTAATATGTCTATACCAATAATTGCATGTTTTTATTTCTATTATATAAAGACCATAAAACACAAATAATTGCATATTTTGAAATGAAACTTACATGTGAAATAGAAACCAAGAACAGGATATTGTTTTTTTCAATCAAGTTTTAATATAAACAAAATATGACACAACAGCCTTTCATCTAATATATTTTCAAGATATTTGTTGACCTTTTATTCTTCATCTTGTGATCTATGAAGTGTTTGAAAAGGTAATATCTGTATGAAAAGAGCACCTTAAGCGTAAATGCAGTAGCTCTTTGAATCTATTCTGCCTAGCCTTTTCCCTTGCTTTCTTTGTATACTCACTCGATGTGCAAGTGAGGAGCAGGGCAATGACCTCAGGACACATGCACACTGACCTGTGCACATCCATCTGGATGCCTGAAAGTGGGCTTTATTTGTTTATTTAAAACTTTTATACCCCATCCACTACTTTGACATCTTGGAATGGCTTACAACAAAGAACAATAAAATAGCAAAACAACACAGCATCCAGCAATGAAGATAAAAACCCAAGTTAAAACAAACTAAACATTAAAATAGTGGGAAGATAAAAAGGTTTTCAACTGATGCCGAAAAGAATAAAGTGTCAGCACCAGGAGAACCTCTCTGGAGAGCGTATTCCACATATGGGACACCTTCAGCAGGGATGGCCCTTCTCTGGGTAGCTACTCTCCTAATCTCCTTCAAGGAGGGCTGCTGGAGCAGGACCTCCACTTCAGATCTCAAGGGGTGGGAGGGCACATGGGGAAGAAGGTGATCCTTCAGGTACCCAGGACCCAAGCCTTTTAGGGCTTTATAGGTCATCACCAGCACCTTAGATTGGGCCTGGACTTCAATTGGCAGCCAGTGTAATTGATAGAGGACCTGCGTTATATGAGAGGGCCTGCATTATTTGTGAGTACCTGCCAGTCCCTGTTGCTATCCGAAAAGCTCTATTCTGGACCAACTGAAGTAACAAAACTGTAATCAAGGGCAGCCCACATAGAGTGTGTTACAGCAATCCAATTGGGAAGTTACCAGAGCATGGGACACCCTTGCAAGGCAGTGCTCATACTGCTGTGACAACTTCCACCAGAGTCCTTGCACATTATGCACTTTCAAATTGCATAAAAGCGCGCAAGAGTGTGGAAGGCCCTTTTCACACATTTACCAGGATGCATGCATGCTAGGGGCATAGCCTGCAGGCAAGTCCATATCAGTGATGTGAGGTACAAAATCAGTTTTGCTCCCTCCTCATAGAGAGGAATGGGGACAAAACAACTTCTTAAAAAATCTAAACAGATGGGGCAAAAATGGAATTTCTAAATTCAAATGCTTAACTAGTTTTCTCATTTCCTTTAGTCATATATTTTTGCTAGTCCAGGTGACAACCTTGACCTATTAAATTCAGTAAAAAATTCAGATGTGAAAACCATGATCAAAATGTATTGATCTCTTTCTGGATTGTTTTATAGATGAGCCTTCTCTCAGTAAAAATGAACATATTCTTCCTTACTGTGAGAGACAAAATATGAACTATATCAATTGTCACAGTATACTGTGCAAACGTGGAAAGAGCATCTTATCTTCAGACAATGGAATGAAAAACACTAGGAAAACAAGCCTGTGTGGCTATTCTACAACCTGAGCTGTGTCAGAATTATATTTGTGACACATGATCTTCCTTTTCTCCATTTTCTCAAAACAGGATTGTGAAGTAGGCAAAGCAGACAGTCTGTGTCTGGCCCAAAGTCACCCCATGAGTGTCAGAATAGGGTGAAACACTAGAACCTGGGTTTCCTGATTCCCAGTCCAACACTCTTAACTATCATAGCACACTGGATGTGGGAAGTACTGGAAGTGGTGGGTTTAGACCAGAAAAAAAAGCCCCACATCAGATCTAACTTATCTGCATTAGGTATCTGAAAGCAAATACCTTGGCATATGATCAAGTGTGATCTCCCACACTTAAAACATTGCATATGTTTTGGCATTGTCTCTAGTATTACTTCCAATGCATTCCATGCTCCTTTGCGTCTATAAGACTGCAGCAGTTTGAATGCTCAGTAAACAAAGTAAGTTCTAAGTTCACAGCACTCTTATTTTCAGTTCAGTTCACTAGAGAATCATGATATGCATAGAATCAACTATTATACTGAAAAGTTTATAGCCTGTGCCTATGAGCCTCTTCAAGGTCAATTGAAATGCAAACTGCTCAGTATGGACTCATCTTTCATACTCCATGTTTGTTTGTTTTTTTGGAGTTTGTGTAGTTTGTTTTATACTTCAGGAAAACTTTGATTTCATTTATCACTCACTTAATTGTCTGTAACATTGTTGCTAAAAAGGGAAAGCAAGTACAGAAAATAAATGTAGCATTAGCAGGGAGAACAGTCATTTTGCTGGTGCCAAGTCTTCCTCAATAATTCTACTTAAGGATTTAGCTGCACAGGTTTTTTATGCAAGACTGAATGCATGATGCTGACACAAAATTCTCCCAAGGCACGTCACACTTACTTTCTCAGGGAAAAGCAGCTGTATTTGGGTTTAGCCGTTAAAAACAAAATGTATGGTTACTCCATGGATAAATTTGATGAAATAACAGAAAGTAGCTTGTTTTTGTTTTTTGTCACAAAGGATATTTTTTAAATGCTTCCTTCTGGTATTTGTGTGCAGAAAGATGTGCAGTTTTAGAACAAGAAAAAGGTATTAAAAGTGCATGTTAACTGAAACAAATGCAGGCAGTTACTTACTTTGAAATGTATTTAAAATCTGTGCAGGTTCAAATGTACAAGTATAGAGAAAATGGTTTGTTGAACATACTTTTAGGTAGTGCTAGTAGAAAGGCAGAAGGTACATTGTTGAAGAGCTTCTCCCTATGAAACTGACATCTCATTTTTCTATGACAAGAGGAACAATGTTAGGTGAGTTTTTGGAAGATAGTACAGCAGAGGCTAGGCAGGTCATCCCAAGATATTCATGTATCCCATGGGGCTGCCACAATGCTCCATTGTGTTGTGTTCCAAGATACCCAGGGCTCTTGGAAAGAAGGTAAAGCTTATTAGATGTGGAGTTAAATGACAGAAATACTTACATAAAGCCAGAGACAGACTGCTGTTCTTCCTTCCAGAATCATCTGTGCCTGCCAGTAGAAGCCCTGGGGTGGACTACACTGGCTTTGATCAAGGAATGAATCTATCACAAACATTACAAGTCTTTTCACAGTCATGGTTGCCCAAATCTGTAGCATCATACTTGTTTGAAATATAGGATTTGTTTCTTGTAATAGTGATGGGATCATACAGCCAATCAAACTTATTCAGCTGCTAATATCACTGAGCACAAAGTATGCATGATGTGAAGACATCATGACAAAGCCAAACCTGACTATTATGAGTAAGAAAAGGCATTTTTCACACAGAAAATAGTTCTGCAGCTATAGCAACTTGGCACCATAAAAAGCATTGCATGAAATGAGGACAAAAAGTGTGTTTTTCGGAGTATTGTCTGAAACATGTTCAGTATTAACTCACTAAGACTTTTTATCTCATTTGAAATGTTTGCCAGAAGACATTCAACTCATTCTGCATTTTTAGAAAAAGGAAAAGCCAGCCACAAAATCACTTCAGTGTGAGGCAGAGTGATTTACTAGAGCTGCAATTTCCAGTACGTTTGTTAACAATCCTCCCATATAGAACACAAAACATGCAATTGTTTCTATCCTGATAGTTATGTGTTGTTATCCATCTTTTCTCCACACTAGTCCACACAACTAATTAACATTGCTACCTCTACAGCTATCCTTCCAAGGACGGGCAAGTCTTGGAAGTCTTGGAAGGACGGGCAAGTCTTGGAAAGCAAGGTCAACATCAAGGGAAGGCAGGTATTCCTTGGATACCTGCTTTGGAATCATACTGAAGCAGAGGCTCAGTGGCAACAGCCACACTGGATCTGGTCCTCCAGTTTACTATTAGGATCTGCTTGTTCATCTGCCTCTCACTATGGCCCAGACAATGGTGGTGGTAAGATGGAGGAACAGTCATTGCCACTGTTTACTTACTTACTGACTTTCTGCTTGTAAAAGAAGCAAGAGGTAGCAATGGTGACAAAGAGAAGGAAGAGCAACATCAGCTGGTGACAATGGTGGTGAGAAGGTTGATTTGTTGAAGGGGAGATCTCAGTAAGTTACCTTGCCCACGTAAGGTACCTTGTCCAAATCCTGGGCACTGCTAGAGTGAAAGACCCTTTTTTATATTGGTAAGTCTTTGGAATACTGTTTTAGGAAGGATTGCAAAGCAGATAATAAATCTGACAAAAAGTGCATGTACACACTTATCTATAGAATATTACTGAAAAAATGACAACCAAGAGAATGATAGAATTTGCAAGGAATTCTGACATTTTTGTGCAGGAACATTTAATGCTAATTTATATTGTGATATCTTTTTTCCTGATTGGATCACTCTTTTCTAGTTCTCTAATTTTGTTTTGTAGGTATCTAAAACTTACATCTTATTAATAGTTTAATTAAAATTATTTCAGAGCTGTGAATGACTAGATTTATGCTTAGCATACTAAGTTGCTTTTGTTTTATTTTTTAAAAACTGTAAAAAGAAACAAAACAATTAAAACAAAGAACATGACAAGAAACTATATTAATTCATAGCAGTTATCGTCAATGCTATTAGTAAACAGTAAAATGTGGGTAGCAGAAGAAGGAGTTGACACACACACACACAGGATAGATAGATAGATAGATAGATAGATAGATAGATAGATAGATAGATAGATAGAGGCATGAATATATGTCATCTATCCCAATAAAATTTGATGACTGTAGGATATACATTAAAATGTCACGTCATAAAAGCTTGAGATAATTGCTTTAAAAAACACAATCATACATGTCTGTTAAAAGCGCAACAGAAGTTCAGTGCAAGAGAGTTGTAATACAATATGAAGGTCTTCAGCAAGTCTTGAAAGGAGAAATCTTCAGATAATATGAAATTCTATAGAAAACCATATATTTTCAAGTCTTTTTGGAGGCTTTCATTTTCTGTTAGGAAAACCAGAATTTCAAAAATTATTGCATAGGTTAACACAATTCTTTTGTTTGCCTCATTGAAAGAATTGTTATATTTGTTTGCTCAGTTAAAGAGTTATTAAAAGTAATGAGGCACAAAATAGACTCTGTTTACTTGGTGACTCTATCATGAAACATCCACAGAAGAATCCATAACCATTCAAAACACATACTAAGCATTCTTTCTCATTCTCCTTCATTCTATCTCTAGAAGGAGGTTCCTTTAAATCCCCTAGAATCATTATATTAATTTGCAGCCATAATAACGAATCTAATGTTTAAGTGCCAGAAAACATCATTATACCATTCTAGCAATGGATTCTTTGTTGAATGAGAACTTTTCTCTTTATTATTAAAAGTTAAACTTTCTATCATAATCAGAGTGTTGTATCTAGCATTCTTGAAGCAGCTACATTAGTATCACATTTAAAATGAATCTTATGCTTATGTAAGATGAAATTATTTTCTTCATTTTGACAGACATTCCCGGGAAGTGATGATAAAGTCACTTATCTGTTTGAATTTGCCTGGTTATATTATAAAGATTAAGGTAGGCTTATGCTTACCATTTAATCAAAATGCCTTTTGGGCTCTAAATAGTGATGACTAATAAAATGGATCACCTACTTTTGAAGAGTCTTTGTTGAATTTATGCATGTCTATTTTTAGTATTTTTCAAAATAAATCAGACGGGAAATTAAAGCAAAGTTTGATACTAAAACCCTGAATCTGTGCATTGTAAAATAAATAGGAACAAATGGGTTCTATTCAACATTAGTTTAACTTAAGTCCCATTCATTTCAGTAGGCCTACTCTAAACAGAAAAGCTGTTCGATACTAGCCATTATCTGTTTCAACTTAATTCTTAAGCCAAGAGGTTAACATTATAGGAAAAACTTGTTAAAACATGCTCCAAGTTCTAGGGGAAGCTGGAATGGAAAGGTGAATGGAGAAAAAAATCAGAAGGCTGGGGGGTGGGGTCTTTTTCCCAGAAGTTGAAACCATTGCGAAGAATGGGATTTTTGGGGGAAAGAAATCCATTTTGTTTTTCATTAATTTCTTGTGGCTCTGTTCATTTCAGTTTCCATTTGCTATTTTCTCATTTATGTGGCATGCTGGGAGTTGTAAGATTCTTTTCTGCCTAAACATGCATAGGCTTGCATCAGTCTTGCCAAGTTTCAAACATATTGCCAACCACTTTAAAAGGGGGTGAAATGTTCTAAGCGTTATATTGCCATATGTCTTGTCACTTTCAGGCACTCCAAGAATCCATTTCCCTACAGAATATTCCCTAGATGTATCAACTTGAAATGCATCAGGAACTGTTCCAGACTTCTGAATTAATGTTTCTATGCTTAATGGGCATTGTTATGCCCTTGTGCTTTTCTATTCATTGCATTCAGGGTTGTGGGTTGGGGAAAAGGAATGGCAGATTGTGGCCTTCATCTTTTACCAATGAACTATAATGAAGTCTGATATTGAGTTGCTATGCAAGCCAGTCTTTCTCTGCTGATTTTAAAACCTAGATTGGAAAAAAGCATACAATATGGAAATCTGTGTTTCACTGTTATTAAATGTGCAAGAAAATTAGTGTATTGATACATTCCAAGTGTATAACTTGGCAGCATTTCCTTGGCTATTCCCATGTCCTTTTTTTCTCTCCTGACACCAGTATCACTAATCTACTTTAGGGAGGAAAAGGAAGCACATACAATGCAATACTGAACATCTTCTGACCAGCAGAGATAAATAACTTTGCATCCCTTCATCAGCCTGAGAGGTGTTTAGCTGTACTGTTGTGTCTGCTGTCATTTCAGCTTATTCCCATTGGACTGGTTAATGGCATTGTCAGTGGAGTTCCATTGATTTTAATTAACTTATTATACATATGATTAAGCGTAAATCCAACCTATAGTCTTGTTGCTGAAAATGATCCAAAGGACTTTAATAATCGCCTGTGGTATTGGCTTACTACACTGTTCTTTAATTAAGAAGGAACACATATTCTCATGTTTCAAATTGTACCTCCTGAAAGGGAAAAAGTATTTGTTCTGAAGCTGCTGCTCCTTTTATCTGCCATGGTAATACAAATATCTTTTTACCACCAGCAGCAGCAGCTATTCTGTATTTTAATTTATCAGTTATCTTGTGTTCTATCAAAATTCAACATAAAGCAAGTTGAGTTGTGCCACCAGTATATCTATTTGTGCTTTCATCAGATACTGTGTCCTTGCAGACCAGCCGTCAAAGGGCTGTTATATCCCGAGCGAGACAAGCCAAAATTATGGTTGAAACCTGTTTAGTTGGCATCAAGTAAAAGCTCCTAATTCAAAGCAAAATATCCTTCACCTACACATTTCATACAAATCATATTAATGATAATTTTTTCCCAGTTGACATAGCTGGCAGTCGTGTCGAAGCCTAGTGCTTCTGTGGAATGCAGAAATGACCCAGGTGATTGATATGATTAGTCCTAAGTGCTTCTTCGTTGTAGAGCTCATACAGCTCTGTGGTATACCCTGGGGCTGAGAGCAAAGAAACAACTTAAGAGACAGCTGGTGTGCATATGCAGAAGAATTCCCAGTAAATGTAAGAGAAACCTGGCATGTGCCTACAGTGGAGTATCCTTTAAGGCAGTGAGGGTAGCAAAGAAAGAACACTTCAATGTCTGTTCAATTCTCTCCTTGCCACCCAGGGGAGCTTTTCAAGGTTGTCTTACTACACATTGGCCCCAGGGATACCTTAGAAACACCTTTGGTGCACTATAACTTACTCAATGGGCTCTTCAGGTATGGGGGCGTGAGGATAGTTTCATCCTTCAAGATTTGAAATCCAGAGTTACAGCCGTTGAATCGTTGGAGCCACCCAGAGCAGTCTGGTCCAGTTTTTAGGATGAGTTTCACTCAGTACGGCTCAAGGATGTAGCAAAGCTGCTTGGACAGGTTGGAGCAACCATCTATGTACCAAAACCTTGCCTCTCCTGGCTTATAAAAGCCAGCAAGGAAAGGATAACTGGCTGGGCCAGGGAGGTCATCAATTCCTGTTTGTGAGAGGTTGTAGTCCCATGTTGTCTTAAAGAGGTGGTGGTGGACATTGACCAAAAAATTTTGAACAACTACAGGCTGATAGCAAATATTCCTTTCCTGGCCAAGGTTCTAGAAAGAGTGGTTGCCAACCAGCTCCAGGCACTCTTTGATGAAATGGATTATCTGAATCCATTTCAGTCAGAGTTCAGGTTTGGTTTTGGCACGGAAAAAGCCGTGGGTGCCTGTATGGTGAGCTATGCCAGGAGTGAGACAGGGGAGTGTGATCCTATTGACTGTGGGACCTCTTGGAGGCTTTTAATAGCATCAGCCATGGTATTTCTCTGGAGCAGCTGGCTGAAATGAGAATGGTGGGCTCTGCATTGCAGTGGCTCCTCTCCTACTTGGAGGGCAGTCTCCAGAAGGTGGAACTTGGGGAATATTGTTCAGCACCATGGAGTTCTGCAGGTGTCTTTTCTGTTCCCCATAGTATTCAACCCCTATATGAAAACAATGAGTAAGGTCAACTTGCATTTTGGAGTGCATTGCCATCAGTATGGTGATGAAACACAGTTCTATTTCTCCTCTTCAACTTCAGCAGGTGAGGCTGTGGATGTGCTCAGTTGGCTACAATAATGGACTGGATGAGAGCTAACAAACTGAAACTCAATCCAGACAAGACAGATGCTGTTGGTGGGTGATTTCTTTAACCAAACAGTGTATGTTCAACCTGTTCTAGATGGGGTTGAAGTCCTCCTGCAGAAGTAGGTTTTATCTTGGCAGTACTCTTTGATCTACCTTTGCCACCTGAGGCTCAGGTAGCATTGGTGGCTTTGACTGGTTGCCCAGCTGCACCCCACCTGGACCAGATTATCCTGGTTTCAGTGATACATGCTCTGGTAATCTCTAAATTAGATCACTGCAATGAAATGTAAGTGGGGATGACCTTGAAGATGGTTCAGAAGCTGTACAGGTGTAAAATGCGTAGCCAGATTAATAACAAGGACCCAAAGGTCCAAACACATGAGACCTGTTCTGACTCACATTCATTAGCTGTCTGCATGCTTCTAGTCACAGTTTCATAGAATCAAAGAATAGTAGAGTTGGAAGGGACAAGAAGGCCATTGGGTACAACTTGTTGCTCAGTGCAGGCCACCAAGTGAAATCATCCTGCTCAGGTGTCTGGATGAACAATCTCCCTGCTGAAGTCCACCCGGCATCAAATGTACCATATTTTCAGCACCAGATTAAGACAAATCTCTTTGCAGAAGACTTTAAAGACCTCCCTGGTTATTTAGTGGCCTGACATGATTATCCAGGTGCCTGTATTTACTCTTGACTAGGTCTTTTTATTGTCTTTTAATGCTCTATGTTATTTTAATATACATATCTATTTAATTCTTATGGGTTTATCCATTTCATTTTCTTGTTTTTATACTTTCCTGTAAACCACCCAGAGAGTTTCAGCTGTGGGATATATAGAAATGAAATAGGAAGGAAGGAAGGAAGGAAGGAAGGAAGGAAGGAAGGAAGCAAGCAAGCAAGCAAGCAAGCAAGCAAGCAAGCACCATTGGAAACTACCATAGATATTATACTGATATAGTGTGTGTTCTTAAATATTTTCTAATCTGTAGAAAGAAGATAAAAAAATAGGGCTCTGCAGATTTTTTAAAAGTAACAATTTGAGGATAGTTAAAAGATGGAAATTACAAGGATGAATATATTATACACCGAGAGACATACACAGACATCCAGATGTATGAAGTCCTCACAAAGATAAACTGACAAAAAGAACATTATTAAGTCAAACACATAATTGACTTATAAATGAAAAGCAACCATAAACAGTATTTTCCTTCACTCAACTGGTCACATGTAGGTAATTTGACATCTCCCTATCTATTTTTAAAATAAATTTGTTGAGGTTAAGGCTCATATGTCCTCACAGAAAAGATCTGCTTCAACAATAAGTCAATGTCATGTAAGCGTGTTTTCTTTTTTCCTAATATATAACAAAATAGGATTTTATTGTTATACTTTTAAATAAACCTTGAAGTTAGAGACCCAGAAAAATGGTAAAAAATAAGAACTAAATAAATATCCCTAAATAAATGTTAAAATCTTCAAGAATCAGAGGCAATACATTTTAAAGGAGAAGTGTAGGTATTTTTCCTGATAGTTCTGAGGGGCTTGTTGATAGGCTACCATAAAGACAGATCACTCAATCCAAACACTGTTAATCAGGGATTAGCTTACAAAATGCACCTCTGCCAATGCTTATCAAACTAACCACGATGGCTGTTTAGAATAGCTTGAGAAAAAGCACTTCTGTGATCTCTCAGAAATACTATTTCTTTGAGTCAAGTTTAATTGTTATGTTAGTTTATGCAGGTAGGCTATGTTTTTCTATACAGTGGAGCATAAACACACACACATACACATTTTAAAATTGTAAATATTGCACCTGAGAAATGCACAAATAACATCTTTACTGGTTTTCTCACCTAAAGTAACATTCACAAACCTACTTTATTATTTTTAACACACCAGTACATTTGCTAACCAAAAGGATCATTCAATGATCTGATAGTTCTATGATGAAATCTTTATACATGGCAGCAAAATTATTTTAGACTTTAGGAATTTAATATTAATATGTCTGAGGTAAAGAAAAAAGGGGAAAATACTAATAGTAAAACCACCTGCTCATCCAAGCCTATAGATTTTCTTACAGTGAAAGAGTCTTTTGCTGCAACTTGATGTGACTATGCTCTGACACATTGTTTGTATGCTGCAGGCAACACCTCTTACCACATTGTTGTCATTTCTTATTCATTATAATGCTCATAGGCACCATAACAGAAAATATAACTGCCTGCATTTTTTACAGAATCCATTTTCAGTCTTGCTAAATCCACACTTGGAGATAGAAAAAACAAAGAATGCCAGAGTTCAAACTATACCCTTAGGTTTGTAAGAAAAATACTGGACTGTGACTAGTAAATTCAGGTATCAAAGAAAAGCTTTAAGGATAAGAAACAAAATCTTTCATGGTAAATTAATTTTAAAATGATGGTGGTTCACTTTGCCACAAAGATATTGTCATGTGGTAAAGTCTAAAAGTCAAGAAGTCCATGAGAAAGGAGCTCCTGTTAATTTTTCTTCTGTGTATTTATTGGATTTTTGTCCTGCCCTGTTAACTATAAGGGTCCCCTTTTCATTTTTTATTATAACCCCAAAAATATTTCTGTCTCCTCCCAACCTTACTGATAAGAAGTCTGAGACTATCATGCAATTTAATAACCACTTGCTGATGATCACAAAAGGGACATAGGACAACCCAGTATAGGCAGAACTATCTAATATGAGTCATGCTCCCGTGGGAGGTGGGGAGAGCGCATAGGCAAGGGTCATATTGGGTTCCTCCTGCCTTCCTAAACACCTGGCTGACTGATTTCTGCCATCTAAGTATTTTACTCCTGTTTGTGAGGACAGGGCTAAGTCACTGCTGGCATATCTTAATAGAGCCTCATTCTTCCCCTTCTTATCCCTCGTAATGCTTTCGCCAGCACCAGATCCAAAGTTGCACTTGAGACTTGGAGCCACAGTCAGTGTGGCAAAAACCACATTGGCCGTGAGGAAGAAGCGGGGGGGGGGGGGTGTCTGAATTTTGAGCTTGAACCTCAGAGCACTTTTCCAAGCTCAGAGATGGGTTTCACATATTTCAGTGGCCATCTAGACACCATCTAGATTACACCCATAGAAAATATAAGCAAAGGTTATGAGGGCGAACAAAGGATGCTATATGGGGTTAAAGTGATAATAAATTGGAACAATATTATATTTATTAAATATATGATTGGCTCACCTTTTATTCCAATACCTCCATTTGAAACTGGCTTCTTGTTTTAAAGAAAGTGACTTCATTATGGAGCATGGTTGACTTGCTAAAACACTGATGCTTGACTGATGTTTTCTTGGCAGCTCCCATGTGCAGAGAGTCAATCTAAGTTGATTTCATAAACCATGTTCATAGGCAAAGTATATGTAGATTTGTTTTCCTTTTATTTTTGTTCTTGCTAGGAACATCAGTGTATATAAATGTAAGCAGCTTATTCATCATAATTATTTTGGTCCCCTTTAAAGGTATGGAAAGTATATCAATGAAGCATAACAGCTGAATTGTTTGGAATATTTTTTTTCACAAAATGGTTGGAATCCATGCATGCAGTGATGGTGGTGGTGGTGATGCTGCTGCTGCTGATGATGATGATGATGACAACAACGGTGATGATTACACTGTTTGGCCCCCAAACAATACCAGGAGACCAAAAAACTGGGGCATTGAAGTGTGATATATAGTTCAAATGATAGAAATCATACATATGTTAGAATCCTTGTTTTCCTTTTCTTTGTGTGACAGCAGCTGAGCAGTATCTCCTTCTAGTTATAAGAATCCCAAAAAATAAGCCAGAGTTGTTTTGCCATTTTGTATGGTTTAGTTATAGTTATGACAAGATTTTGATGTCAAGTGGGATTATGTGAATGGCAAGGGTATAAAATGCATTTCTAGTACTCTGTATTGTATGATATTTTAAAGAAGAAATATGCCTTCACCCTCTTTTCAGCACATTTCTGTAGGATTTAAATTACAGTTCATGAGAAAGCAAGGGAACCCCATGGTTAGGGATTGAATGTAGGTGATCAAAATATGTTCTCCTGGAGCTATAGAGCAGAAAACAGATTCCCTTTCTTGTTGAAACCTGTCAGGAGTTATCTTTCTGTACTGTGAATTCAAAAAATGACAGGCAGGATTTCAAAAGTTTAATTATACTTTGTCAGACTCTTTAGAATTTCCTTTAAACCATTTAAAAAGGCATTACAGTGGAACAATCAGCTGTACACATGTATGCTAATGGATGCTGCTCTTTATTCAAATTGTCCAAGAGTAATAATTATTTACAAATGTGTACCTGATTCCCAATCAACATGTAAAGTTTTGTTTGTCTTCTCTGAAGACTACTAAGGCATTATACAAAGGGAGGTAACTGTCATTATCTTTATTTTATCAGACTACAGATGGAGAAACAGAATAGAAGAGTAAGCTGCTCACAGAAGTTCTGCTAAGATAAGAGCTTGTTATAGAAGCTGCCTGGCCCCTGGTAAGTATGACAGTGAGACAGCCCTGAGCTGTCTATTCCCAGATGATTCAGAGTCAAACTTTTTATTTTACAACACAGCTATGACAATGCCTGGTGAAGTTCATTTGGATCAACCATTTCCCTATGGGCCTCTGCTCCATCTTTCTCGGGTATTCCCATTAGTTCCATTAAGGGACAATCCTATGCATGCTTATATGGAACATGCTGGGTGGGTAATTCTGGGATCCCCTCCTCTGAACCTACAAAAGGTCACAACTTTAATCATACATTTTATCTATAGATTTGGCTTAAACTCTGCTTTTCAGTTCATGGAAAGATGGGCAAACCTAATAAAATACTTAAAAATGTCAAAACCACATCTAAACCGCATCCATCTAAACCACAATGCAGGGGAACCATATAAAAATCCAAGGAAGTAGCAATACTTGATAACATGGACCTCTCAGTTAGTCCATCGTAACTCTTCTTTTGTTCTTATGCTCAATTTTCTCTTAATTTCAAAGGAAAATTCTAAGCCCAATGGTCTAGTCATGACAAGCAGAAGAAAGTGTACTCTAGAAATAGACCATTATGCAAAGTGTGTGAAGTGTATCTGGAACCATTCCAGCTGTATTATAAACCTAACCATCTTCAGATAGTTAATAAAGCTGTCATTCATATGATATTTCTTCAGATGTCTTCTGAAATCAATCTATTTTTAAGAAATGGCCAGTTTTGGTCTGCCTTTTGCCTAATTCATTTGTGAATATATAGGTAAGAAAATTATTTCCTACTTAAACTGAGACAAGATTGGCAAACTACTATCTGAAAGGAAGATCAAATTATCTCTTCTCCCTCACCTACATAGGACAAATTTCACAGCATAGGACAAATTTCACAGTTCTCCAGAAGAATGGTCATTTGTTTCCTGAAGTATGTATAATATGCATTTTATGATTAGCAGGTTCAAAACTCATCTACATTCCAGTACTGCATGATAAATTTAGTACTGTTCATGAGAAAAAAGTAAAATCCTTCTCCCTGAACTAGCACTGTACTGAAATATTTTTCTATAGTTTTTTGACCATTCTCATTAAATCTGATAATTTATTTTCAAAAAGAAATTCAAAGATTAGAAAAAAATTCAGAGAAATTCCCATGAATAGGTTTTAGTTCTTACACTTCCTCCACTTCCTTATGCGGTGGCCAAGGCATCTGTGAGTGTCCTGTCTTTTAATGTCTAGTCAGACTTTTGCTATTCTAGAGTCCCTTTACATCACTTAAGGACCAATGAAACAATCATGAAGTAATTCTTCCCAGGGGTTTTTTCGATCAGGAAGTTCAGCAAATGAAAAAGAAAGGATACACAATGGACAGAAAAAATACAGAGAGAACCATTAATATTATCCACCGTTTGTATGGTAGCCTCCCCACCACTCACACCTTATTCAGGAATGACACTAAGTATAAGACATGGTGCAAGGTGAAAAATACGGCTATTAGCTGATGTTGCCAGTTGCAAAGGCAGCACAAAAGAAATGGGGGTGGGGGAGAAAATTATCCATAACCACCAATGATAATGAACTCAGCTCTGAAAAACTGCCTGAGAATTTCCCCTACCCTGTTTTTCTATCCAGAAATACAGTGAGAATTCCAGAAGGCCTTTTGCACACAGCTCTAGTAAGAATTTCCCCTTTGTGGATCACTGCCAACTCACTCCAGTATCCGTTCCATGAAAACCCCATGGACAGTATCAACAGGCAAAGAGATATGACGCCAGAAGATGAGCCCCTCAGGACGGAAGGTGTCCAATGTGCTACTGGGGAAGAGCTGACGATGCTGAAGTTGATCAGTTCTATGAAGGCCTACAACACCTTCTAGAAATAATACCAAAGTGATGTCCTTATCATCATGGGGCACTGGAATGCTAAAGTAGGAAGCCAAAACATAACCAGAGTAACAGGCAAATTTGGCTTTGGAGTACAAAATGAAGCAGGGCAAAGGCTGGCAGAATTTTGTCAAGAGAATACATTGATCATAGGAAACACTCTTTTCCAACAACCCAAGGCACGACTCTACGAATGGACATCACCAGATGGTCAACACAGAAATCAGATTGACTATGTGCTCTTCAGCCAAAGATGGAGAAGCTCTATGCAGTCAGTAAAAACAAGACCAGGAGCTGACTGTGGCTCAGATCATGAGCTTCTGGTTGCAAAATTTAGGTTTAAGTTGAAGAAAGTAGGGGAAAGTACTAGACCACTCAGGTATGACCTAAATCATATTCCTGATGAATATACAGTACAGGTGACAAACAGATTTAAGGAATTAGATCTGATAGACAGAGTGTCTGAACTATGGATGGAGGTTCGCAACATTGTACAAGAGGTCACGTCTAAAACCATCCCAAAGAAATGCAAGAAAGCAAAATGGCTGTCTGAGGAAGCTGTACAAATAGCTGAGGAAAGAAGTGAAGTGAAAGGTCAGGGAGAAAGGGAAAGATACACCAAACTGAATGCAGAATTCCAGAGAATAGCTAGAAGAGATAAGAATGCCTTCTTAAATGAACAGTGTAAAGAAATATAAGAAAACAATAGAATCAGGAGGACCAGAGATCTCTTCAAGAAAATTGGAGATATGAAGGGAACGTTTCATGCAAAGTTGGGCATGATAAAGGACCAAAATGGCAGGGACCTAACAGAGGCAGAAGAGATTAAGAAGAGGTGGCAAGATTACATGGAAGGACTATACAAGAAAGAGCTTAACATCCCTGATAACCACGATGGGGTGGTCACTGACCTTGAGCCAGACATCCTGGAATGTGAAGTCAATTGGGCCTTAGGAAATCTTAGCAACAACAAAGCTAGTGGAGGAGACAGTATTCCAGCCAAGCTATTCAAAATCCTAAAAGATGATTCAGTAAAAGTGCTGCACCCAATATGCCAGCAAATTTGGAAAACTCAACAGTGGCCACAGGATTGGAAAAGGTCAGGTTACATTCCAATCCCAAAGAAGGGCAATGCCAAAGATTGTTCAAACTATAGCACCATTGCATTCATTTCACATGCTAGCAAAGTTATGCTCAAAATCCTCCAAGCTAGGCTCCAGCAGTATGTGGACCGAGAACTACCAGAAGTACAGGCAGGATTTCGAAGAGGGAGAGGAACTAGAGATCAAATTGTCAACATACGCTGAATCATGGAGAAAGCTAGGGAGTTCCAGAAAAACATCTACTTCTGCTTCATTGACAATGCTAAAGCCTTTGATTGTGTGGATCACAACAGATTGTGGCAAGTTCTTAAAGATGGCAGTACTAGACCATCTTATTGGTCTCTTTAAAAACCTGTATGTGGGTCAAGAAGCAACAGTGAGAACTGGACACGGAACCACTGATTGCTTCAAAACTGGGAAAGGAGTATGACATGGATGCATACTGTCTCCCTGCTTATTTAACTTATATGCAGAGCACATCATGCAAAAGGCAGGGCTAGATGAATCAGAAGTTGTAATTAGATTGCTGAGATAAATATCAACAACCTCAGATATTCAGATGACACCACTCTAATGGCAGAAAGTTAACTAAAGATCCTCTTGATGGGGTGAAGGAGGAGAGCACAAAAGCTGGCTTGAAACTCAACAATTAAGAAAATTTTTCTTAATTTTCATTAAGATCATGGCATCTGGTCCTATCACTTCCTAGCAAATAGATGGGGAAGAAATGGAGGTATTGACAGATTTTATTTTCCTGGACTCCAAGACCACCGCAGATGGGGCCTGCAGCCAAGAAATTCAAGGACTCTTGCTCCTTGGGAAGAGAGTTATGGTAAATCTAGACAGCATACTAAAAAGCAGAGACATCACCCGCTGATAAAAGTTCATATAGTCAAGGCTATGGTTTTCCCAGTTGCAATGAATGGCTGTGAAAATTGGACCATAAGAAAGACTGAGCGCCGAGGAATTGAGGCCTTTGAAAAGTGGTGCTGGAGAAGACTCCTACGAGTCCCTTGGACTGCCAGGAGATCAAACCAGTCAGTCTTAGAAGACATCAATCCTGACTGCTCTTTAGAAGGCCAGATACTGAAGATGAAATTCAAATACTTTGGCCATCTAATGAGAAGGAAGGACTCAGGTTCCCAGACCCTAATGCTGGGAACAATTGACAGCAAAAGAAGGGGATGGCAGAGGATGAGGTGGCTAGATGGAGTCACTGAAACAGTTGGTGTGAGCTTAGGTGGACTCTTTGGGATGGTGGAGGATAGGAGAACCTGGAGGAATGTTGTCTATGAGGTCTCAATGAGTCCGGCATGGCTTCACGAATAACATAACTAGTAAGAATTCAGTTTGGAATAAATGTCAACTATCTCCAAATTGACTGGCAAACTGAACTGTCTGTTCTCACCCTAGGAAGCATGTGGAAGCTTAGGTTATGTTCACATAGTGCTTCATCAAACACTATCCTACTTTTAAGGGAAATGTGGGAAATAATTTCTATACATAGTATGTGGACCAAACAGATAGAAAGCACTTGCCCCTGAATTATTTGAATAATGATTTTTAAAATTATGTTGCTTTTTTTCCACTCTTATCTTTCTGAAACCAGTAGGATTCAATGGTGCATGGCTTAAGCTTCTCTAACTGCAACCATGGTATTACTGCTGAGTTAGACCCACTGGAATTACTTAGACTAATCTAAGCCACATGGCTTGAAGACTGTAGCTGTAAAGATTGCAAGTAGCATAAAAATGAGTACGTTTAATGAACAAATGGAAATTTTCATAAAGTTCTGTTTTCTTAATTGAATTAAAAGATTGTAGGCAGGGTCTCAGACTAAATCATATTTAGAGTAGATATCAGCATGTTGGGGCAACTTATATCATCCATTTCAATGGGTCTACTCTAAGTATAAGTTTGGATCCTTATTTATTGGCATATGATGACTATTTATATTATATACCTTTTGAAGTTCAGTCCCACTAGTGGACATTATTCCCTTTTCTTGACTGGAGTATTACAATCTTACAGTTATATACGTCTGAAATGAACATTTCATGATCTATTAAAGTTAACAGATGTTAATAAAATTCCAATCTTGCATGAATTTCTCTAATTGGTTTTAAAATCAGCAAACCTAGTGCTCATCATCACATTATGGTTACGAACTCTATAATACATTTTCAAACATGCATACTTCCGTCTTCCCTGATACTTCTGTAGTCAGTTTTGACCCTGTCTTTTCCTACAGCCAGAAATATAAAATGTCTACTACCAGTGTCTTGACTCTTTCATAATTTTCTCTATACTTTGCCAAATCACTGTTATCCCCCTTTTGTTTACCTTTGTAAACTCTAGCCATGTACGTTTTCTAATTCAATTATAAACTTATTGAGATAAAGTGACCAGAACCATGAACAATGTTTTAGATTGCTTCGGCCCTGTTCATTTTTTTGCTAAAGAGGTGCTAACTGTAATCATGGAAGAAGCTGAGCTGCACATTCAAGGTATGTCTCCTGCATTCCTTACCTGCCTTGTTGACAAGGAAGGTCTGTAAGAGCACCAGAAGCACATTCAGCTGAATCTATGCAATCTGGCAACTGATCAGGTTTCCTAACAGGATTCAAGAGACCTTTCCCATGGATGCAACGAGTTCTGAAGTGGAAAGGCAGGATCAAGAAGAATGTCCACAGCTTCTCTCCTGTTTGTATTTAATCCCCTTTTAGCAAATGTCTGAAGATGACATTTATACAATAACACTGTGATATCAGTTGCTTTCTTTTAATTTATCTTTATAATAATTTCCCTTTATAATTAGTACCTAAATTATTTTCAGCTACTGAAGCAAAACTGACAGGACTTTTCTCTATGTTTTCTGCATGATTGCAGTAATCACTTTGGAGCCAACATACTTTGCTTGTTAAGAGTGCTGGGAACTCAGAGGATCTGGATGGTAGTCCCCAGTCAGCCATGAAGACCATTGGGTGTCTCTGGACCTGTTACTGCTTCTCAATCTAACCTACTCTAGAGGGTTGTTGTTGCTGCTTTGACAATAAAATGGAGGGCAGTGGAACCTTGCAAATTCCCTGGGAGTCTTTGCAAGAGGAATAAAGGTGGGATATTAATGCATTTTTTAAAAAAATACTGGACAATGTTTTTCTCATCAATGCATATCTGAAGCTCAGTCAATTGGTTTCAGTTTTGGTTTGTTATGTATAAACTTGCCCCTTTAAAATTATCAGTCTAATTTGCAGTGTTGCTTGCTTAACCAGTTTGGTGTGGTCCATATGAAGATCCTTAGTATTGTTCTGCTGTATACTGAATGATGTGGTGTCTAGCGCAAATTAAAGGGATCTAGTTTATTTATGAATAAATAAACCATCAGTATTCTAATAAAGCTGTACCCTCTTAATACCCCATCAGTAATGGAGTAGTATGGTATTAGACTATAGGTATGGGATAAATAGTAATAGGACTTATTTAAAGCAACTGTGATTATAGTTATTAAAACTTTGTTTACAAATGATGAACAGTGAGTGCTTAGTGATTAGTGTTGGGCTAGGAGTTCTGGGTTTAGTTCCCATTCTGCCCTGATTCTCGCAGGGTCACTGACTCTTAGCCTAACCTACCTGATAGGGTTGTTGTGAAGATAGAATAGAAAGGAAGAGTATATCTTGGGTTCCTCATGGGAAAACAGGTATGATAGTAATATGGTAAATAAAGTACATTCTACATAATATCAGTAAGCTTAAAAAGTTTCTTTAAGGATGCAGTTGTATTTTATTTAAGTTCCCTTCTCTAATTAATGACCTAGTGGCCAATAATGCTTTGTTACCAAATATTCTCCCCTAGATACATGGTACAAATTTGTACATGTTCAGGTACACCATTATTCATTCAAGCACCTTTAGACAATGCTATCATATAGTCTGTCAAGATCCTCTAGCTAATGATATTCAAGATCTCCATATTGCCATTGGTCTATAATTGTGAGCCTATATGAACCATTAGAATACTTAGCTGTCTTATCCAAAGTAGGGATGTTCCAGTCTAGTATTCAAGCGGACATATCTAACTATGAAAGATGTTAGGCATGTAACAATTTTAAGTGAGACATTTAAGTGAATGTTAGTACCGAGACTTTCAAGCTGTGTCCAACAGTGGTATCTCTTTTCATTCTACTGTAGAGTAAGTGTAGTGGGAGGGCATTCTGGATGTTAAACAAGTCCCTATCCTCCAGTCCTGAGATCCAAATTTGAATTGGCTTCCTGTAGCTTCTACATATAGATATAAAGTAATACTTGTTTGGCTTTTAGAGGCTGTGGAGGTCGAAACTAATAGGCTCAAGTTAGAGATGATCATTTCTCCTTGGAGTATTACCTACTTATAAGCACCAGTAGTACAATTCAAGAAAGTTACTACATTTACATAATTTTTTATAATTAGATTAACCAAAAAAGTCATAATTCTCCACGGACTTCTATTCCACAGAGTTAGTCTATACATTGTTCAAGTAGCTTGGCTATATTGTACAGTTAATAATACTTTCCTATTCAGTTGTATATGAACCTACATTTTCATGAATGGAATTATATGGGTTCAGTGACAATATTATAACTGCAGTTTAGTAGTTCTAAATCTATTTGAAAAATAATTCATAAAGTGTGTTCTCTTGTTTTATGTACAATTGCATGCAAAGTCCTGTAAATGACAAATGAATAACTTTGCTCATACACAGCTGAATGGCAGATAATAGTGAAGTGTTCTAAGGATCATGCGATTACTGGAAAACTAACATTCACAGTTTTCAGAATGCTGCAGAACTTCACCATATTAGTATACAGTTTATTGCTATTGTGAAGGTTAGTTCCAGGCCCTGTAGATAGTATGAAGATACGTGTGTGTGTGTGTGTGTGTGGCAGGGGAGACATAAAGAGATTAAGTTTATATATCAGACCAAGGAACACACGTGGTTAGACATTCACTGCTAACTTGACCGAACATTATTTTTCCCCCTGATATATATCCCTAAGGTGTCAGAATAATATTTCTGCAACATCACCTGAAGACTGGTGGTGCTACACAGATATAGATATCTTTAAGTATTTGCCATTCATTTGATGGCAGTCCAGATTGTGGATAAGATTGTTGTCGGAGATGTCCTTGGAAGAGGATTAGATGGCTGTAACCCTGTTAGCTTCACTGAAGCTACCCACCTTCAAGTTTCAAAGCCAGTTCAGTAGTGAAAAACACCAGAAGTCTGGGTCAGGCATGGTTTTCTCAAAATGAATGGTCAGAATGGTGACTGCACATTTTGAACCACTTTGCATAATTTAATTAGCAATGTTCATTATTATTATTATTTATTGAATTTGTATAAAAACTGCCTGTTAGCAGTATGCCCTCTGGGTGGCCATTACATTAAAGATATTATTAATTACATTAACAAAATAATACAGCTAAAATATTATAATACATAAACAAGATAAAGCATAATATATACAATCAGACAAAATGTAAATTAATAACATGATTAAATGAGATTAAATTAAAACCAGTGCCATCAATATAGAAAGTGCAATATAGGTGCATTGAAAAAGAAAAATTTTCATCAGGTGCCTAAAACTCAGTAAGCTAGGCTCCTGACAAATCTCCAATGGCAAGGCATTCCACGTAAATGGCACTTCTCCTTGCAACCTCTCCCTTATCTTCACTAGGGAAAGGAACTTATAGGAGGGCCTCCATTGATGATCTTAAGCAATGGGCAGGAATGTATGGAGTAAGGCACTCCCTAAGTTAGTGTGGTCCCAGGTGTGGTTATGGCTTGTTTGACTGTGCAAGCTGGGTCTTTATCTCATGGCTTGGGTTCTGAAGCAGCTAAATAGTTGTTTAATCTTAAAAAAGAAAGTAGGATTAGAATATTGGGGTTGTGGCTCACCTGGGAGCTGCAATTATCCTCTCTATCCACTTACTGATGTTCACATATTGGGTGAAAGCTGTAAATACCTCAAGCATGCAGTTTTCTTTGAATATCTGAAATCTCAAGCTATGAGGCGCTGGCTGTTTGTTTGTTCCAGTTAGATTCTCCCTGAAAATATCTGGAAATGCTGCCAACATTGCATTGATATCAAAAATCCTCCCTTATCCAAATGAAACCAAGCATCAGGAACTTCTAGTATCTAGTTAAGGGCACAGTTCAGTGCATATTTCGGGGGGGGGGGGCAATTATGCTGGCTGAGGCATGCTGGGAGTTGTAGGCCTTTTTTCCCTGCCTAAACAGGTATACGATTCTGCTAAAAGTGGACTTCTTGATTTTCAGGTCAGCTCTGGTATATGATGTTAGACAATGGTTTCTTGCAAGTATAGTTACACTTGTTTTAGATTCTTGTTTGGAAATAGTTTCATTGTTGGATTGGCTTACATAGATTAACCTGTTTATGGGTATAATATATGCAGGAGTGCACAATTTTAATAGGAAGAATAAAATGGAGTAGATTTTGTTCGAGAACTTCATCCTTGTGTGTTGAGTGCAATTTTTCTAGTCTAGACTATTATGATGAGGATACTCTGCAGAAACAATTGAAAAATGAGCCTTTGCATTAAGTCAGTGTAGTTCTCTTTCAAACTGCAAACTATTAATGGTACATAGGTGATATAAACATATTGTTTTGATCTTGCAAATGTCCTGTTCACAAAATACATTTTAATAAATTCTTGATTGCTAATTTACACATATCTTAATTTACATAAATTTATCTTTTATAAGCAAATTTGGGTTCTGAATAAAATTAATCATAATTAATGTTTAGTAGTTTGTTGTGATTGCTTCAATAACATCTTGAAGCCAGAACTGCAGTTTCAAATCAATTGCTAATCCATTAAAATGGAAGGAGGGTTCATTTAAATTTAAAATGTATTCTTCAGTATGACTTTTATTGATGTGGCATAGCCCCTTATTATTTTTCTCATCAGAGACAAGAAAGATGAGAATGGAAAAAACTGGATGGGGTTGTTTTATACTGTGGAATAGTGATGCACTTTGACCACAACACTGATTTCAGTGCAGTGCAGATTCTAGTACAGTGACTTGGGAAAAATGGGATTGACAAGGAGAGATGCTTTGTGTACACCTTTAGGAAGGATCTGAGTGGCATTTACCCACACCACTTACTCTCTCCCACTCATCTCTGCTGTGACTGTCAACTGCACTTTCTTCCTGGATGGGACTGGGTTTTTAGGGAAACATTTTTTAACCTACCTCCTGTTTGACTTGTGTGGGGAACAAATTTTATACGTACTTTTCATAGATAGAGTTTAGAATCTGGTGTTGTTAAATAGGTTGTTGACAGAGTTTGTGGGGAAATGAGCATTACTTCCAAATATGACACACAAAGTCATATTTGATCCCTGATCACAAAGCATACAAAGCCTTGTAGCCTGGGTAGTGGAGAGGAAGAAAGGCTTCCCTGCTGAGGTTATGCCTGGCCAGATTCAAGTTGGTATTCATGGTTTCTGTCCAGGAGTAGGGTTGCTCACCTTTAATCCCAATACAGGCAGTCATCCTTAAAGGAGTCCTTAAGGTGTTACAAATACTTGTGCACACCAGCAAATAGTATCCATGGGAATGTGAGTATTTTTCATCAGGCATAAAAAGTGCAGCGCAAACCTTTGCCTATCTACTCTGGAGCTTACTTCTAAGCTCCAGTGCAACAGTTTTCAGGCATTTAAAGCATAGTTCAAATCTGTATGGTTCAAAGCACCTGGACTTTAAAAACCAATACTCAGATTTCCACTCCTTTTTGCAAAACCAACAGAAACAATCTTCCTTTTAAAAGTATTTAAAAGCAGGGCTTTATTAAATTAAATTAATTAAATTAATAACATTTAATTAGCTATTTTTTCCTATTACTATTAGAGATAAGAACAGACTTTCTCATAAAACTACTAATAATAGGATATTTCCCAGCTCCAGAGTACTCAGCCTGAATAGCAGAGGTCGAAGGGGTTGATGACACCATGGACTTTAACTCTATGTTAAAGGTTCTCTAACAGATGGTTATCCAGCTGCATCTTGAAGGCCTACAGTGTGGGAGAGCCCATTATCTCTCTAGGTAATTGTCATATTGAAAAAATGGTTGCATCAGTTTTTCCTGATAATCTGGCTTTCTGTAACATGAGTCCATCATTCTGTGTCCTGCATTCTGGGATGAAGGTTTTTTAGGGGGTCGTTGAAAGCATTTTTTAGAGTCTGACTCCTACTGCCTTTCAAAACTCACTGCTGTTTCTAAATCATTCCTGTGGTTGTACTGCTGTGATTTGTTTTGCTATGTTATCATACTCTGTTTTAAACCTTGTGAGCAGCTCTGCAAATAACTTGCAATAGAAGGGTAACAAATTACTAATAAACTTATTAATAACTGAATGATCTGTGTAATGATATTTTCAGCAATATGTGATACACATGCAGGTTGCATCAACATCACCACCCCCATTATTAGTAATTTCATTTTTATACTACCCCACAGTGAAACACACAACTGTTTACACTAGGTGCTCTACATACTCCATTTTAACTTTCCTTTATTGTGATTTGACATTGCAGGTGCTTTTTTTCTGCTCCTTTGTTATTTTTGCAATATAAGCTTGAATTCATCAGATAAATATGGCTTTGAAATATTTTTGTAACAACCTCAACTTTTTATAAAATAAAATGTTTGAATGGAAATTATTTAGTAGGTACTCAAGCATATAAGTGCTTGTAGAATTGGTTCTAATATCAGTATCAAAAATGCCTGCTAAAAGTAAACCAGAATTATTCCTAAGGTCTTATAGTATATTTTGGGATTAATCTCATTATTCCAAATACAGGGGAGATGCTTCTTCAAGTAATAAAACGTATAAACAAAAAGCAGGGAAACAACATATACAAAATAAAACAATAACATTATTGAAAATCCAGGGAAGATACCTCTTCAAATAGTCCCAATCACAGTATAATTGCTCAAAATAAGACATTAGTGGTCTTTCCTTATCAAAATGAATTTGCTGGGTTGCTGATAAGAAACTCATGTTAAATAGGGTAATATTGAGCTCTAGTATTTAAGATTTTTTAAATTATTTTACAGGTTAAAAACTTTACTACTGTGACTTCATAAGTCACAACAATACATGAAATTTATCTATTTCATCTGTGTGTATTGAGCCCAGTACCTTGACATCCATTTATTAAATATCTGTCCTGTCAAAAATAATAGAATACTACCTTACAAGTAAGAACCCTATCAAATGAAATCCCCATAAACAGAGAGGTTTCTAAGAATGTTGAACTTCTCTGCCATAAACATCTCTCTTCAGCAGCTCAGCAAAATACTCCCAGTTTATGGTCTGATGACAGTAGCAGGAGGGGAGTGATGAAAGAGAAAAGGCATAGGCAAGCCATCCACTCCCCTCCACTGCTGTCATAAAGTGATCGTTCTTTGCAGTTGTTCCACAAGGCCCTGGATTCCCAGGTATGAGATGCAGAGTGCCGGACTAACAAAGAATATGGGGAGATATAGAATTGATTGAAACAGGGCCTTGGACGTCATCAGCTACTTGTTTGAGTATGGTACCCTCGGGAAGCATCACTTAGTAGCCTAAATCAGCAATGGTATAATGAATTACTGAAAGTTAATAGAGAAAGCCTTATATAAAATAAGCATTGCTTATGTTAAGTATAAATTATGCTAAGTACACATTATTTAGGACTCCATCATAGAGTGAGATATTGATAGCTTTTTGCCTTAAGTTTTAGCAATAGGAATTCAATGTGCAGTATTTAAAATTAAAATTGAATATTGAGTTTTGTCATTTATTTTAAAAATATAAATAAACTGTACATAATAAAATATAACTAATGGGCAAATTGGCAATATCAACACAGCTGCAACCCACGTAGCTCTATCCTGGGCTTCACTGGGGATGAATAGTATCACATGGATTTGAGCTTAACCTCAAAAAATCTTGGCATGACCAAGATTGACGTGTCCATCCTCCATCATTCCCTATCACCGACAGATTAAATAGGAATAATTTTACAATATGAATTAATGGATACATAAAGTATCAGTTCCTTGAGATAACATGGCCAGTAGAAGATGGACCGTACATCAGGGATGAGCTGTCCATCTCTGGGAAGATAAACAGGCATTTTGGCCTTATGGGCTCTTCTTTTTTCACTTACTCCAGTCCATTGGCACACAGTTTGGGCACTGTTAAAATTTGGCTACTTGACTAATATGTCCTCTTTTTGGTCGCAATTAGAAGGTTGTGCTGTCAGGAATGAAGGAGAGTAGGTTAAGAAGGTGATCACCTTTAGGCACCTGAAGGAAGTAGGGGTGTTCCTCAGCCTAACCAACTGCCACCAGCTTGAGTGTGTATGAGCCGCAGACAGTTCTTCTCCAGTTCTTCCATGGAAACTTTTCCCATTGCTACCCAGGAGTATGGAGTCAAGCAGCCTGGGACCACTTATTTTGGCCTGGAGGAAATGATCCTCAGGCATCAGTAGGTCTTGATCAATGCAGTGAGTTAGACTGGTATTCTCCTGCTGGATACAGAGACAGACCTACTCCATGCCTCCAACCCTTCAGCATGCCTGCACTTTTCTCCAGAAGGGTTGTTATTCACTTGTTGCTATTATCAGCAACCAATTGTGCCCTTATATCTCATTCACTGTGAAGAAACATGGGGATGGGGCAAGGTGGCAAACGGCATAAATATTTTACTCATTCAAAACAACTTATCATAGTTGTTGTTATATTCCACTTCATGTGCCAACATTTTGATGATGCAGCAGCCCTGTCTTTTTCATAGATGAACACAGGGAGCACCCTTGTACCAGCCTGGTATAGATGACAGTGGTCCATTGAGGTGCCATAATGTCAGCATTTACTGACACCTGATTCATTTTTCAGCCTTACATGGAGATGGTGGGCACTGAACTTAGAACCTTCTACATACAAATCTTGTGGTCAGCTACTCCACTGTGGCCCTAATTGGATTCTCAAGTATAAAGAAATCCCTTATTAAATCATCTCAAATCACTGAAATCCATCTTCTAATGTTCCTTTCCTTCCAGCCTGTACAAAGGTACTATGCCTTTTTCAAGGCAATGATTCATCACCATTTTTGAAATCTAAGTGCATGTGCACAGAGGGAGAAGATGAACTAGATTATATTACCGTGCCTCTAATCTTTTAAATAAAAATCAATTGGAAGGTGTCAAGAGTCAATTTTTGACTGTCTCTTGATGAGTGTACCTGTTTTCACTTTGTTATTCTCCTGGCTCCATGGATAACATAGGTGGAGATTGTACAAAATTGAGAAGGAGAAGGAGTTGAATACAAAGAGTTATCATAGTACTTCAGCAGAACTGCAGCATTCAGCAATAGCCTCTCTATGTGCCTGAGACCTATAATCTATAAGCTTGCTTTCTGACAGTAATCCTCTTTGTGTTGTTTTGTGTGGTGATGTTAGGATTATAAGCAATATAGTTAGCACTTTACCTTGAAGCTATCCAGCTTCTCCATTATCTAAACAAATGAATATGATATCACAATTGTTTATACCCTCCTCTACTTCCTGCCTATATGTGGGTTCCAAGGTTGGAATAGAGGACCAACTGGAATAGCATTTTAAGTGGTGAGAAGGAGCTTGAATAAATCCCCTTGCACTTTTTTCTTATATGGCCAAAAGCAGGGCTGTATGATTGGGGGTTGGAATTCTTTGGATTCTCTTGGCTTGTATCCCTGGACTCTGCCCTGCTTCCTCATGCCCATGGGCCCAATTTGGTACCAGTGCAGCAAACATTTACACAGGTGCTCACCAGGAAGCAAGCCTGCACAAACAGTTTCCCTCTTCCATGCTTGTGATTTGTGCTCTTTGTTTGTGCTGTGTGTACTGCAGACGAAGGTTGCAGGTTGCACAATCAGAGTCCCACAAGTATTTGCAGACTTCCTCTAGGTTCAATTCACTTCCTAAGCTAGAGCCAAGAAATCTGATGAACAGAAGAGAGCAAGATTCCGGGGAGGATCATCACAGGTCTAGTCACAAGGTATACTGCATCTTTAGTTGCTAGATGGTACATACATAGCTCTTGGGGAAATACGCATAGCTGTAGTTCAGTGGTCAAGCAAGTGCTGTGCATGTGGAAGCTCCCCTGTCCAGTGTCCACCCTTTCCAGTAACTATGAAAGATCCCTGTCTGAAGCCTGAAGACCTTCTATTAGTCTGTTTTGACCATAAGGTGATAGATGCACTAATGATATGACAGTTTTGTATAATTAACTTCCTATGATCTATGTTGACATGAGCTAGGAGTTTAAATTATCTTCATATACAATGTCCAAAGGAACTGCTCTGCAGTGGAAGTAAATTCTGTGGTTTAAATATCCATGCTTATTTTTTTATTATTTTTTTAAAAAAATGTGCTAGGTGTATAATGTATTATTATCGAAGCACTGGATATTATTCTATTAAGAATACATTTAAAGGTATGCCTCAAAAATGTATCAATGTACTCATATAAATCACTACTAGGAAGTAATACCTATAACCATGAATGCTATGAAGACATTAATCACAAAGAGATTACATCTTATATAGGGTGCTTCATAACTAGAAATTTTAATTGACAGATTGAACCCTGGGTACAGTCATGTATTAATATGAAAAGCCATTTGATCTCTCCCACACATATTGCTATGAATTACAACTGTTTATGTGTGCTCATAGAACTACTTCATGCTGTCTTGTTCTATTTCTCCCATCTGAATCTCTTTGGGGGAAAATGAAAAATTATTTTAATATACCAGGATGACATTCTCCAATCCGTAGTTAATTTGGCAACATCATTTTCAGAGAAAGAAAAATGTCATTGTGACTTAAAATCCACATAGCATGTACAATTGATTCTAAAATTGTTGTCACAATAGGGGTGAAATGAATTTTGCATTGATTATTTGGAGAAAATTATTAATGAAGTGTTTTAGACAGCGGCCAAAAAAGAGAGATATCATTTTGGCACTCAGATCCTAAACAGAAATATCCCATTAATTTCACAAGAGTTTACTTCCATTTAAATGTCCACAATATTGAAACCTAACTCATTGTGGCTATTTGATTTAGTATTTAATTCCCTGGTGCTGAATACAATTATCATGGTCTACATCAGTATAGAAATAATATTCTTAGGGGATTTATGAGAAAGGCTAGGTATTATATTTAATACAGCATATTATGTAACTTATAATGTGACATGAGTTGTTTTTGTTGTTGTGTGGTGATGAAGCCTTTGGCAAGTGATTGGATGAGCTGTTCCATTATCAGAGGAGTAGAAGAGTCTCTGGCTGCCAGTAGTCAAATAGATCTGATCCAAGGAAGAGCTAGCTCAGACTGTTAATACAGAGACAGCTAGAAGACCATTTGACTGAGGGAAGTAAGAACAAGGCTGACTATGAAGGCAAAGGTTCAAGAGAAGTCTGTGGTCCAAGATAAGAGGAACAGATGGAAGGCAGACAGGACAGTCTGAAAAGAATGGGGAAGTAGGAAAAGAAAATATCCAGAACAAAAATGCTGTTATATGTTAATCTGAAACAAATAAACAGCCGAATGAGCAGATTCAGGTCCATGTTCAAGGATAGAATATGTTTCCAGGTACTTGTGTAATCCTTCAAAGGAAGATAATAAACAATACTTTCTCATATTCCCTCTTTGCACATTTCTTTATTTGTTGCTAAGCTCTGTGTAGCAAATCCTAAAAAAATGCAAATTCATTCCATCAAACCATTAATCATGTTTGTTATTCCTCCCTAAGCTCACTCTAGTTCATCAATATGTTTCTTATAGCATGAACACTTGAAAGCAAAAGGTTATTTTACTGCCATCTTCAACTCTGTCTTAGCTATTGTTCTTCAGAACTATTTGTAATACTTTAATCAATCACTTTGAGTACCACAGTGCTCATTCTTATTCCCTAAAACAACCCTAATGAAATATTTCCAGTCTTTGGCATCCCCACTACTTATGAAGCTTGCAAGTCAATGGCTTTGGATAAGCATCATTACTGGGAATTCTACTTGGTCAACTTAGGTAGACACTGCAGGGTCTGTTACCATTGTTCAACAGCCATAGCAACCCTGTAAAGTTCAGATTCTGCAGTAATTCCTATACCTTTAGGATATGTTTGGGGACTGGGATTGCTTTCCCCAAAATAAAGCATTATTAGTCTGAACTAGAATAAAGGCTCAGAATTCTTACCTCAAATCCAAGGCCTCTGGTTGTGGTAAAAGGGGGGCATTGAAGAACTGAGAGGGCCTGATGGGAAAGGTGCAACTTAATTAGTTCCACTGTTTGATGTAAGGTCAAAAGACTCAGCCAATTAATTGACTTCTGACGTTCCTTCCATTTGGTCCAAAAGCTGTGGAACTAACTCTGGTTGATGAGGAAGGGAGGAGTTTGGACCAGCTCCTAACATGATCAGAAAAGAATTCCAAATTGGCTGGTTCAATTGGCAGATGCTTTTTGATAACAACCTTTACATTATACAGTTTGTATTACAAAGCTAGTTCGGCTTGGCCCACTCTAACTCAATAAATGTCTGTAGTTAGAAGTCTCTCATCTTGATCTTCTGGGAAGAAAAAAGGTGGGGGAGGTTGGGGAAGAAGGGAGACCTGTTTTTGTCAATATGGAAAGAATTTTTAATCAAATTTCATTTTTCCCAGCACAGTGTCATAATATTGTGAGAAGCCACACACAATAGAATTAGTGCAGTTCTCATAGGAAAGATGCAGAGGGTCAATACTGAAGGGTTTTAGTTCACCCAGGACATCTCTTTTTAGTACCAGGGCTAAAAAAAGAAACTCCTCCGAATATTTTCCAAATGCCAGTCTTTCACAGCTTAATAGTCACACTGTTAGAAAAGCACTCATAGAAAATACACATGTGCAGGTAAAGGCTTCCAGTGGTTCAGAGAAAGCCTTAATCAAAGTTATAAATAATGACAAACATTTTAAGATGGCACTTTTTAACTGCTAAAATTACACAACTCAATTTCCAGTTTATATCATTATTATCATCATTTACAAGAAAGGAAAATCAGTTAATCAATTGACCATCCAGATGAGTGATGCAACTTATTTTGTGTTTAGCAAGGTTTTACTCTTCATGTGCTAGAATTGCGTGAAGAGGACTACAAGGATGATAATATTGGCCTCAATATTGGCCTCCAGAGCATCTTCAACTTATTTTCGAAGTCCTTCACAATCTTCCACTTTTAGCACTGTCATTATTAATCCATTTTCCAAGGCCAAACACAATGGAATAATATATTTTTGAGTATAGTGTACTTTGGAACTCACTATTTAGAGGAAGTTGCTTTACCTGCTTTGAAGGCTACCATAGTGATCAGTGCCCTTCTTCGCATCTTCTGCAAAATAGGATTTTGTCAAGGAATTTTGCTGACTTGGGGATTCATTGTGTGTAGTGAAACTAATATTTTATATACTTATTAAATTATATACAGCCAAGATTGGGCTGTACAACACTTAAAGCATTATACAAAATGAATGTTGGGATAATTACAAAGATCAAGAACAAAGCAATAAAATATCCATATGAGTACAAGCAGCTCTGAACCTCATGTAAGAACAGCTACAACACTGAAGGGGATAGCACTGTCTTTACTTCACACAGCTGAGTTTTGGGTGGTTCAGGGTATAAACTGGCCTAGTAGAGGGACCTTAGGAGAATCTGGGGAAAATATTGAGAAATTATGTGGTAGTAGAATAAGCAGACAATTGGCATATGAGTCTGCAGGATCTGTCATTACCATAGCAAGATGTTCACAAGAGACCTCTAGATCAATTCCATATGTTTTTAATTTGGAAGATGAGTTAGAAATTCCATGGTATTGACCATGATGGATAAGAAGATCATAATAAGTGGTAAAGCTGAGGACATAATGAACTATGTGTTGAAACAGCAGACTATACTGCAAGAACTGATAACCCTTATTAAGGAGAATGTTATCCGTTCTCAATAACACCAGAAACACTAGTATGACAAGCATGCCCAGGCCAGGGTTTGTGACAGTGAGGATAATGTTATGGTGGAAAAATCTACTTAATTACAAATGGTATTGAGGGGAGGGGTTCTTCTTTGGTACAGAGTGATGCAAATTTTACCTAACTTACTTATACAGCATCAGTCTGAGCTCTAAAATGTACTATACTCTTATGCTCACATTAATTTTTCTTGGAGAGTCTGCTGTTGCAATATAGGTGAAGAGGTGAAAGCTAATTATATTCACTTATGTCAGACATTGTGAAATGCTGGCCTCACAGTGAGGAGGCAAAGGGAATCCCCTAGTGTTATTTGTCAGAAATCCTCACTGCTCTTCCTTTATTGTAACCCTTTTTATACTTGTCTATTTGCAGGCAACTTTAGACCCTGGAATCAGCTGCTTCACTGATTCCAGGATGAAGAAGAGACAGGGATGATGAAGAGCCATTCAAGGGCAGAGAAGGGCAAACAATGAGATAACAAAAAAATTAAAGGGCAACCATCCAAGAGCTTCATTAATTCACAAGCTTCCCTGTGCCCCGAGTCTATAATAGATCAATTGGTTTCATTTGGGTAGTCTTAACTTCAGATTCCTAGACCTGAGTACTCTCCACAGTCACTGGGCAGTGAAGATCTCTGCAGTCCATCACTGGGGAAGGTATGTCAGAAGATAATAGAGGGTCAAGAGCAATGAAACAAAACAGGAGACAGCTTGATTGCAGATAGAAGAAAATCCATAGCAGATGCAGTCAAACTTTGGTATCTTCCTTTAATCAAGCATACTTAGGGGCAGTGATGACACCAAAAACAAAAACAAAAAAACTCTCCCTGTCTCTACTCAATCTTCTCTTTCCAGCCAGTCATCTAGGGCAGTCTGGGGTCTATTACATACTGCCTTCAAAGACATTCTAGATTTATCTAAGGCTGTTGTAATATATTGCTAGATATTTCAAAATCTTTTGTCTCTGATTTTACTTTTTCCAACCATACATAGTTTTAAACACCTCTCTCATGTCTCCCCTTACTCATCTTTTCTCTGAGCCAAACAATCCCAGTTGTAACTGTTCTTCATAGAGAAATTGATCCAGTTCTTTCATCATTTTTATTGCCCCTTTCTGCACTTTCCGCACGTCAATGTGGAATGATTTCACTGAGACTTGCCTGGTGCCAGTTCTATCACTGTTCTGATACCAAGTTGACAGCCTTTAAACTGAGGCATTAATAACTTGATGGGTGCACCCATTTCAGGTTTAGTTTGTATCAGATCATATTTTTGCTTATTACTTGTTTTTACATTTTGTATTTTGAGAAAAAGAAATTGTATTTTATTGCCTTATAATTCTGATTTAGGAACTAAATTTTGAACTACCTTGAGATCCGCAGCTATTGAGTGGTATAGATATGAATTAAATAAATGACAGCAAAAACAACTAATAGGGAGTTTGAAAAAAATAGCATTGTTAAAATATTAAAAATGGAGAGGGTTCTTCACATGAAGACAAGATATAAATATAATATATAAACCATTTAAAAGAAAGTAGGATGAAAGAAAGAAGATAGAAACACTGACCTTAAGAGAATAAAGAAAACTCAAAAGCAGCATATATCTGGATTAATTTTCTACTGTCATGTATAGTTTCCAATGAAATGCATTCACTATTTTTGAAATTCTCACTAAGGTTTATCTGAAGTTGGCTTAGAAGATGCAAGGAAGAAGGAGGAAAAAAACTCTTATCTATTTGAAATGGCTAAATGCTTGTATTAATACTTTAATGACCATTGCATTCAGTTCTGCTAGATTTTTCTAACTATCCAATATTATTGGAAATTCTATAAAGTTTTATATGTTTGTGCCCTGCTCCCTAAAATACACTAATTTGTAATTCTGCTCCAAATATCATTTTGCTACTATTTATTGTTAATTATATGATAACTTAATATTACTCAGAATAATAAAAACTGGACAAGTTTATATTTTTCTCTAAGGGTGGGTAAATAAAAACACAGTAATGTAATGGAGACTTAATTTAAACACAGAGCCCTAGTCTTTGAACACCATCTCTTTAAAGGTAGAAAGATAAATGCACATTTAGATTAAATGCTGAAAGCTGCTGTTACTTGTTGACAGCACTTTAAAACATAATCAGTTTCAATCCTTTCTTAGCCAACATCCTCCATCTTAGTGACTGCTTTATCTCTTCCATTCCATGATAACACACCAGCAGCCTGTTTATGCAGTGTCAGAAAGACCAAGGTTTTGCTGTAAAATTTTGAAGATCAATTGCCAGGAGCGGTACAGAGAAACTATGATTGTCTCATGTATATGACTGCAACTAGCAAAGTAATTACATAGACAAATAACAGTGGTTTTGACTATGTATAATTTTGTTTGATATTATTTTGCTTTCTTATCAAGAACAATATGTCATTGTTTAGATGAGGGCTTTTCTACTCCATTGTCATTATTTATTGGCATTATAAACAGAGATGTTACTAACAGCTTAAAAGCAATTTTGGGGGCAATAAACTTAGAGAGCTCAATAGCAATGTTATCTTTTTTTGTGGGGGGGAGATCAAATTACTGCATCCTGATAAAGTGGTTTTAAGAACATTATATAAAACTGAAGGGAGCATGATGTTCTCTAGGGGAAACGCAAGGCTTTTTATATCAACATTGAATAGTAAGTAGTATTGCTCTCTATTGAAAGTATGCATTTTCATGGAGAGAGCAAAGCAAAGCTTACATTTCTCATCCCCCGCCTACATCTGGTAGGTTCTTATTTAATACCATTTGCTAGGCCAGGTATCAGATGAATGGTTTCCTAACCTAAAGTTGGGAAACCAGCTCTCTAGGTACTGTGCTATGTTTATAGGCTCCATTTGTATCCTTACTTTAGATTTGAGGATACTTGAGAAAAATGAAACCACCTGTGTCAAAGATGATAAACAGTTTATTGAATAAAATGATGAAATACGGATGCAGAATATAAATAAGAAAAGGAACGCTTACAGTCCCCATTTCTCTGTGTGCATTTGTTCCCTGAATAGGCCAGGAGATGCTCCATAGGCCTCGAAAGATTGCCCAGGTGAGTGAAATGTCAATTCTTCTTTCCAAGCCGAGAATAAATGATGCTGCCTCTTGGCATGGATTTTATAAAGTTCCACTCTTCTGCTGCTTCAGAGGCTGTCAGCACCTAGAGGCTGTAACCACACTTCCAGATGGACATGGGGACAATGAAACTGCTGTTGTAATGCAAAGTCTCATTCTCACAACAAAAGATGTTCTTTACAAAATGACTGGGGAAGGCAGCTTCAAGGCAGTTATCCCTGTTGCTCATTCTGACAAGATGAAGGCCATAATTACTACTTTTCCTACTAGTTCTGACACCAACCAATCCTTTATATTCTAATCTTACAATTGTATGTGGAATTCCCATACAAGGTAGTGGGAAATTATTCTGAATTGAACTTGGTTGCTTTCTGAACAACCAAATCAGGGTCTGAACCAAATATTGTGGCTGGGACATGTTCCTAACTGCTATATTTTGCATTAGTAAACCATAGGAATAATCAGTGCTACTATTTGAAAAAAAAAGTGTGTTTGGGTCCAAGATATGCAAATTGGATAATATATCTAAATAATAATAATACTCAGTGGTACATTTTTTTCCTAGCAGAGCATCTCTCAGGGTGTTCTAATCCATAAGAAATCTTGTGAGGAGGAGAAGGCAGGTTGCCTTTCTGTAACAGACTTATTGTATTGCACTGTATACTTTTATCGAATCACATTTACTATTTGCTGCTCAATTATTTGGTTTTCAGAGGTCCTTTGTGAGCACTTTGCCATCTATTTTGGTTTTTACTACCCTGGCTAATATGATGTTGTATACACATCACATGGCTACTGCACTGCTCCAACTCCAGACAGGGATGCATAAGAATTCTTTCTCTCTGTGTGCGTGTAAAGATCTGATGCAGTTTTCCAGTTCATTCTTTCATATTTTACTATGTTTTCTCTTTGCAGTCCCATCCCAACCAACATTGGCTTGTTCTAAACCAATACAAATTAATTTTGGAAATTTGTACCTTAAATAAATAATCTTGGAATTTGCACAAATGGTATCAGAATGTTTTAATCCCCCATTTAAATTTAATCTAATTAATTTTTACTTTATTTTATTCATTTTATTTTATTGTCTTTGCAATCTGCAAATGCACACAAACACGTCTGCCTGTCTGCAATGCAGCCTACAGAGGCCTATCTCCCCAGTATTCTTGCCAGTTTCATTACTTTTACATACAACTTTCTTTAGTCCAGCACAGCCATATTCATGCTTGCCCAGGGAAAGTTCTGGAGATGTACAGGCAGGCATGGAATTAACACATTAGTTGACAAGTATGAAAGATGGATAAGAATGAAGCCCCAGACTAACATGCACGCACTCTCTGCATAAGTATTTGTTTATTTATTTATTTATTTATTTTATTCATAGCATTTTTATGCTGCCCCCATCGCAGAAAGCCTCGGGGCAGCTTACAAAGAAGATAAACAACATTAAAAATTTGGAGCATCTCGGCAATAGTTTAAAACCAATAAATAAAAACAACAATTAACAATTAAAATATCATTTAAATAAAAAGGTCTTGGCCTGGCACCAAAAAACAAATAACGATCGTGCCAGGCGGACCTCTCTGGGGCGCGCATTCCATAGGTGGGGCTATGTCTTATTAGTTTAAAAGTAATGTCTTACTAGTTTAAAAAAACAGTGATGGGGTGGAGGAACTTCTGAAAGTAAGCTACTGGACAGAAACAGTAGCTGAAGGTGACACTGGCAGACAATCTTTCACAGACAATGTCAGTGATGCTCAAGCCAAATCTGTTTAATACTGTGTAGAAGAAGGATTTGGCAATCCACTTCTGAATTTTCTTACCATAAAAAGCCTACAATGAAACAAAATGAAACGAGATGGTGCCAGAGGATGAGGCTCCAAAGTTGGAAGGCACTTTACAAGATAATGGAGAAGGGCAAAGGAGAATACTAGCAGTGCTGCCACTAATGACGCTACTACATCAAAACTGAGAGGAAGTCTAGTGCACAGAGATGAAAAGAAAGTCTGATGCTACACAAAACATACAATTGGACCATAGAACATGCGAAGAATGAATCAAGACAAACTGAAAATCATAAGAAATGTAAAGAAAATGTAAATAAATGTAAAGTATTCACATCATAGTACTTGGGGTGAGCAACCTAAAGTGGACTGAATTTCCAATCATGCAAACACGAAGTGTTTTATTCCAGAATTGACAAATTCAGAAGAAATAGACTTGCCCTAGCGCTGGGGCAAGATGCAGCACAGGCAGTAAGAGGTTGTAATGCAAAATCTGACCAAATAATATCAATCAGAATTAGGGGGAAAGCTATCAACATAGCTATCATTCAAGTCTATGTTCCAACAGTTGCTGAAGAAAAAGAAATCAAAATCTTTTATGCAGATGCTCAAGAGGAAATTGATACAACACCAAAACAATATATGCTGTTAATCCTAGGTGACTGGAATTCAAAAGCAGGGAACAAAGCAGAATCAAGTGTTGTAGGAAAATTTGACCAAGAGGTAAAAAGTGAAGCCTGGTAATAACGCTCATAATTTTGTGAAGACAACAACCTGCTCATTGCAAACATACTTCAAGCAAATGCTCAGACAATTGTATATGCGGACTTCATCAGATGACCAACAGAGAAATCAAATAGATTATGCACTGGAAAAAGGAGGTAGAGAAGCTATCTTGTTGCTGCCAAAACAAGACCAGGAGCAGTCTGTGGCAGTGACCATCAGCCTCTAATTTCAAAAATCAGAGTCAAGCTCAGTGAGGTCACCAATAAAAACATAGTGCCAAAATATAACTTAAGTAACATCCCTGAATAATTCAAAGTCCCTGTAAAGAGCAGATTTGTGTTGCTTAGTTTAATTGGCCATTAGTCAGAAGAACTATGGACTGAAACCAGAGGCATAATTAGAGAAGAATGCCCTGTAGCAACAAAAAAGAAAAAGACTATAGGGATGCAAGGGACAGGCAAGAAATAAAAGTAAAAGGTGAAAAAATAGGGTCAGAATCCTGAAAGCAACTTTTCAGCAGATACCATGTGAAGACAAAAGGAAGTATTATGATGATCAGTGCAAAAAAATAGAACAAGCTACAGAACAGTAAAAAGAAGAGATCTCTTCCAGAAGATCTAAAAATCAAGGGAAAATTCAAATCTAGATTGGGAATGCTAAATGACAAATGATGGAACATACTATCTGACCAGGAACAAGAAAGGAAGACTGGGAAGAATATGTAGAAGTACTGTACAGAAGAGATGAAAAGATGGAACAATTTTTTGTAGCTGAATCCAATGTGGAAGAGCCTGCAATATTAGAAAGCAAAGTGAAAGCTGCTCTGAAAGCACTCATGAAGCATAAAGCACCTAGAGATAGATGATACCAATAGAACTATTTTAAGCTGCATAAAATGAATCAGCTCAAATCTTAACAAAAATTGTTGACAAATATGGAAAACAAAGCAATGGCCCAGAGAATGGAAACATTAAATATATATGGAAACATTGTGCTGCTGCTCAATGCCAGGTCGGTCAATAATAAATCTACCCTCATCCATGACTTGATTGTGGATGAGGGGGCCGACCTGGCTTGTATAATGGAGACCTGGGCGGGAGGGGGGGGGATGTTGCCCTCTCTCAACTGTGCCCGCCTGGGTATCTGGTTCAGCACTGTTCATGCCCAGAGGGGAGGGGAGGGGGGGTTGCTTTGGTTTACCGAGCCTCCATCTCTCTCACGGGACTTCTGGTCCCTTCGAGACCAGGGCTGGAGTGCCTCTACTTGGTGTTGGGCGACCGAGACAGATTGGGGATTCTGTTGGTGTACCGTGCACCCTTCTGCCCAACAGTCTTCCTGCCTGAGCTGACGGAGACCGTCTCGGACCTGGTGTTGAGGACGCCCAAGATGTTGGTCCTGGGGGACTTCAATCTCCATGCCGAGTCTGGTCTGACCGGGGCGGCTCAGGACTTCATGGCCTCCATGATGGCCATGGGGCTGTCTCAACATGTCTCTGGCCCGACCCATGAACGTGGACACACTCTGGACCTGGTTTTCTTGACGGGGCAGGAAGAGGGTGGTCTGAGGGTGAGGAATTTATGTTTGACTCCCCTGTCATGGTCAGATCACTTCCTGGTGAGGTTTGTGCTTGAGAGCGACCTCTCCCTCTGTAAGGGTGCGGACCCGATTGCGTGGGTCCGCCCCCAGAGCCGGATGGATCTGGATGGATTCCTGAAGGCTCTGGGGGAGTTTCCGGCTGACAAGACTGGTGCTCCTGTCGAGGCTCTGGTCAAACTGTGGAACGGGGAGATGACCAGGGCTGTGGACATGATCGCTCCTAAGCATCCTCTCCCACCGGGCAGAACCCACTTTTCCCCTTCGCATACACCTGAATTGCGGGCGATGAAGCAGGTTGGGAGACGGCTAGAGAGTAGGTGGAGGAGATCACGGGATGAATCTGACCGAACACACTTGAGAGCCCACTATCGGGCCTATGCTGTGGCGGTGAGGGCGGCGAAAAAGAAGTTTTTTTCTGCTTCCATTGCCTTCTCACAATGCCATCCGGTGGAGCTTTTTCGAGTGGTGCAAGGCCTGGTTCGGCCGGGTCCTAAGGAAGATCTGGTTCCACCCTCAAAGGCCCGCTGTGATGACTTTGCCAGGCATTTCAGGGAGAAAATCGCTCAGATTCGTCACAAGCTGGACACCACTAATGAATCAGAGGTTTCTGGGGAGACGCCAATGCTGCCGTCTGGTCCAGCATTATTGGATGAATTTCAGTTATTGCGGCCCGATGATGTGGACAAGGTGCTTGGACGAGTACGTCCCACCACTTGCCTATTGGACCCTTGCCCATCTTGGTTAATAAATAATTCCAAGCACAGGATTGGAACCTGGATCTTGGAAGTGGTTAACGCTTCTCTGAGGGAGGGTCGGGTGCCTGCCCCTTTAAAGGAGGCGGTAGTCCGACCGGTCCTGAAGAAAGTGTCACTGGATCCAGAGATGGCCACTAACTATAGACCTGTGGCCAACATCCCGTTTCTGGGCAAGGTGTTAGAGCGGGTGGTGGCGGGACAACTCCAAACACTCTTGGATGAAACTGATTATCTAGACCCATTTTGGTCCGGCTTCAGACCCGGGTGCGGTACTGAATCTGCCTTGGTCGCCCTGTACGATGACCTGTGCAGGGAGAAGGACAGGGGGAGTGCGTCCCTGTTGGTTCTCCTGGACCTCTCAGTGGCTTTCGATACCATCAACCATGGTATCCTTCTGGATAGGCTAGCGGGATTGGGGGTTGGAGGCACTGCTTTGCAGTGGTTCTGCTCCTATCTCACCGGCCGATTCCAGAAGGTGGTGCTGGGGGACTATGGCTCTGCGCCATGGCAGCTATGCCGTGGAGTACCACAGGGGTCCATTTTGTCCCCTTTGCTGTTCAACATCTACATGAAACCGCTGGGAGAGGTCATCAGGAGGTGTGGGCTGCGGAATCATCAGTACGCTGATGATACCCAGCTCTACCTCTCGTTTTCCACCAATCCAGGTGAGGCAGTGGCTGTGCTGAACCGGTGCCTGGCCGAGGTAATGGGCTGGATGAGGGCCAATAAACTGAAGCTCAATCCAGACAAGACGGAGGTCTTATTGGTTGGCGGATCGGGCTTCGGAGAGGGTGGATTTGCCCTGGTCCTGAATGGGGTTGCACTCCTTCTTAGGGACAAGGTCCGCAGCTTAGGAGTGCTCCTCGACCCGGAGCTTTCATTGGAAGCTCAGGTGACAGCGGCAGCGAGGAGCGCTTTCCTTCAGCTTCGGCTGATTAAGCAGCTGCGCCCCTACCTGGAGTACGACTGCCTGGCGACGGTGACACACGCGCTGGTGACTTTCCGCCTTGACTTCTGTAATGTGCTTTACGTGGGGCTTCCCTTGAAGACGGTTCGGATACTTCAGTTGGTTCAAAATAGAGCTGCCAGGCTGCTGACGGGGACTGGGTGTTATGTTCACATGACTCCAGTCCTCCGTCAGCTTCACTGGCTTCCCATTGAAGTCCGGGCCCAATTCAAGGTGTTGGTGATGACCTATAAATCCCTAAACGGCTTGGGTCCTGGTTACCTGAAGGAGCGCTTACATCCATATATGCCCAGCCGCCCCTTGAGATCTGCGGGAGAGGCCCTTCTCCAGGAACCCTCCATGAAAGAAATTAGGAGGGTAGGTACTCGGAGGAGGGCTTTCTCTGCAGTGGTGCCCAATCTATGGAATGCGCTCCCCAGAGAGGTCCGCCTGGCGCTGTCATTATTTGTTTTTCGGCGCCAGGCGAAGACCTTTTTATTTAAACGTCATTTTAATTGTTAACAATATTTGCTTATTTATCTGGCCAGGGTGACTTCTTTTATATTGTTATTTATTTTATATTGTTAATTTTATATTGTTATTTTTGTATTTTATTGTATTTTATTTTGTGCTGTGAGCCACCCCGAAGCTTCGGCAAGGGGCGGCATAGAAATGTTTTAATAAATAAATGAATAAATAAATTCAATTTCTCAAGAAAGGAGATGCAAAAGAGTGCAGCAACCATAGGCCCATTGCAGTAATCTCCCATGCAGGCAGACTGATGCTCAAAATTTTGCAACAAATGACACAACCCTATATGTAGTAAGAAATGCCAGTCATCCAAGCTGTATTCCAAAAAGGAAGAAGCATTAAATATCATATTGCAATTATATATTAGCTATTAGAATGCACCAAATAATCTCAGAAAAAGATCAGTCTATGCTTTAGAGACTACAGGGAAGCCTTTTTCTGTGTGGTTCATGTGATGCTCTGGATGGTCTTGAAAGAAATTTGATTGTCCTGATGCATAACCTGTTAGGACAGAATACAGAGAAACACAATGATTTCCCATAGGCAAAGGAATTATTTTATTTCCCTATTTGTTCTATGTATATGCAGAACATATTGTAAAGAAAGTTGGATGAGAAACAGAGGAAGGAGTGAAAATTGGTGGAAGAAACATTACTCGTTTAAGATATGCAGATGATACTACATTATTAGCAGAAAGCACCAATGACTTGAAATGGCTCCTCATAAAAGTGAAAGAGGAAAGTACACAAGCAGGAGCACAGCTGATTGTTTAGTAAACAAAAATCATGTCCATAGAACAATTGCAGAACTTTACCATTAATAAGGAAGACATCAAAATCGTGGATGGTTTCAGATCTGTTTGCTAATTCAAAGGGAGACTGCACCCAACTGTGACCCTGAAGGGCAACAATGAAGGCACTAGGAAGGATCATAAGGTATAGGGACATTTTACTAGAGACCAAGGTATTTCAATGTATTTTATCATGTTGTAAGCCGCCCCGAGGTTTCGGCAAGGGGCGGCATAGAAATGTTATAATAATAATAATAATAATAATAATAATAATAATAATAATAATAATAATAAAAGATCAAGCAAGCTCTTGAGTTCCCAATCATAATGTATGGCTGTTGTTTAGGCTGAGAAATATGCCAAGCACAAACTTGTCATGCACCAGGTTTTGAACTTCTGCATGGTCAGCTGTTCACTCTACGTATGGGGAAGCCTTCAATTTAAGTGGTAAAAGATCATATAGGAAGCCTTATCTGCATGCTTTTGTGCCTTGAGTCATATTCCCATTTTTCCCTTGAAACATTTAAAGAATAATATGGAACACCAGAAGGGGGCAACAAATAAGCAGAAGAGCTAGCTGTTGCATTACATTATTTGCAATGGTATATAAAATAAATGATTATGATTTTCATCTCCAAGCACAGATAGATGGTTTGTCAGTCTTGGTCTCAGTGAAATTGTAATTTTGTGTTGTTTTATATCAAAGCTGTTCTCTCCTGCTTCAGCAGAATCTGTCCAAGATTTTTTGTTGGCCATTATGTTGGCATTTAAATGTACACATTATTTTAAGAACTTTACATTTCTGAAACCATTTTTGAATGTTCTTTTCTTCATATACACATTTGGTGCATACTTCTTAATATGTAGATTTTTGTGTACATTATTTTCATGAGATGACCTGCATCAGAAAATTATAAAAATGCAGATTTCTGAACAGAGCTCTCTCGATTCACTAAAAGGCTCGGGAGATGCAAATTAGGTAAATCTTTTTAAAAGTCTTGATGGAGTGAATTTCTAAGCATTCTATCTAAGTGGTTGCGTGAGTTAAGTAAACCCAAATCAACTGGGAGTTGTACTGAAGAGAGAATATATTTTGTATTGCTGGAGTAAGCTGTATATTAATGGATTTTATAAATTTGTCACATTAGCTCAAGTACACTGAACATTTATCTTGTTGACAATAACTTTGTGAGTAAAAGATCTAATTTATAAGGAGGCTGCATTTTCATGAGATGTTTTGCCAACTTGGTGATTTAGTGGATGAAGCAGCACATGCTTACAGTGCAGTTTGAGCTACCAGGGATGAGTTGTAACCTTGGAACTCTCATGGTGATTGGCCTCTGTGATTCTCTATAGGTTCAGAAAGTGAAAGCCACACTAAGCCAACAGTCCTCTTCAAATTACAGAATGGCCTTACCTAGAGTTTCATAATTAGTATGATGGTGGAAAGATCTTTTTACTCATGTTGTTTCCATTTCCCAGGGACCATTCCTGTTATTAGGGAGAGACAGGCAGCTGATTTGGGGTGTAACAAATGCTAGCAAGTTATTCAGTACTTGATGTATTTTTATTGCACTTTTACTCCAAGGGGAAATGTTTCTGCTGGAGATGCCAAAGTAGTATGGCTAGCTGTGTTTGATAGGACCTTGAGCAGGAAAGGGGTTTTTTTGGGAGGGAGGGTATTGCAAAATGTTATTAACTTTTCTTCCCACAACCATGTGAGGAATTCAGATGAAGTTTCTGGTATTATCACACTGTTATACTTTCACTATTCTATTAGCATTAACAGAGTTGCATGATGAGACTCTGGATGAGTTCACACAATATGATGAGCAACCCTGCATGGTTACTATGGTTCTCAATTATCTATCATGATTTAATTGACAGATGATCAAGCTGTGTTCTCAGTCCTACCGACTCAGTCCTCACACTGTTTGCAAACACCTCATAAGACATTCTGCCTGAAATTCACTCCCAGGATGAATCAGTTCCTGCCTATATTACTCATCTCCTCCCCCAGATCTATGCATAGAGGCTAGAGTGGCTTATATAGTTGCCATTCTGTGAAGGAAACTCTGTGGTCATTGCATAACAAGACCATGGAAACCACAATCCTGAATTCAGACAGTACAATAAGCCATAGCAGTATGTACAAATCATAGAACAATCCATTGTTTCTTATGATGAGAAATCTCACCATGGCTTGTTATGTTGTCTGAACCCAGTCTCTGTGTCAGAAGTAAGGCTTGGGGGAAACTGTTCCTCCCTGGACACTCCACTTCCCACTGTGTGCTGCACCCCCCATAAACACATAGGTGAAGAAACCAGATAGGGAGAACAAAGACAAATAAATTAAAATAAACTGGTCTGGAACTGCTACTGCCCCCTCTCCCACCCCAAAGGGTCAAAATAAGCTTATTTGCAAGCTGCATTTAATTCTGTGGGGGTCTCTACAGCAGCTTTGGATGGCATTCTGTTGTTGTTGTTGTTGTTATTATTGGGGGCCCTCTAGTTTTCTGGAGGCTGCAGGGATCACATAAAAGTTCATATCTTCATCACTACCATATCTGTAGCAAAACATTATCTATGAAATTTTGTAACAGAAAAGCAATGACTTCATTTCATACAGTTTAGTAATTGTGAAGCACTTTGCTCCTTGAAATTATAATCCTGTGCAATTAGACCTAGCACACACAATGTAATATTCTTCCAAGTCAATAAGCATAGGTTTTGGGTATCAATGCATCATGCAAATGATATATTAGAAGAAAATAATTATTTTTCTCTCTTTTAGAATGGTCTTTAATTTAAAATATGCAGAAATAGAAGATTTTAAAGAACCTTTGGGGAAATAATTTAATACAGCTGAATGTATGAGATGTTGGCTTGACTGGCTGTGGTCATCAATATAACAGAAGCAGACTTGACAGGAAATCCCAAACCCAGGCAAACCGACATGGCAAAGTTCTTAAGCAACATAAGAGTATGTCTTTGAAGGAAAAGAATTGGTTGCCAAGTATAGTATCGCAGATGTCTATGAATCAAGAGGTTATTAACCATTACAGAAATTAGAATGATGTGTCTATTGTCACTCAGCAACGTATAGTTTGATATAGTATGCTTCAGAGCCTAGCACAATTGTATGATTGAAGAAAAGACAAAGGGAAAGAGCAAGAATGAGTCATAATTAGTAGCCCATTGTTCTCCTCAATATCATCTTTCAAAGTGAGACAGAACTTGAAATATGCAAATTGCTAAACTCAAAGACAACTAGGTGATCTTATGAGAAACTATATTAGTTCCTTTGGATTTGTTATACAGATTTGCTATAAAGATTCTATTATAAAGCAGAAATCTAAGTGCACTTTGAAAAAAAAAGATATTATAAACTGTTTCTATTAATGGCATACTGGTTAGGTGAGATGGAATGATTTTGCTTCCAGCTATATAGTGGTGGTGATACATAGCAATTGACTCTTTCTATTCAGCATGTAAAACTGAAATTCAAATTTAACTTTGAGATTTGTAAGATGTTCTTTTATATTCCCTTCATTTCTTCTTTTTCTTTTTGCAGAAGTTGGCACTCCAAATATGCATTCATGAATTACTTAGCCTTTAACTAACTGTTCTTTTTGTTTCATACTCTAGCACATGTTTGTATAGCCCTGATTAAGAATGGGACTACACCACACAGTAAACCTTCCTTACATAGATTTCCCAAGACTATTTCTGTGGGGAGGTGTAAAAAATCAACCTCCTCTCCCTTTTTTCTCCCTTTTAAAACTGCACTTGCGGGGGTGGGGTGGAGTGGGAAGCAAATTGTATGGTAGGGAAATTCTTCCCTTTTGGTGCACTGTGGTCCCTGTCAAAATTGGAGCCAAATACGCATAAAGTATGTATACGTAAAGTATAAATAAAGAGGGATGTCAGCTTTACATTGTATTGAGCTGTTTGACTTTAGACCAATGATTAGGCTGACATGAAGCATTGCCTAATACTACAGTCTAAAGCAGATATTAATTTATAGCTATTTCTAGCAGCTATGTCTTTATTTGTGCTCCAAAGTAGGCACAGCAGAGTGATTTAGATCTTAAAAACCCTCCAGACCTTCCCTCACTTGGGTCTCAATCCAGAGTGGGGGTTCCTGTGACTAATTTGAAGTAAAAATGAAAATTCATATAAAGGGAAGACATATATTTAAACTCATGATGTTTTTGCACCTGAATTCTTAGGTAACTGTAAATAGCTAAATGCAAGTTTTAATACCAGCTCTCCTTATGTGATACATTGTGATATATTCTCCATTGCACAGAATATGACATTGTAAGCCTTAGGATATATGTTTATGAGGACCAGCTCTTAGTAGATCTATCAATAGTCTCAACATATTGCAGTAGGGTCACTGAAACTAAGGACTTGCCCTGCCATTCTCTCTCTGCCCAACATACTATGGGATGAGTGGAGTGGAGTGGAATGGAGAAAGAAAACCAATGTAGCTCTGAACACCTTGAAGAAAAGTCTCTCTTTCTTTCTCTGCTGTCCTTTTTTGTCACTTAATACTAGAATTCACTGCATCACATATTCTCTATCCAAAACACACAGAGATTTAATTCACCAACTGCTTTTTCTGTAAAATCAAGGTTGTCTTGTTTCCTAATTAATCATTGTGACCTTTCTGCATTATACTGTGATTGATCACAAGCACAACTTTCAACTTTAAGGCCAAAGCAAGCCACGTAACAAAAGCTGCAATTCACTTAGCACTGAACAATCAGTTTGGCTTAGGGATCATAGCAAGGTGTCTATCAGCCAGCTTCGCAAATAGTTTTGGGCCATGAGATCAAATAGTTTACACACCCTCATTGAGACTAATTTTAACATACAAGATGATATTGTTTAATTATACAAGCTGATATTACTCTTGGAGATGTTTAATGTAAAGCTGTTTTAACTCTTTCCCAGCTCAGCATGTACTTTAGCATGACATCAATGCATTATTGAAATGCTTATTCTGTGAATGATCATTTAGAACTAAAATAAATCGCAAGTATCCCCTCAATTACAATGTTGAGCCTATTGGGGAATTAATGGCTTTTATATAATGAAGCCCACACAGAACACAGATGTCCCGCTCTCTCCTTGCATCTACCAAAGCATCGCGGTCCAAAAACTGGTGTCTCCCAGATGTGTTGCACAACATCTCATATAATTCCATACCATCATGGTCAGTGTCCATGTTGGCTAAGGATTATGGGAGTTGTAATCCAACCCAGGGCACAAGACTAGGGATGATTGCTCAAATGCCCCTCCCAATGTCCATAAAAGATTTTGGATATGAGGCAGTAGAAGAGAAAAAGTCAAAGGAAACTGGGCAGCAGTTGCTTGCATGTGCTTGTGCTTTATATTTATCTTGATCATTACAAAAACATAATCTTGAAGCACAGAATTGTATTTGAGTATGTTCTAAAAAGAAGACTAATACATTTTCATATAAATCTATTTTTAACAATATGTCCTCAGTTATTTATCCTAGTGAGTCATTTTAATCATCTGGAGTTGTATCTTGATTTCAGAATTTTAGGACAGAAGATTCTATAATTAAGCCATTCCGAAGCAATTCCACATGTCTATTTCATGCTTTAGTACTTCCCAAATAAATATGTTTGGCATCAATAGGCGTCTATGTCCTATAATTACTGAATTACTCTGTTTTTGTCTGTACTATACTTATAAATATACCATACATATAGGAAAAGAGCTTCCCTTATTCTCCAACAGGCATCTGAAAAAATTAGACTTCTTTTGAAGTTTAGCTGCCATGCAATATTGAAAGATATCTTGATGTGCTCCTTCAAGAGAAGCATTTGTCCTTTTGTATAAATCTTTCTACTACAGCAACAACAACAACAGGTGTCTGCTATCTCTACCAAGGCACAGCAGTTTACATTCCAGCATCATGGAATATAAGCCTCTCTCCTCACAGCCTACAGTTAAATGACTTATTCCTAGCACCATTCTTCCCTGTAGTGGCCAAATTAAGTACTCTATTGACTCCTAAACAGAAATATCTTACAGTACAATACTATTCACAAACAGTGGCTTTGTTGTAACTTCATTAAATCAAACTGAGTAGTAGAGATTGCTGCAGTAGAGATGCCATCTGATACAGATCTGTCACTTCTTTTAGTATTGAGTTGTTCCATCAAGAAGGAATGCTGTGGATCAATCATCAAAACAGTTAAGTGAACATTCTTTGGGTTAAAACTGTTTTCCCTTTGATCATAAGATATGTACAACCAGGAAATAAATAAGTACTCTAGTAGTATGAGAAGATATAGTAGCAGCACAAATTTTTAAGCCATCAACCACCCATTTGAGACTAAATTGCTCTAAGCAATACCTGCATTTGTAATGTACTTGTATATATGCATGAGAAATTAAATATGCCTTGAAAGAAGGTCTGTAAGGAACACAATCTATTCAAGTATAACTATTTAAGCACAGAAAAAATAGAATATACAAACATGTGGGATCTCTGAAGTCTGTATAGTATTATGTAAAAGTTGTTGGCATCTGGTAAACGCTTCTCCTTACATCCTGAGAAAAAAGTATCAGCATCACAAACAGTCAATTTGCCTTCAATGTATTAATGTGATGCTTCCCAGGAGATTGGCCTGAGGTAGTACGGTATAATTAAACTAATTAACATGAATTAACATGAACAAACATTATAGTTTGTTTCGGCTAGTTCATAACCAATGGCTTCCAATGATACCCTTTGTGCGATAAAATGTACTACTAGAAATGGAGCAATATGTTAGATCAATATAGATTTAGTCAGCAGGAAAATTTCATCTACATATCCATTTAGTAAAATTACTTCTTGCTTTGCTTAGTTTACCTAATAGATGCTGTCAGCATTTCAGTACTTTTCAGCCCATATAGAAAAACTGGCTTATAGAAAATCTGAGGCCCATTTAGTACAGCAACACTCAATTACACTTCTTCAAACTGACACTATCCAGATGTGTTGGACTAAAGCTCCCATTTGTCCCAGCCAGCATGGCCAACTGCTCCAGAACATCTGGAAGGAACCAGGTCGGGGAAACTTCACTATATTGTACACTACTCTCAATACACAAAATGTGTAAGTGAAGAAAATACACAATATTTATTAATTTAAAACTTTTTTATACCATCTCATACTTAAAAGTCTTGGGACAGTTTACAGCAAATATTGTTTTATCTGTTCAGGAAGCATGCAAGACCACTTGGTTCACCAGCAATGAACCAAGATAAGAATGGTTTGGAAATGGCAGATAATCCAGGGTAGAGCACAATATTCTTAATTTGTGACCAGTATAAGGACCATACAATGCAACTAGTTCTCAAAGCACTCTATTTACCTTGATAATTTCTTGATCAACCCAATCAGAGTCCTGTTTTGAAACTTTACAGAACATTCATATGGACCCTAGACAATGTCTAAAATATCACAGTGATGGAGAATCCTGCTCCTCCACACAAGGCTTTAGACAGAACTATGATGTAGCCATCATAGAAATCTCTGCAGTGGCTCATTTATTGAGGTTTAATATGTGACTTCTGCTTACATAAAAATAATTAACAGGAAGGGTGTATGTTCCAGTGAATGTGATGGGTAGAACAAAGGAAAAGCCATGGATCTGCTGGTTCCAATGGCCTCTTGTCTTCAGTCCCCACCCCCACAGTATGAAAGTCAGCTAGGTGAGCTGAGGCACCAATCTAAGGAAAAAAGAACTATTAGAGGCAGAGAGGCTTAAAAAGAAGTTGTCCAGGCCAGATGTCAACAGCCTGGTAGGGACTTAATTCTTGTGGAACTGAGTTCATAAATGTTGTGGTTCACCACCAAGGACTCAGGTTTCCTAATGATAGTTCAAAGGAAAAGAAACCAAAAAGATGGGGGGGATATTTAAACTTGGACATCTGCATAGGAACTGGGAAGTAGAAGTAAGGGAGGAAGCTAGCTGGGACTGGTTTGCATCTAGGCTGAGTCCCTGGAAAGGCTCCACATAATGTCCACGACTTTATCCACCATAAAGAAACCCTCTGAGCTTTAAGTCTTCAACCTTAATATGTAAATTGCTACATCATGTGATACAGTTGCCTGGTAGGTCCAAGAGGATAAACTATCAAGATCTGTAGCCCCATGAACTTGGTGATGTACATAAAGTGGATCTATCTGTACTATAACCCCTATGACAAGCAATTCATAGGCAAGTAACTCCTGGACAACCATGATAAAATGGATGCAGCCAGAATGTCAGAAACCGATGATTTACCATAAACCTGGAACTGCTTTTGCAACCAAACATTCAGTGCTTGATTATAGGATTGGACAGACATACCACTGTCTGGTTTCAAGATCTGACTTGCTGCCTGTTACTTGTGATACTTCTCCCTAGCATTTATCTTTTCTCTGAGACACAAGTGCAGAGCTTGTGAGTCAGCCAGTGAGCTTCCTTTCCAAGTGTAGACTAGAACCTGGATCCACACCTCAATGACCTTAACCTAAACCCCAAGCCTATTGAAAAACAAACAAACACACAAACATGCTTATTCCTTTGATATTCTTCCTTCTTTTGCACGTGTAGTGAATTCAGTGCTGGATCCAGATGTTGGAGACCCCTCAATACATCCCTCCTTCAGTCAGCCTACCTTCTCACTGTCACCTGCTGCTATTGCCAACATTCACTACTTGAAAGATAAAGAGCCAGTAAAGAAGTAGAGCAAGTAGGCAGTAGCATATACTGCTCCACCTTCTCACCACCATGTTAGAAGCAGAGTGCCAAGTGAGAAGCAGGCTGCAATGGTGAAGAGGACGAGCAAGTCTGAGGTGCTGTTGCCAATGGTCCCATGCTGAGATATAGACCCTCAGCATGTGCATGAGCTTGCCTACACTTGACCCTAGCCTGGACTGGATTTCAATTGCTTCATCCTCCCATCTGTCCCTTTTCAGCTTGTCTGTTATCATTCATGCATTGGAGATGAAGATCTGAAGAGAGGAGATTGCAGTATACAAGTAGGCTCCTTGGGTGATTTTGAACTATGATTGTACAAGGTCAATAATCATGTTGGGAGCATTTTCGGACCTTAACCTAAGTGTATAGACTGTGAGGTATAGGGGCACAGACACAGAGCCATGGAATCCATGTTATTAAAACTGCATAACTTAGAAGGCCAGAGCAGGGCTTCTCTGGCAACCCATCCTAAAATCTAGGAAGAACAGTGTTCCTCTGTGGCATTGTTGGAGCAATTCAGGTTCATTGGATGACAACACAAAGTAGCTCAAGAACAGCAACAGTTTTGTTTGACACTGGATGCTGTTTTAACTACAGCAGCATAAACGTCACCATCACCAATGGCACCTATACAGCTAATACATATGGCTGTCTTGGTTCTCCTCTTCATTTTAATTTGCAGCTGTCTGAAAATGCTTTCTGTTAGGTATCTGTCCATATCCAAGTAAGAAAACAGTACAGGGATTAGGGAAGCCAAATCAATAAAGTACGAAATTGGCTTTGACTATAGACTTCTTTTCCTTGAGATGAGAGCTACATCCAATTCCTCTGGCAGAGCTGCTGTTTATGAAACATTCAGTTCTGCAGTTCCAGCATTCTCAGGAGTCTCAATCTTTCTGTATTCTAACACTGGAGCAAGAATTAAGTGTAACAGGGAAATACTGAGTTCATCAGCTCCCCACTCATTCCCTTCAATAGAACGCCACTTTGCTTCATATACCTACAAAGCTGCTTTCTATTGGCGTAGCTGGGATGGTGGTTGTGGAAGAGAAATATGCCTGAGAATGTTCTTAGCTTATGCAACTTTTGCTAAATGCATCGTTGTCATCATTTTATGTTCTGATGTGTATCACATAAAAAGATAGAAACAAACAGAGCGAGTCAGTAGGGGCCTCCTGGGCCATCTAGTCTGACTCCCGGCTCCAGCCAGCTCTGCTCATGATATGTCTATCACAATAGGATACTTTGGCTCAAATCAACTCAAGGAAGGATCCCAAATCAATAGTAGAATAGGTGGACTATTTCTCCTTTAGAATACTATAATCACCTCCAAACAGCTACTTCAGGTACACCCAAGGCTTTAGATAGATCAGTGAGATTTTGTACATTTATTAAACAGCAGGTTAAATAGCCAGCTCATCTGGAAGCCTGCACTGATAGTCTCCTCGTTTGCCATGAGGGATTGCTGTGCCACACACTTTTCAGTATATTGATACAGTTGTGCTATTCTTTAGATTCAAGCCAATACATTTATTTCTAGATTACCAATTGCTAACACAAAAGTGTTTCTTCTGAACAAACCCTTTAGTAGCAAATCATCTCACAGTTTATTACTGGCTTCTGAAAGCATGCTTTATCTGCCCTACTTACCCACAACACATAAATGTTTATTCATTTAGTTAGAATAGTTTTGGATTACCTCGTACTCAATGAGTGCCTGAAGCAAAGCAACATATGTGTGCTCATGTTCACTTTGTCAGCATTTATGCTACTGATGGTGTGGATTACAGTACAAATGAACATGTCCTCTTTGCAACTGCATTTCCTAAGCTTCCATTCAAAATATCAGTGAAAATGTAAGCTTTCAACCTAGGTATGGAGCATTTCGTGAAGTCCTCAGTATATTTCTTCTTATCTTACAATAAAAATCTATCCATATCTGCTCAGAAGTCCTACTAATTACAAAATGAACTATTTCTAGGCAAGATTGCTGACTAACCAAGCCTGACTGCAAACCAGTTCCTAGTTCCTTAGGGTAAGTCCCAGTGAACTGGATGGGATTCCCTTCTGACTAGAGAAGCATAGGAAGTTGTGGTTAGACAAGTGCAAAACAGGGTTGCCACCATGATTGCCTGTAATAGTAGAGGTTAGTTTTAATGAATGTCCTCCTAGAATACCTGCTCATTGCCAAACTGGAAAGCCAGTGTACCAGCAGGACCAACCCTGGCCACCTGCCCTTGCAAGGATATATAAAAGGATTTTATAAATAATGGCTCTATTTATAATCACCTTAAGACAGAAAACCAATGCATCAGCCTGGAGCCATCCGCCTATTACAGCTTGCATATTAATGGGCGGGTGGTTTCACCCTGTAATTTATAAGTCATTAATTACTAAGTCAGTCAATAGAACTGTTATGAGGAAAATTAATTGTATATTGCAAGTGAGCTGCATGTCAAGGAAAATACACAGGAACTAAATTTTTGAAACTTTAAAATATGTTCTACTCAAATGCCATTGTTTTTACCTTGGTGAAACATGTGGCTAAGCTCTTAAAAATAATGAAGTGCTCATTCTGAATTAGGTTTAAAGCAGGATAGCTCATCAGGGAAAATCTGAATTGTTGTCTATTTTCATAACCCATGGTTATGACGATTATAGGTCAAACCCCGCTTGAGATCTTAAGTCATTAGTATTTAAAACAATTATGTTAATTTAAGTATGCAAATTCTAGTAATTGCTGTTGCTTCATATAAGTATCCTCATAAACATGCAGCTTTCCTACTGAGGTCAAGGTTTTCTATTTTAAGCCAAGAAACTTCAACCATTTCAGCAGAGAAACTCATTTTCATAAAATTACAAATGACATTTATGTTGTTCACATGCAGCAGCTTCCAAACATAAGCACTGCTATTTCACTAATTGCCAGTGGAAACAATGGTATTGGGAGGGAATTTTTCTCCATGTGCTAGTGATAACAAGCTGCTAACTGGCTGCTCTCCATTTCACTGCTGTTTCTCTCGTTTATGTTATCCCCACCCCTTTTTAACCCCTTCTTTTTTAAGCTCATTATACATTTATGTTGTTTGCAAGTGCTTTTACTATGACAGTTTTTCTATTTTAATAATTATTGTTAATATCCACAGGCCTTGGTGGGGTGGAAAAGTGGATAGAACGAATGATGGTTTATATTTATGTTGTAAAATAATCTTTTAAAAGCCTACTTAAAAAAAACTATCTGCAATATACCACCATTGGTTACTTAAGTTTCCATGGGACATTTTGACAAGATCTTATGTGCTCATGTAAAATATTTGCTTATTATGCGACACATAGCACCCATATCTAGCACATGCTGTTTTTCTGCCTGTTTGTATATAGATGGGAAAAATAGCAGTAGACACTAGTCTGTGGATCAAGGAGATACATGCTTGAATTCTATCAAGCTACAAACCCTCCTATGCAAAAATTAGGCTGTCATGAGACTGGCTAAACCACTATTCAACTCTAGCTCCTTGTGCCATCCAAACCCAGGTAAAGGGCATTATATGAGGATTAAAAAAACCTCCTGTAGCCCTAGAGTGTTCTAGGGTTGCGTAAATGTTATTTAGCCCTTGCAAAACTTCTGCTGCCCAGGTCCAGACAACATAACACACCATGTCTATGAATGTCTATGGTGTGAATATTCAGAAATATGCCCAGAACAGACAGACATTTTATTTATTTATTTATTTATTTGCTTGCTTGCTTGCTTGCTTACTTAAAACATTTCTATCCCATCCTTTGCATAGTCTCAGGATGGCTTACAAAAATTAAATAATCATATAAAATACAATTAAAATATTCAATAATAAACATTAAACATTTGATATTAACAATTGTTCAGGATTAAAAGGAGAGAAAGAAAGAAAAAGAAGAAAAAGAAAATGCGACTGTCAAATGTTATTAATTTCGTATTAAAATTATTAATTAAATTATTAAAATGATGGGTAAATGAAAAGGTCTTTACCTGGTACCGGAAAGAGTAGAGTCTTGTGACAAGACACACCATGTCTTAAGCAAGCCATGACAGAGTACTGTGATGATGCAAACTGAGTGTAATTTACCTTGTGTGTATACTGTGAAGAATTTCTTTTGCAACGTGTTGAGCTCCATAGAAAGAGAGGTATAGGCCTATAATAGCCTATAATATCCTCCTAGGCTGCTTGATCACTGTGACTAATCCATGGTGAAACACCAGAGGAAGGGCAACACTGATGAGTGTGCAACATTTCCCCACACCCATTATGATTCTGTAATGGAGCATTGCAAGGCTGCAATCAAAATATGCTTTTAAGGCTCCCACTGGTATACTGGAATTTGTTTTTAAATAAACATGCATAGGCTGCGCCATGAATGTCCCATGTGGAATACAGGAGTTCGTTTGGTTCCTCAGCTACCAGCATCATATGATTTTCTTCATATGCAATCACATAAAAACCCTCTTGATTACTCTTTCACATAACCTACTCATTTAAAGCCATTTAAAATAATGTCCCCTAAGTGTATTTTTGTAGTTATCGCACTATGAGTACTTATTCTCTGCAACTGTAGTTATGTAGGGAGAAAAAAATCTTGGATTATTTATGTTAAAAAAGCTATATAGAAGTCTCTGGCATTTTGGTGCCCTTCGGATATGTTGGACTACACATCCCATCACCATAGCCTGGAGATGTTTGTAGCTGTAATCCAATACATCTATAGGGCACCCAGTTGTGAAAAGCTGATGTATAGCATGTGTTAAAGCCTTTGAAGCCTAAATGTAACCCTTTGAAAATGTTATTTGTTCACATAGGCTGAAAAACTGTGATATTGAAAAAATGTATTTTAAAAACATATTTCCAATGTAATGCTAGAGAGAGGAAGATGAAGAAACAATAAAAAGTCAGGGACCTGAATTTCTGATAGTCATTTCCAAAGATTGTAGACTGACTCTCAGTTACTAGTGAAGTCAGCTAGATAGATGACATATAGATATGAAATAGCCAGACTTTTGAGCTTTGTTTGACTATTAATATCAACTGATTTTTAGGAACAGTTTTTATAGAAGATGTACATCTGATTCCAAAAAGCTTTGCTGCATGCTATTTGAGAAGCCCGTCAAGTTCTGTTTTATTTGCCGGGCAATGGTTTGTGCTTCAGTGGTATGATGGAAAAAGTAACTGCATTTGCTGTTTGAGACTGAACTAGTCTACAAGCTCAGAGTCCTACACCTATTGCCCAACACTCACCAAGAAACTTGGTGCCTGATGGTGGACTAGACTAAAAAACAAGCAAAAGGTCTCCATTGTGCAATGTATTGTTATCCATCATCTGTTCTTGTTTCTTAGCAATCTAAGATCTCTGCAATATACCATCATCATCATTGTATTTATACCCCCATCTCTTCCTCTTAAGGAACCTAAAATGGCTCACAAGGTTTTTCCCTCTTTCATTTTATCCTCACAACAACTACCCTGTATTAGGCTGATTCTCTATGATGCTGAATCCTGTTAACTAAAGTATTCTTTAGTGAGCTAGTTACTATTTCAACATTAAATATAGGACAACAAATGTCAAATTGTGTGTCAAAGTTATTCTGAATACACATTTTAAGCTATTCTTACTACATAAAGCCTTTTAATTGATTCTTTCTTGAGAGAACCTACCAGCTTTTCATTTTACTCGTATATGAAAGTCAACATTCAGCACTATAAATATGCAGGTAGCTTAATGTAAACACACAGTTTTATCCATGTTAAATCAACCTGTGGCCTGACATCAATTTTATCAGAACAAATATTTTATAAACAGATTTTTAGATTGAAGGTGCTATTGTTGAATATTGTAGTACCAAACTCAGGAAGACCTAACACTATAAGTCAATAAGCAGCTCCACTTACCCTCAAGGGACCCCTACCATTCTCTTGAGAAGCTTTTCTTAGTTTCTTCCAACATTTTAGAAAATTGCATTGATGTGTTACGTGATGAAGCTGACACTTCCTTTATAGCTATAATGCCAAATTAAATACACAACATGATATAGAAATACCATATTTTGAAGTACGAGGAAGTGCAATTGTGTAAGACAAGCTAAACATTTATTCTTATACTAGTTCTTCGAAAACTTTATTCAGATATTGAGAATTTCTATCTGATTCTTTCCTTACAGGCTTCATTAACTTAATCAACTCAGGGTAATTTATATCCCTGCTAAATTATCATTTATTCTGTGACCATCATTTATCTTAATGGCACCATTACCTCACTTTTAATCCCCACATTAGCTCTTTTAATAGCTTTAAACAGAATCAGAGTTCTGAGTCTGAAAGTGACATTCTTTAAAAGACCTTCAGGCACAATGAAGATTTTGTTATTGATCAGTCAACTTCTACCTAGTTATTTATTCTAAATGGGAAATTGGATATGTCTCCAACACCACCTTAAACCATTGGATTTGCTTCTGGAGACTGCAGTGGCACAAGTATAATTCTGGGCATTTAGCCTGCATTCCCCTAACTCTGCAGAAATGTCCTCTTCCAATCAAAGTTAAACCAGTGCAACATATAATTTTCAGTAAAGGGATAATACTATATTGTCTGAGCTACAATGCTCCTGTCATATTTATGTGTATTGAAGACTGGTGTTTAGGATGACTGCACCAGTATATACCTTGATCCTGTCACTTTCCATTCACATCTCCTAAGGTATCTTCAGGGAGTTTGATGTTCATCACTACCATGAAGCCTAGTAAGGGACTGAGTCAAAATATTTTCATGAAGTTTCTAACATTCGCTGCCTGGGAGGATGATCACTTGTGTTCTCTAACATATACCCAGACTATGTACTAATATTCCTAATCCTATTTGTGGTGAATGAAATACTAAAGCAGAATCTCCTTTCCACCATCATACCTAAAGCTGTGCAAGAGCATAGCTATGTACTGACTGAGTTCACATGTTGTGACAAGCAACCCTGCATAGTTTGCACCATGCAGATTTTTTGCAGGGATGTGCCTGAAAGATGATCCAGCTTATCATGGTAACCTTCTACCATTTTCTTTCCTCTCAGTTCTCCAGGTGGTTTTTCTAGGTGGTACTGAGGGAAGGCTAAGGCTCTTCCCAGCTGCCATTGCAAGTTCAGTTCACTGCAGCAGTCAAGAGGGCTCTGCTGTGCAACCAGAGCTCATGGACTGAAGTGCAGCAGAGAGGACAAGGAGCTGGACAGGCTTCTTCACCTCCTGCTCTAGGGAGAACCATGTGAGCAGAAATGAAGGTATTCAATCAACACTCCAAGAATAGGGAGGAGCATCAGTTGAGCAAAGCTGCAGGAAGAAGCCATGTCCCTTCCATAAGTATATGAGTGAAGTTCAGACTCAGCAGATTTGCCCTGTGCTGCCCCTCTCACTTGCCTGAGGGAATCTCCTAGGCAGCACTGTGGAAGGAGCAGCAATATTCAAGTGATTTTCCTTCTGCCCCAGTATTGCCCATCTATGCCTTTTGCCTTCACATTCCTCTTATGCTCAATCAATTGCCTGTAATTAATTAATTAATTAATTTACTGTAATACTTCAAGTTCTGAAAACTGGATGGCACCCTATGTTCCTTTTGTGCACTGGAACTCCTAGGACAACATGTCAAAACAAGCATCTAGTAATAGAATTTGTACAGCAAAGCCTTCATAGCAATACAAATCTGTGGACTGCATATTGCTAGATTTTGGGAGGACGTGTGTGCATGTGTTCTGCATATAAACAGTTCCTCCATTTTCTGGCTTACAAAAAACAAACAGAAAAGCCCTGTACCTATCACTCAAACCCTTCTCATTATCATTTCATTCAAAGTTGTAAAAATTTGATCCAGTGTACAATTTCAATTTCTGAGAATAAAACAATTGTTTTATAGTCTTGTACAGTACCAAGCATGACATTTTCAATTAAAGTCAGCCATGGGTGAATGTATAATGTATAATGAAAAGACGAGAATTGCTCATACTGATTTTTTTTAAAGAAACCAGAAAATGTGCCATAAGTCGATTGACTCACAGGTATTAAATGGCAATAAATTATGTTAAGTAACATTACAAGTCTGAGTTAATTCAACATAAGCAAGGGAATTCAATTAGGGTGAAACTATGTCCTTATTGCACCTCATCCTGTTGTCACAATGTATCACGAATGATATTATTCTTCATCCAGGGCTTTGCAAATGATACCATTTATGACATCAATTGAGACAGCTTGATATGTTCCCTCGAGTGCTGAATTTTTCATTTACCAAGCGTTAGGACTGAAAGAAGCTAAGCTGTCTGAAAGGCCCTGAAGAATGATAAAAAGTACCGTTGTTGAACATTTAGATCCTAATTCTTCTCACACTGCCCAACAACCATTGACTGCAGATACCTTCAAAGATTCAAAGAGTATATATGAATATTTCAATTGGTGCAAAATAGAGCTGCCATGCTGCTGACGTGGACTGGGTGTTATGTTCACATGACTTCAGTCCTCCATCAGCTTCACTGGCTTCCCATTGAAGTCCGGGCCCAATTCAAGGTGTTGGTGATGACCTATAAATCCCTAAACGGCTTGGGTCCTGGTTACCTGAAGGAGCGCTTACTTCCATATAAGCCCGGCCGCCCGCCCCTTGAGATCTGCGGGAGAGGCCCTTCTTCGGGAACCCTCCATGAAAGAAATTAGGAGGGTAGGTACTCGGAGGAGGGCTTTCTCTGCGGTGGTGCCCAATCTATGGAATGCGCTCCCCAGAGAGGTCCGCCTGGCGCCGTCGTTATTTGTTTTTCGGCGCCAGGCGAAGACCTTTTTATTTAAACGTCATTTTAATTGTTAATATTATTTGCTTATTTTATCTGGCCAGGGCT